>NC_047104.1:97284334-97638084 GCF_902500255.1 Thalassophryne amazonica | reverse complement strand
ACATTGCGCAGCGCTCCCAGGCGCCGTCGTCAGCCTGTTTCAAGCTGAAAACCTCCACATTTCAGGCTCTATTGATCCAGGACGTCGTGAGAGAACAGAGAAGTTTCAGAAGAAGTCGGATTCAGCATTTTATCCGGATATTCCACTGTTAAAGGAGATTTTTTTAATGAAAGACGTGCAGAAGGATTGCAGCGTCAGCTCGCAGCCGCCGCGACGCTCCGCCACAGGAAAAACACCTCTGTTGGAAGCCTTAAGGACAAGTTGGAACATGCCCAACTGTTAAACAATTTCTCAGATACTCACTCCACTGAAAGCCATCAAAAGCCGCCTGGATTTTACAAATGGTTATCAACACGGAGGTGTTTTTCC
This sequence comes from Thalassophryne amazonica, assembly GCF_902500255.1. Classification (NCBI taxonomy): domain Eukaryota; kingdom Metazoa; phylum Chordata; class Actinopteri; order Batrachoidiformes; family Batrachoididae; genus Thalassophryne; species Thalassophryne amazonica. Next base: position 97,637,715 of record NC_047104.1, on the reverse strand, counting down.
TGTGTCGCCGCACCGCGCCGGCTGCATCCCACGGGCTAGACGACTCCTCCCACAAGGAGTGCTCACAGGCGAATGACGTCACCGACAGGCGTGGAAAAACTCACGCATGCGCACGAGGGTTCAAGGACGTAAAAACATATGAATGAAATCCATATAGTTTTTGAAAAAAATAAAAAGGACCTATACTTTATTGACAGACCTCGTATATATATATATATATATATATATATATATATATATATATATATATATATATATATGTGTGTGTGTGTGTGTGTGTGTGTGTGTTAAAATAGGTGTGTTATCAGGTTACAAAAACATCGTCTTCAGTTTTAGAAGTGTTTATTTCTTGCTAGCTTTTACATAATATATAAACATGAGCTTTTGATGAGACTGAAAGTTTGCTTTAAGTTAGCTGACGTTAGCATGCATGCTAATGTCCACTAAATGTCTTTTAAATCACTTCAGAGATGTTATTAGGTTCCAAAAACAGCATTTTCAGTTTTACAAGTGTTTATTTCTTGCTAGCTTTTACATAATAGATGACAAAGATATTATATTTACACAAAAACAAAACGTAGTTTGCAGCTAGCAATCAGCCTGTGACGTCATGGTGCAGCTCTACTCTGATTGGGTGTTGCCCCTGCCACTCAAAAACTAAACCAAACAGATTGAAACAGAATGTGACTTTTTATCCTCTTAAAATGACTCTTGAAATAGGTCAGGGTTAGCCATCTTTGAACTTGAACAAGGTCTGTGTCCCAAGAATTTTCCCTGTTAATTTGAAAACTGTGGCAGTAATAGGACTGGATTTAGGCTGAGCACAGACAGACAGAGGGACGCACATTGTGAGAGGCTGGACACGCAACATCAAAACCATTAACATTTATTCAAGAGTAAGTAAGAAAAAAAACTTTGCAGATTAATCGTCATATAGACATTAACACATCTGGGTAAATCAGTAGTAACCATTTCAGTGCTTACTATCTTAATCACAATGGCAAACACGACCAAATACTTAGTTTTTGTTTATGATAGTCCAAGTAAGGCTATTAAACCTTTTAAAAACTACCAACAACAGCGCCAGTGGATGTAACACACATTATTTCATTAATTACAATGTGTAAAATAATAAATGACTTTTAATAGCTGCATCTACTTGTTTTCTTTTGACCTGACCATTCAGTCAGCAGATGTGCTCAGGTCGCCTGCAACTTCCTTCTGACTTTGTAATCCTACCATTCTTCTCCTGGCTTCCAGGTGAACAACTCCCATCAGAGGTTCTTTCCACGACCTCTCCCAATCTGTGAGCCGTGAACATCTTCAGCACAGTCTGTACTGGGAAAACCCCTGCATTCAGCATTTGTTGCTACATTATTGGACCAACTTCTGATACTTAGTGTCCTTTCTGCCTCCATCTTCCCACAGGCCATGAGTCCCACCAAGATGCTCCAACTCACCTCTTCAGGCCATGTGATTATATTATAGTGTGTCAGTTTCTGGAGGCTCCCCATTCTTCAATGACTTAAACAAACTCTTGCTGTGAGGCAGCAGTGCAAACCACTAACATACCGTGCTTCCCAAATCAACTTGAGTTATAGTCTATCAACACAAATTAGTTTTCTTGCTGGGTCGGATATGGGGGGAGGTTGGAGATGCACTGGGGCTGGGGTGTTGACTGGAGAATGCCCTATATCAATGGCTGATCAGACACCAATCCAAACATATGTACTAATGCAGTGTATCTTACTTGGACTCACTAGGTACAGTTCCACTAATCCGCTAACCGCTATTTATCAAAGCTAATGTTTTCCTTAGTGAATTAGCTTTTCAGATAACTTTGAAAACCATCAGCGGACTAATTAGCTTCCGATAAATTTAATTCTGATAACTTTTAGACCGCTAACATATTTTTGTGGGCATAGTGAATAAAGCTTAACAGTTAAAAGCATTTGTAAAGTCTGAAATCAAAGATTCTAGTGCCTGTCTGTTACATGTTTTGTACTAGCAGACAGACAGCCATGAATGGTAGAGCTCTATCCTCTGCAGGCAGAGGAGAGCAGACTACCAGACATAAAGGAAGAGGAAAGGAAGAAAAAACAAAAGATAATTTCTCTGAACACCATACACACCTGCCAGTCATTTCACTGGAGTCTTGCACAGGAAGACAGTTTTGACTTATGGTTATGTTTAAACAAACTAATTCCAGACAAGTTATTGAAATTAACATCACGCCTGTCGTTTTACAAAGTAAAAATATCACTTTTTCCTCTTTCTCTCTTTCTGACCACCAGGTCTCTTTTGCTGAGAGAAGGCCGATCTGAGACAGAAGCGCTGACTCGTGTCAATAGCTGCTGTGTACTGAAGTCAAAACTGAAAGTTATCAGTTTAGCTTTTATCTGTAACTTCTGCTAAATTCTTTAGAGATTTATCGGTTTAGCTTTATGAAAGTTAACTTTTCAGTTAGCGGATTAACAGTTATCAAAGCTAACTTTTTGGTTAGCTGTGCACTGCTGGGACTTTAATCTTCACCTCCTTGTTGTGTTTTCACTCACCCTTCACTGTGAACACTGGACTGTGCATGGTTGTTTCACTGCAACATTTCTGTCAATGCATGTTGTTAATTTGCTGTTGTACTATAGCAGATGGTCACCCTACTGAATCTGGTCTGCTTAAGGTTTCATCCTATAATTAAACAATACCAATGGAGGGTTTCCTTACCACTGTCACTGTTTGCTCATGGGATGGATAAGGCCTGCTTGGAGATTACTTGCATTTTGATTTAGCAATGTGTAAATGAATTGAAATTTAATGCATAGTCTGTGTACTTTTAATGAGACTAAAATGTGTTCATACCATAAAAACCAATGAAACTGTTTCATGCATAGAACGTACTTTACATATACCCAAGCTGTTTTATGCATAAAACATACAATAAATAAACTGAAATTGTTTTAAGCATTAAGAAACTTAAAATAAACTCAAACTGTTTTATACATCAAATATACTGTTCATAAACCGAGGTGACTTTTGTTCATATATGCTTGTTCTTTTTACACAGAGCCATTTGCAAATCAATAATGACAGTCTGTAACCCTCATCTGGTTTTGCGGCCTTGAGGTTTTTTAAGTGTGGTTCTTTATCTTGCTGCTAACAATAACCATTCCTCAGCACTGCTGAAAATATGGAGTTGCAGAGGGACAAAAAGAAAGGCGCTGGTTACCAATGTAAGGTCTGCATGCGTCCATCTGGAAAAGACATTGGAACATGCAGGATAAAGGGCCAACTGGTGTCTCTCTCTCAAAATGCCTCCCAGACCCGGTGGTGTCTGTGACAGGCCCTCTCCTGGTGTGCTAGTCTCTATGATGAATGGCCACCTTTTCACTCTTTATCGCCCCACTAAATCATGCTCTTACCATGGTTTATGACCAATTTTTGCTGCTTTGTTTTACTTTTCCCTGCATTTTTGAATGAAACTCCAAAGGCTATGCTTTCCTTCCTCTTCTTCTTCTTCTGGACTGCAGATCATATTAATCTTTCATGGTTCATCATTGCATTGGTATTCAGGTGGATATTTTGGATCTGGATGTATTACTTAAATTTACCTAGACATACATGTAAGGCCACATTTAGACTGAAGACACAGTCCACAGAAAATGATCTTATCTGAAGTACAAATCAAAATATTTCATTTAATTCAGTCCATTTTTTTCCCTTTAACCTGTATTTTATGTAGCGCTCCTGTCTTTCACCCGCAGAATAATAACTCACAAAGGAGGCAGGAATATGCCTATTGTAAACCTAGAGAAGTCATAAATAATTTATCAGAGCTGGAGTTGGTCAGAGCCCACAGACTGACAGCATGTCAGGGCAGGGGAGAAGGAGACAGAAGTGGGTTTTTTCTGCTAAGGTGTAATAAATAACTATAGAATGACATTTGCTCTGTGCTTATGGATGTCCAAGACGTCATGTGCACCTGCTCCCATTTCAAACAATACAAAAACAGTCATTTTGTCTCTCTGCAACACACACATCAGTCACTCTGGACTGCATTAATTTTACCCCACAACACATACTGTATGTCCACGTTTAACTAAGAATTAACAACGGCCTTCAACTGCTCATGCACCCTGCATGATAACCTGTAAATCATGCAAATTCACATCAGTGGTTGCTTGACTTTGAAGCATCATTTTTAGGTTTGTGCAATTACTTGTAGTGTGTGAACATTAAATCCATGAAGGAGGAATTCATGTTTTGTCTTATAACTGTGCCGGTGGGATTTTTCTTATCTCCTAGTCTTTGCATTAATATCGTCTACAGCTGAATGAAAAACCTTTTTTGGGTGGGGGGAGATTTGTAGTAAAGCATTAATTGCTCATGAACTATATCTCAGATCGCATGCAAAATATGCATTTATTCTTAATGCCTCCCAAGCAATAGAAGTGTTATTACATGTTTAGAAAATAATGTTTTGCATATATAAACTAAAGAAAATTACATTTGTTGTTACATTTCAAAAACACAATCGCATCATGTCTATTACTCAGTTTTGTTTAAATATGTGTATCAACTACGGATAGACCAATAATCAGCTGGGCCAATAATCGCATTGGCCGTTATTCCCTCTGGGTGCTCTGTAGGGATAGACCGATAATCAGCCAATGCCAATAATTGGCATGGCTGATACTCAGCCAATATCGGCCGAGCCAATTATTGATCTATCCCTAGTATCAACACTGACACTTATTACCTTTTACAAAGATCCAATGTCTTCACCTCTATTTGTTTGTACTTCCGTACGTTTATTCAAAAACTGGCAAACCATTTAACATGAGCATTGTAGGGGCAAGGCACAGCCCAAGAAAGAACCCATTCATTTTTTTTAAGTTGATCAAGATAACAGAGGAAAGACCCTGGAACCATTTTGTTATTTGTCAAACTGTTAGCAAGATGTATCAAAAAAGTAAAGCTTTAAAGACAATTTATTTATATTTGATGTTTTGGGAGCCATCTTTTGACTTGGGACAAAAATGATTTTAATCATTGCGTTATTGATTTGTAACGCAAACACAGCTGCAGCTAATTAGCTAGTTATTGTTGATGGACAGAACAATCAGAAACTCATACTAAACAGCTTCTTAGTGGGACTGAACCCACAAAAAATATCATTAGAAGGATCAAGATGCATGGGTTTTTTCCTGTGGATGTAAACATGCATGTTTACATCATTAAATGTAAATATTTGTTTTAACAATTTGGATTAGACAATTAGCCGTTTACCTTTGCATCTTAGCTCTGGACTGTTGTCCACTGAGGGATCAAAATTCCACTGCCGATGTGGAGCTGGCTCTTATAGAACAAGTCCCTCATCAGGAATCTAAAGATAGAGCCTAGGTAGAAAAATGTCAGAGTTGTCCTTTTAATGACTTTCAGCCGAGAGATAGGCTTTGGATCACGGAACAGTTTATTAGATATTGAGACAGGTGCAGACCCAGGATGGTTTTAATTTATTGTCTTTATGTCACTCGTTGATATCTGTGTTATTTATAGTTAGATGAAACAGTCCTCCCACCTGCACTTCATCTCAGTTAAGGATAGATAAAACAGAACATTTTTGGGCCTTGGTGAAGGTACAGTCAGGCACATAACATGCACAGTCTGTGGTACACCCACACAACAGAGTTGAAATGATGCCATCAAGATGTGCTCAAAATGTAGTCTTTCAGTCTGAATTCAAATTGTCTGTCTCTATATGTGGCCCTGTGACAGACTGGCGGTCTGTCCAGGGTGTACCCCCCCACCATGACTCTTGGGATAAGCTCCAGCTCTTACATTACCCTCAGTTAGAATAAGTGGGGACAGAAGATGAATGACTGTATATTGTCACTGAGACCAGTGGCCTCAAAACCGACAGGCCAAAATTCTCAATTGTTTCCAGACAAGACAAATTTGTGATGTAAGATTGTCAATCATTTATTTGACCACTAAGAAATATTGCTAGTAGTGTCAAAGAAATTCTGTTTTACGACTTAAATCCCCCCCAAATCCTAAGGGGCTACCTTTAAGTAATTCAGCTTTTTTTTCACATTTTCAGAGGCCATAAATAATTGGACAAATTCAATACAAAGGGGTTTTTTATTATTATTGGTCAAAAACTCAGTGAATCATCATGGTAATCTGTCTGTGGTGAGGAAGATGGCGATGCCTTTTGAATGCCTTTTGATGTCTTTTGAATGAACATTTGAATGTCATTGCACACTGACAAATATATGGTCCTTGACAGATCCTTAGCCTGGTCCGATGGCTGGGAAATCCCAGACAATCACGGTCTGAGGACCTACTGCAGCCTTTATCTGACTTCACAGCCGCTGGGTTACAAGCCATCACCTTCTCTGCCTGATCTACTTCACGGATTTCTCATTCAAATTTTGGAGGTGATCCAGATCCAGATCTGGATTCTGGATCAAGATTTCCCTTTACATAGGCTTTGAAGGATTACTTCAAAACTACTTCACAGATTCTCACCAAATTTGCACCACAGACAGACATTAGGGCATGGAAGACTCCACTGAATTTTGGAGGTGCTCCGGATCAGGGATTGGCGGACATTGAAAATCACTGATTGCTCTTGTTTTAATTGTTGTGTAACCTTTGCTGATTTTGTGTAACGTTTGCTGACTCTTGGCCAGGACTCCCTTGCAAAAGAGGCTTTTAATCACAGTGAGATGTTCCTGGTTAAAAAAATAAATAAATAAATAATAATAATCAATGTACGTCAGTATTCACAGCCTTTGCCATGAAGCTCAGAATTGAGCTCAGGTGCATCCTGTTTCCACTGATCATCCTTGAGATGTTTCTACAGCTTAATTGTAGTCCACCTGGGGTAAATTCAGTTGAGTGGACATGATTTGGAAAGACACACACCTGTCTACATATAAGGTCCCACAGTTGACAGTGCATGTCAGAGCACAAACCAAGCATGAAGTCAAAGGAATTGTCTGTAGACCTTTGAGACAGGAGTGTCTTGAGGTACAAATCTGGGGAAGGGTACAAAACATTTCCACTGCTTTGAAGGTCCCACACACAGCACAGTGGCCTCCAAAATGGATGAAGTTCAGATCCACCAGGACTCTTCTTAGAGCTGGCTGCCCATCTAAACTGAGCGAAGAAGGGCCTTAGTCAGGGAGGTGACCAAGAACCCGATGGGCACTCTGTCAGAGCTCAAGCATTCCTCTGTGGAGTCAGGAGATCCTTCCAGAAGGGAACCATCTCTGCAGCATTCCATCAATCAGGCCTGTATGGTAGAGTGGCCAGACGGAAGCCACTCCTTAATAAAAGGCAGGACTCTGAAGGACTCTCAGATCATGAGAAACAAAATTCTCTGGTCTGATGAGACAAAGATTGAACTCTTTGGTGTGAATGCCAGGCGTCATGTTTGGAGGAAACCAGGTACCATCCCTACCAGCCCAGTCTCACGTTTCTTTTTCGAGCTCCCGTCACAAAATGAGTCAAATTTTCATGACAGGTTTTTTTTAAAACTCACTATTACTAACCCTACCCTTACCAAAAAGTAGTATATGCAAGTATGTTTCAAGTATACTTCTAGTTTACTTTTTATATACTTATCAGTACTATTTTGTGGTAAGGGTACTCCTTCCCCCCACCCTAACCATAACCACCCCGACACCCCCCCCCCCCTTCACTTTTAATTTTGTGCAGCCATCACGGAATGAATTAGAATTAATTTCTGCTGCCGTGACGAAAATGAGGTGCTTTTCGTCACAATATCACAAACCAATAGATTAATGTATATTTCGTGCTGCTGAATCACGACTTGCCGTGAGACTGAGTTGTCTCTACAGTGAAGCATGGTGGTGGCAGCATCATGCTGTTGGGATGTTTTTCGGCAACAGGAACTGGGAGACTAGTCAGGATTGAGGAAAAGATGAATGCAGCAATGTACAGAGACATCCTGGATGAAAACCTGCTCCAGGGCACTCTTGACCTCAGACTGGGGCGACAGTTCACCTTTCTTTCAGCAGGACAATGACACTATGCAGTATTCACTGTGCACGTTTTGTCTGTTGTGTCACCAGTTATACAGCTTCATGGTGGAGTCGAATGGAGAAGGATTTTCATACAAGCAAACAGAAAATAATCAACATTCAAGTCTCCTACGTGTCTTCTAACAAACTGTAGCTCAAATTTCATGTCTTCTTCCTCAGAAAATCTTCCTCAGTTTTTGAGAATCTCGACATATTCACCATAATGTACCATATTGTTTTTGTTTCTTAAAATCTGAGATATATTCAGTGACTTGGAAATGTTGCTGTATCATTCCCTGATGTACCTAGAGAAAATTGGCTGTAAAAGTAGTGATCTATATGTTCAATAAATCCTTGTATTTTGTTTGTGCAGTTATTTATGGTCTCTGAAAATGGAGGAACTGTGTGTCAAAATGGCTGTAATTCCTAAATGGTTAATTTGATATTTTTGCTCAACCCACTGAGTAAAGCTAAAAGTCAACACCTCGTTCACGTTTTTGATGGTTTCATTTCAACTCCATTGTGGTGGTGTAGAGGGGCACAATTACAGAAAGGGTCACTGTCAAAATACTTAGGGACCTCACACTTTATCCATACAGGAAATATTTTACAGAACCAGCACACACATTCAAGTAAACCATGGCTGTGAATAAACTACATGAATGCTGCAGTGCTTTGGCTTATTCACTACAACAGAAGCTCAGTTGATCACATACGGTGTACTTTGTCTCCCCCAAGTGGACAAAGAATTTCTGTCTTGTCAGTTACTTCACGGCCAATTTGTGAACTATGTATTTTATTTGCTGCTTACATTTTTTTAAGTGTTTTTAATTATTATTATTAGTAGTATTATTATTATTACTATTATTATTATTATTATTATTATTACTATTATTATTTTTTTTATCTTGTTGCTTATCGTGTTTGTTTTAGGGAAGGACCACAATGGAAATAAGCTGTATGACTTTTTTGTGTTATCCTTGAAATTCCAATTTGTATTATTCATATGATTTAATATGTTTTTTTTTATGATTTGTATGAAATTTCTAAATAAATCAAATCAAATCAAGAGGCTTGGACGAATCAGGATTCAGAAGTACTCCTCTGCAATTAATCACTCTGCAGCTGATAATTTGATAGAACTTAAGCAAAACATGTTTGCTGTTATCATGCAACACAGCTAAAAGTGAATTAAAATGAGAAATTAAAAAGTATCTTTCGCTGATTTTTCTCTTTAATACTTTGATTTTGATTTTATTACTTTTAGATTAACTATCAAATCAATAATCACCTGTCTTAATTATATATCCTTCCTTGACAGAATCTGACAGAGTGGAGAAGCCTGTTCTGCAGTCCTCTTGCAGGTTTTTGTGATCTATCAATCACCTTAAGGGGGGAAAAAAATTCTTGATTGTGCAGGCCACTGCCAGGGGAGGTCTGACCTGCGGCCTAGCGTGACATTCAAGGAAGGAGCGCTACTCATCCAGGAAATCCCATTATACCAAAGTATGATGGATATCAGTGCTGGAAAAGCTCATATGGGGTCTGACATATAATCTGTTATAATTTCTTTTAAAAAAAAAAAGTATGACCACATTCACCTTTATCCCTGTCTTTCACTTATTCACCATTCTGGCTATACACATGCATCAGATCTACAGTGGAATATGTCTCCCATATCTTCTGCTCATTCGTTCATTCATTCTGCTATGAGGTGAGTGAACAGACTGCTTTATCAACTTCAATATCTATTTGACCAAATGTCCATATTAATTTAGATTTTAAAATAACTCCCCACTATGTAGAGACAAGTGTTGAATATTTTTGTTTATTATGCTGTGTGTCAGCAAAGCAGCGATAGCAGGGAATTGTTTTCACTGTGTGTGCATGCGTGTAAGATAACTCATAATGACTGGACAGATTTCCTGCAAACTTGATAGGAGCATTTCTTGGATAGCTATCGAGAGGTTATTAGACTTTGGAGTAATTTGGTCAAAGGTCAAGCTCAAGGCAACCATGGTCCAAAAATACTTTTTTAAACTCAACAACCAAGAAACCAAGCTTGTGAGATGTCAATTGGTTGGAACATGTAGGGAACATTCTTGCGCATGCGTGAATTTTTTCTCATCCGCAGAGCACATCGGTCACGAGCAGTCAGCCTTAGAGTGAACATGAGTACTGAACAGTTTTTAGATTCTCATTTGCTAAAACATGATGGAACACTTGAGCAAAGGCACTGTATCAAATTTTCCCAAAAGCTTGCTGATACCCATACCATTCACAAGATGCAGCAGGTTTTTGCCAATGATTCCATGGGCATAATGTAAATAAACGAGTGGTATAAATGATTCAAAAATGTGCACACATCAGTGGAGAGTGACACACGTTCAGTAGGCCATCCATAAGGCGAAATGACCAAGTGACTGACAGAATACGGGCTTTGGTCAGGGATGACCATTGTGTCACAAGGTGAGGATATGCACAGGTTTGGTACATTCCACTTTCATGGAGAACTGTGTCAGTGAAATTAGTGAAGAAGCTGTTGACAGCGGAGCAGAAACAACTGTGGAAGTCTCGCAGGACATGCTGGAATGTGCAAACAGCAACCCAACTTCCTGAATACCGTCATCACTGGTGATGAGACATGGGTTTACGGGTATGACCCAGAAACCAAATCTTAGTCATCACAACGGAAACATCCAACATCACAGAGGCCAAAGAAAGCACAGGAAGTGTGCAGCAAGGGCATCATCATGCTGACCATTTTCTTTGATTCTCGTGGTGGGTGTTGCATAAGTACAGAGCATAAGCCCAGAATATATCAGGAGGCCTTCATGATGCTGTGCACCACAAACAACCAGAGCTGTGGGCAGAGAAAAGTTGGCAGCTCTATCATGACAATGCGACCGCCCATTCTTCTGAGCTGATTCAGGCTTTCCTGGCCAAAGACAACACTCCTGTGATTCATCAGGCTTTCTACTCTCCTGACATGGCTCCCTCTGATTTTTGGCTGTTCCCCAAGATCAAAACGACATTAAAAAGGACACAATTTGAGTCAAGAAAAGATATCATGCGGAACGCAAAGGCCCAGCTTAACAGCATTCCAAAACTTCCAGAAATGCTTCCATCAATGGCAGAACTGCTGGGAGATGTGTGTGCAGTCCCAAAGAGACTACTTTGTAGGGGTTTTGGATTTCACTCATCATCACTCATCTTCAACCGCTTTTCCGGTTTCAGGTCGCGGGGGTTTGTTAGTTGGGTGAATACAGTTTTAAAAAGGAATAGTTTGCATCATGTATCATGCTTAGTTATCATGTTACAGGGTAGCATATGTCACATGTCACAGAATCCAATGGATGCTGATATTGTTTAACCTTTACTTTGCAAACCAAGCACGTAACACAGTCAAAACTATTCCATTTATTAATCCTATTAGCTCAACCAGTAATTTGCACCACTTTTTACCAAAATTGGAGCAACTTTAACTTTTGACCCCTGTACAAACTGAAATTGACCTTTCTCAGTGTTCTTGCTGTTTTTACCCCATAACTCCAGACCATTCATTCACAGATAGTCCAAACTATACCTTTCTGGAATCTTTATGATCAGACAAATAATATGGAATACCTTTCAATATGATTGGAGCATTTTTAAATTTTGACCCGTGTAATACTTCAATTGACCCCTTCTTGGCCGCCTATTGAAAGTTCACGTGGGTACCCAGCATTTTTAAAAGAGTAATGTCTAAGGAGTATGTGTGCCAAATTTGGTGCTTGCATCACCATTTGAAGCATTTTTTTCAGTTATCTGCTGCACTATGTAGGGATGGCAGATTGCAATCGATATATATATATATATATATATATATATATATATATATATATATATATATATATATAAAATAAATGTATATTTTTAACATGTATTCAGGTTCATTTGTTTCATAAATCTTTGCATGTGACAGTCTAGAACATTGATACCCAGACTGTGCTGCGGCCCCCTGGTTTGTTTTGAAAATGCTGCTGGTGGGTCATGAGGAGTCATTAAAAATAAATATATAAAAACATATTCAATTTTTAATTTTTAAAGTTTACAATTACACCAACATACTGAGAATTATTTTTAATGTAATAGTAAGTCCCTTCGGCTGCTCCCTTGTTTGCACTCAGGGTCGCCACAGCAAATCCAAGGTGGATCTGCATGTTGATTTGGCACAGGTTTTACACCGGATGCCCTTCCTGACGCAACTCCACATTACATGGAGAAATGTGGCAGGGGTGGGATTTGAACCCAGAACCTTCCGAACTGAAACCAAGCGCATTAACCACTTGGCCACCAAACCTGCAATTATTTTTAATGTAATAATAAATGTAATATAGTTATGCCGAGCAACTCACATAAAAATACATATTTCAAATTAAAAAAATAAATCATTCTTTAGTCACCACACTCTTATGCATACCTCTGCTATCTGGAACAAAGGGGTCTCGCTGAGCTTTACTTGTGAAGACACGACTGTTGGGCTGATGAATAACTCTGGAAAGCTGATGTGCATAAGAGCAATGTGGGCAAAGGTGAACAAAAGAGAAAACAGACGTGAAAACAGATTCTCTTTATCAGCCTTAAAAAGACAAAAAAAAAAAAAAAAACTGCTCATTTATATAAGATGTATGTGTCCAAGATAGTGTAATGTGCATTTTGCACAAGCCAAAATGTAAAGTGAGTGAGGCATGTTTGGTTGTTTGGTTTAGTTTTTTATTTCAAAAATCATTTTGATTTGATAAAATAATACAAAAGCACCACAAACCTAACAATTCACAACAGCACCACAAACCTAAATGACATTCCCCAGCTGTCAGTATTTGTCCTCTTTATTCACTTCACTGATTTCGTTGAAGGAATTTATCTTTATAATAATTCAGATAGTAATAAATATGCTATAACATGCTCATGCCAGGATATTTTCACAGACGATGTTATCTAGGAGGGTCATGACAGTGAGTCATGTTTACCTTTGTCTGAACTCTCCTCTTTATATGCTCCAGTGATAAGAAACAAGTAAACAGACAGTGGGCTAAATATCAGCAGTGAGACTACAAATCACGAGACGAAGCCATCATGAACCAGTTGTTAGCCCGCCAGAGCAATGTTACAGGAACGACAGTTTGAAGAACATATGCTATGTAGAGGAACTAGGAAACGCAAACCGAGGAACCAAGCTGAATAATTTGGAATTTGTTGGAGATCTAAATATCAGCAAGCCGAACTTGTGCGCCTATACCCTTTTAAATCTGCATAACTATATGAAGATTATAGCCACGATCCCTAAACTGGAGTATATAGTCAATGTGGTACTGCAGCAGCGGAACGCTTAAACAACATGATGGTGTTACCAGTGCGCGCAATTACAACAGGTATGATAATAACAAGTAATTCCAGCCTGTCTTGTGTAGTACATGCTGCTGCTAATACATAGTGATTTCTTCCAAGAAAGAGACCAATATTTACAATTTCCTTCATAATTACATTTGCTGTTGTCCTCATAATGAGCTCTGTGTATCTAGTTCAAGTGCTTTCCTTCCCACTTTACGAACACAAGGTCTGGCAACAGATTTCTCATCAATGTAAGATAACCGTGAGGCAAGCACATTTTAATCTCTTTTAATTCTTAATTAACTCATCTTTGACTGCAGAAATCATTCTCTTTATATAATTTTAATCCCTATAGCTGCTTTATCTACTTAAAGTACGCAAATGTGCAATTTACATAGAATACAGCCTCTGGACATATCGGTGCATTACGTGCGTCTGTGTGAGAACACTGCAAAGTGCTTTTGATTGTCAGCACTTTGAAGAGAGAAAATTGTGCAGCACTCACATATTGTCAGGGTGCAATTTAGAGCAACATGGAGGATGAATGAATTTAAACAGGGTGCCTAATGTAAAAGTAGCCAGAAGAGAGCTGTGGACTTTTGCTTGCCATTGACCTCCAGCTGTTTTAATTAAATGGGGAGTTTCCTCTTTCTCTTCAGTAATAACCAGCAGTGCTCTTCAGAGACACGTTATGCTGGAGGTCACCACTGATATCAATACCTACAGCCCTGATTTATTGTCATCACCACTGAGTAATTAAACACTTCCTATGTGCTTTTTACTACACAGCCCAATAAAAACACAATCACCATCTTGCTACAAAGTTGTAAGAATGTTCTATATTATTTGTGTTCACGGGAATATAATACTATTTATATTCTGCATGACCTCACAAATGATTATCGCTGTCAAGTTACCTACTGTGAGCACTGTAGGGCTTCACAGATATTTATTCATTCATTAGCAGACAAATAAGAAGGGTCCATGACTTACACGTGTTTATGGAGGAAGAACTTGAGGACATTAGAAAAATGTTAAATGAGATGTCAGCACAAATGAAGCCCATTAAAGAAGTGGCTGATCAACTGAAAATTATTTCACAACAACAACAAAAAATATTGGAATTAACAAAACAAGTTGTTGAATTACAAAAGGCAAATGAAGAGAAAGACAAATCATTAAAACTTATGGAAAATCAAATTGCAGAACTTGAACAACAGACTAGGTCAAATGACCTTCTCATTACAGGTTTGGACATTAAGCCTCGAAGTTATGCAAGAGCGGTGGCTTCAGGAAGGGAGCCCTCTGAAATGGACAACCTCTCTGTAGAGGGACAGGTGATTTCACTTTTGAAGGACAAAGGAATTTTAATAAACCCTAATGATATCGATAGTAGTCACCTTTTACCGCGGAGAGGTCAAAATCAACCTAAAGTCATATTATTGAGGCTTACAAACAGGAAACAGAAGTTTGCAATTCTAAAACAAGCAAAGAATTTAAAAGGAACGAATGTATATATAAATGAATACTTGACCATGAAAAATTCAGATTTAGCAAGACAGGCACGATTTTTAAGAAAACAAAACAAGATACAGGCTACATGGACATTTAACTGTAAAGTTTATATTAAATTAAATGGAACACCTGAAGAAGCTAAAACCTTATGGATTAAAGATGAACATGATCTTAGTAAGTTTAACTGATGTAAGTTGTGAAGTAATACATAAAGAAATGTACTGGTTGATTGTGATGATGGAGGAAAATCTGTATATAATATAATGAACACGGTTAATAATCAGTTTATTTCTGCCAAGGAGCTCTGTTTGGAAACATTTAATTATAGTCATCCTGCCTCTCGCCATTTTGAACCTGAATCAGATCCAGATTCTTTTTTTAGTGACAATATCGAGCGACAATGTAATTATTTTACAGAAGAACAATTTAATGATTATAAAATTAAAGATGGAGATTTTTCAATAATACATTTTAATAGTAGAAGTCTTTCTCGGAATTTTTCAAGGATAAATGATTGTTTAGATACATTTAGAAAAAGTTTTTCAGTGATCGCTATATCAGAAACATGGTTAACTGATGTCAATCAAGATCTTGTACAGTTGGAAGGTTATCAATTGTTTCAGGTAAATCGACAGAAGAGAAGAGGCGGGGGTGTGGCATTATATGTAAGGTCTGATTACAACTGTAAATTAGTTCACAATATGTCATTCACAGTTGATAATATCATGGAATGTGTTACGGTTAAAATTACATCCATAAATTCAAAAAATACGGTTGTTAGTTGTTTATACAGAGCTCCCGGAGCAAATATTGATACTTTTGAACAAGTAATTATGGGAATGTAAAACAAAATAAATAAGAATTCACATTTATTTATCTGTGGTGATTTTAATATCGATTTTCTAAATCCTCACAATCATCCACAAACCACTTCATTTATAAATTCTTTATATTGTTTGGGAGTATTTCCGACCATCATTCATCCAAGTAGAATAACTGTGAATTCAACAACCCTTATTGACAATATTTTAACTAATGTCATATCTGGTAATCTCAGTGCGGGATTGCTGGTAAATGATATTAGTGATCACCTGCCAGTATTTACTGTTTTTGCATCACATGATCGAGTGTTTCAAAAGGATTGTAATAGATTGAGTAGAAATGTCACACCAATAACTGTTGATAATTTAAGGGTGGATTTATTATGCCAGAATTGGAATGATGTTTATGTTGATGATGTTGATGAATCTTATGATGGTTTTATTTCTATCATTTCTAAGTTATACGATAAACACTGTCCTCTTGTTAACAAGATATATACTAACCGATACAGCAATAAACCATGGATAACCAAGGGTCTTCAGAGGGCATGTAAAAAGAAGAACTTACTGTATAAACAATTTATAAAATCGAGATCAAAGGAAGCTGAAAGTAAATATAAAATATATAAGAATAAATTAATTCATATTATGAGATTTAGTAAGAAAAGATATTATAGTGACTTACTTGTTAAAAATAAGAATAATATAAAAAATACATGGAATATTGTAAATGAAGTAATAAAAAAGAACAAAAATGGTAGAGATTATCCTTCTTTTTTTCTTTCCAATAATACTGTGATAGAAGATAATGAGACTATTGCTGACCATTTTAATGAATATTTTGTCAATGTAGGTAAAAATCTTGCCAGTAATATTGATTCATTGAGCGTTAAATCTTTTGAAAATAAGATAACATTTAATAAATCTGTGTCAATGTTTGTTGGTGGAACAAATGAAAAAGAAATAATTGATCTGGTGCAGAATTCTAAAAGTAAGAAATCAAAGGACTTCAATAATTTGGATATGGCTTTGTTGAAAAAAATCATTGATTGTATAGTAAAACCTTTCACTTATATTTGTAATATATCATTAAGTTTTGGTAAATTCCCTTCACAGATGAAGATAGCCAAAGTAATACCTTTGTTTAAAACTGGTGACAAACACACTTTTTCAAATTATGGACCTATTTCACTTTTACCCCAATTTTCTAAAATACTAGAAAACATTTTTGTAAAAAGACTGGATAATTACTTACTAAAGTATGAGATACTCTGTGAAGAACAATATGGATTTAGAAAATCTAGGACTACTTCACATGCATTGATGGATTTCGTGGAAAATATAGCGACTGCAGTCGATAACAAGCAATATACAGTAGGTATTTTTTTTTATTTACAGAAAGCGTTTGACACTGTAAATCATGAAATATTGCTAACTAAATTACAGAAATATGGAATCAGAGGATTAGCATATGACTGGATAAATAGTTATTTACATGGTCGGTATCAGTATGTTCAATACAATAACATTGATTCCGAACTTCGGGAAATTACGTGTGGGGTGCCCCAGGGTTCGGTCTTAGGTCCTTTGTTATTTATTTTATATATAAATGATATATGTTATGTGTCACGGGTACTGAGGTGTGTTCTTTTTGCAGATGACACAACTGTATTTTGCAGTGGTGATAATCTTGAACAGCTTCTTGACACGGTGGTAAACGAACTGGATAAATTTAAGGCTTGGTTTGATGCTAATAAATTGTCACTTCATCTTGGGAAAACCAAATGTATGATTTTTGGAAATAAATTTGTGCCTAAATGTAAAAGTGTAACCATTAACAATATGGAAATACAGATAGTAACTGAGAACAAATTTCTAGGTGTTATAATTGACAATAAACTCAGCTGGAAACCTCATATAAATTATATAAAATTTAAAATGTCAAAATCTGTCGCTATCATGTACAGGGTCAAGGACATATTGTCCCAGGATGGGCTACTTAGATTATATTATTCTTTAATTGTACCATATATGACATATTGTATCGAACTCTGGGGTAATACTTACAAATCAAATACCAATCATGTATTTCTTTTACAAAAACATGCCATCAGAATCATCTGTAATAAACCTTATCTTGAGCCAACGCATTCTCTGTTTATGACTTTAAATTTACTGAAATTTAGAGATTTAGTGGATTATATCACCATACAAACTTTGTACAAAGCTAATAACCAGGCCTTGCCACTTTATGTCCAGAGCCTGTTCAAGATCAGGAAATCTGAATACAGTTTACGAGGATGCATGGTTTTTAAGAAGCCTCCCGTACGTACTAATGTTAAGGGTTTTTGTGTTTCAGTTAAAGGGGTGAAGATTTTGAACAAATGTCCTGTGGAAATTAGATTATGTAGTTCTTTTGTCTGTTTTAAGAAACATTATAAGAAATTAATAATTTCTGGATATAAAGAAAATCATAAATAAAAAAAAAAAGATGTATAAATTTGTGGATGTATGTATTTAATTTGCTTATTTGTATATATAGGAGTGTGAGCATAAGTGTAATTATATGTTGGACTTGGACTTTTGGGATGGGGTATGAGGGGTGGGTAATTTATAAGCTTTGCTTCTTCCCACCCCCTTTTCAGGCACACGGTGTTTAATTTGGTCTTGTTTTTTTGATTTGTTTGATATGTTGTCTTTATGCTGCTGTGTTGTTGCTGAAATAAATTCTATTCTATTCTATTCACATGATATTCTTGCACAGTGGCCCTGAATAGTTAGATTTTTTTTTTAAAATAATAACACAACAAATTAGAATTTGTAGGGAAGAATACAAATCTGAAACCATTTTATGTTCTACTGCTTTCTTCTCAGTTCCAGCAATATTCCTTCAGTCCTTTCAGTGTTTGATTAATTTTGCAGTTGTATTAAGAACGGACAATACCAATTTTATTCCCTTGGTTTATTAAAATAAGACGGCTGGACGCCTGGTGCTGCAGCTGTTGTGTTATCACTGTGGAGCTACTGTTGGCTAATCACAAACAAATGTAACATTACAACTGCAAGATGAAATGACTGAATAAAGTCTGTAATTGTGTAATGGTCTGATGTAACCAATTAACACATATTAGCAGAAGATATTGTGTGATTGCAGTTAAGCTCAGCAGGCTCATTTCTGAGCCAACTACATGCTAATGTGGTTAGCATGGCCACAAGCCATAAATTAATTACTGTACAAAGAGAGTCTGCTGGCATTATTGAGTACTGTCTTACAATTGACTGCAAATTATACTGATACATTTTTAGAACAGTTTACAGTGCATCTGGAAAGTATTCACAGCACTTCAGTTTTTCCACATTTTATGTTACATGAAACTCTTATTATACACACAATATCCCATAATGACAATGTGAAAAAAGTTTTTTTTTTTTTTAGATTTTCCAAATGTATTAAAAAAAAAAAAAAAAGAAATGACATGTACAGTATTCACAGCCTTTGCTATGAAGCTTAAAATTCAGCTCATGTGCATCCTGTTTCCATCATCCTTGAGATGTTTCTACAGCTTAATTGGAGTCCGCCTGGGGTAAATTCAGTTGACTGGACATGATTTGGAAAGGTACACACCTTTCTACTTATAGGGTTCCACAGTTGACAGTGCATGTCAGAGCACGAACCAAGCATGAAGTCAAAGGAATTGTCTGTAGACGTCCGAGACAGCATTGTCTCGAGGTACAAATCTGGGGAAGGGTACAGAAATATTTCTGCTGCTTTGAAGGTCCCAATGAGCACAGTGGCCTCCATCATCCAAAAATGGAAGAAGTTGGATGGATGGATGGATGGATGGATGGATGGATGGATGGATGGATGGATGGATGGATGGATGGATGGATGGATGGATGGATGGATGGATGGATGGATGGATGGATGGATGGGATTTATTGTCATTGTCATTAGATGAGTGCAACAACAACGAGATTACGTCCACACTCAAATTACCACAGACAAGATACAACAATTAATCCACAATTATTACTTGTTTACTGTAATAATGGCACACATCAGAATTAAGACAACACATATACATTTGACATTGTTTATGTGCACTAAACTTGAAACAGTCCATTTTCCGAATTGAGGCGATGTGAGTGTTGGGGAGCCGCAGCAACATGTAGTCACGCCCACACCAGCTTGGGGGGAACAGGGACCTACAGCAGCTAAAACTTCACAGCACCCCGGAGGGAGAAAGGAGTGGCGTGAGCAGGGGCCGGGATGGGGTGTGGGATGAGGACAGGAGGGGGTAGCGGGGAGGTGGGAGCATGCTTTCAGTCTCTGTCAATGTGTACTGGAGTTGGAGAAGATAAGAAGGCAGCCGAATGTTCACCAAGGCCTTAGAAATACTTCTGGAGGAAAACAAGGCAGCATTTTGTCCTTCAGAGGCTGATAAGCCTGCCATGTTTATGGTTGAGCAGTGAAAAACACCTTTACAGCTTCATATGAACAACCAGATCCAATTATGAGTATTCCCTGTTCTCCGACATCTTCCTTTGCAAGGTGTGCATTTGCTCTGAGATGTTATCCATTTTGCATCCGAGTTCAAGGGTTAACACAGTCTGAGAATGTGTCACCTTGCCCAAATCATTAATCATGACAGACAAGTGAGGGGTCGTTCTGGTGACAGCCGTCTTGCCAATTTTCCGGTAGGTCAGGGCAGCACATAAACCAATAGGTACCAGCCCTCCTACAATGAAATCAAATATAAATAAATCCTCGACGTCCTCCACAGAGAATGGTGCAAAGCATGCGACATGCCAAGTCTCTCAGGCGTCAAGAACACAGCCCCCAGGGTAGGTTCCATCTGGGCACGCAGGGTCCCCCGGCCCTAATTTCCTTTTTGACAAAATGGTGTCAGTAGCATTCAGAGACCAGCTGATCAATTCTATGGTTAATCCAATACAGTTTGAAGAATTCAGAGTCTGGTGAAGCAGGGGACTTGAAGGTTGGAGCAGAGATAAAGGAGAGATGAGGAGATGCAACCACCCTCGCCGGAGGCCCAAGCAGATTCCAAATTCAGATCCACCAGGACTCTTCCTAGAGCTGGCCAGCCATCGAAACTGAGTGATCGGTGGAGAAAGACCTTAGTCAGGGAGGTGACCAAGAACCCAATGGTCAAAGTTCCAGCATTTCTCTGTGGAGAGAGGAGAACCTTCCAGAAGGACAACCATCTCTGCAGCAATCCACCAATCAGGCCGGTATGGTAGTCCGGCCAGACAGAAGCCACTCCTTAATAAAAGGCACACAGATCATGAGAAACAAAATTCTCTGGTGTGATGAGACAAAGATTGAACTCTTTGGCATGAATGCCAGGCATCATGTTTAGTGGAACCCAGGCACCATCCCTACAGTGAAGCATGGTGGTGCCAGCATCACGCTGTGGCTGCCCTGACTTCACCGTGATTCAGTAGCGTGATGCAGTGCCCATAGAAATGTGCACCGTAAATGGTAAAGCATCAACTAATAGACTATAAACTAACTATATTTATCTATTTACTGGTCATACTAGTCATCACCATTTAACACAACATGTTCTACATAAACAGACATTGGTGCGAAGATATGTCACTGTAACATATTACTTTGAACAAAGTTATTCAGTAAAATGTATTCAGTAAAATCCCTTTATGATTGCCAACCTGTGGCCCTTATATGAAAATAATTAAATATCATGGAATGTAACTTGAATGGAAGGCAAAGCCGAGCATCGAGGATTTAACATGGAAGTCAGAATCTCAGTAATGCAGAGACATCAACTGTGCTACTTTTGTTAGTGTAGTACTAAATCAAGGCAATGTTGTGGTCAGCTTAACCTCATTTCAGGAAATAAACAAACATCTGCTTTACAACCCCTGGCAAAAATTATGGAATCACCGGCCTTGGAGGATGTTCATTCAGTTGTTTAATTTTGTAGAAAAAAAGCAGATCACAGACATGACACAAAACTAAAGTCATTTCAAATGGCAACTTTCTGGCTTTAAGAAATACTATAAGAAATCAGGGAAAAAAATTGTGGCAGTCAGTAACGGTTACTTTTTTAGACCAAGCAGAGGGAAAAAAATATGGAATCACTCAATTCTGAGGAAAAAATTATGGAATCATGAAAAACAAAAGAATGCTCCAACACATCACTAGTATTTTGTTGCACCACCTCTGGCTTTTATAACAGCTTGCAGTCTCTGAGGCATGGACTTAATGAGTGACAAACAGTACTCTTCATCAATCTGGCTCCAACTTTCTCTGATTGCTGTTGCCAGATCAGCTTTGCAGGTTGGAGCCTTGTCATGGACCATTTTCTTTAACTTCCACCAGATTTTCAATTGGATTAAGATCCAGACTATTTGCAGGCCATGACATTGACCCTATGTGTCTTTTTGCAAGGAATGTTTTCACAGTTTTTGCTCTATGGCAAGATGCATTATCATCTTGAAAAATTATTTCATCATCCCCAAACATCCTTTCAATTGATGGGATAAGAAAAGTGTCCAAAATATCAACGTAAACTTGTGCATTTAATGGTGATGTAATGACAGCAATCTCCCCAGTGCCTTGACCTGACATGCAGCCCCATATCATCAATGACTGTGGAAATTTACATGTTCTCTTCAGGCAGTCATCTTTATAAATCTCATTGGAATGGCACCAAACAAAAGTTCCAGCATCATCACCTTGCCCAATGCAGATTCGAGATTCATCACTGAATATGACTTTCATCCAGTCATCCACAGTCCAAGATTGCTTTTCCTTAGCCCATTGTAACCTTGTTTTTTTCTGTTTAGGTGTTAATGATGGCTTTCGTTTAGCTTTTCTGTATGTAAATCCCATTTCCTTTAGGCGGTTACTTACAGTTCGGTCACAGACGTTGACTCCAGTTTCCTCCCATTTGTTCCTCATTTGTTTTGTTGTGCATTTTTGATTTTTGAGACATATTGCTTTAAGTTTTCTGTCTTGACGCTTTGATGTCTTCCTTGGTCTACCAGTATGTTTGCCTTTAACAACCTTCCCATGTTGTTTGTATTTGGTCCAGAGTTTAGACACAGCTGACTGTGAACAACCAACATCTTTTGCAACATTTTGTGATGATTTACCCTCTTTTAAGAGTTTGATAATCCTCTCCTTTGTTTCAATTGACATCTCTCGTGTTGGAGCCATGATTCATGTCAGTCCACTTGGCCCAACAGCTCTCCAAGGTGTGATCACTCCTTTTTAGATGCAGACTAATGAGCAGATCTGATTTGATGCAGGTGTTAGTTTTGGGGATGAAAATTTACAGGGTGATTACATAATTTATTCCTCAGAATTGAGGGAGTCCATATGTTTTTTTCCCTCTGCTTGGTCTAAAAAAGTAACCGTTACTGACTGCCACAATTATTTTTCCTGATTTCTTATAGTGTTTCTTAAAGCCAGAAAGTTGCCATTTGAAATTACTTTAGTTTTGTGTCATGTCTGTGATCTGCTTTTTTCTACAAAATTAAACAACTGAATGAACATCCTCCGAGGCCGGTGATTCCATAATTATTGCCAGGGGTTGTATTTATTATGCATGTGTATGTTTTATTTGTTTATTGTTTTTTAATTGACAGAGTCCACAGTGTCAGCTCCCACACCATCGGTGTCACAGCCTGATGGCAGTAAGAGTGTGTGTTCCATATGTGCAGACAGAGCCACAGGGAAGCATTATGGTGCATCAAGCTGTGACGGCTGCAAGGGCTTTTTCAGGAGGAGTGTCCGCAACAACCACATGTACGACTGTCGGTGAGCAAGTCATCCTAGCTACTACAGATCTTTCATTAAAGTTTTAACACTATAACTCAAAAACAGTAAATACCATCACTTTGTAATTTTCCATACTTGAAGTGTATATATGAGATCAAATGTTGTACAGATTTTGGTTAAAGGACACGTTGCACCAAAATCATAACAATTTGGATTTAGGCTGTTAGTGACCATCCGATGATACAGGATTACTTTGTGCACTTCCGTGACCGTTTTCAAAGTATACGGAATTCGCAACAAGCAGCTATGGATGCTGCTGAAAACAAAATACTCATGAGTACTCATTTTTCTGAGTGTTTCCAACAGCATTTATGTCATCTTGATGAAAATGTCCCAGCGTGCACTTGAATAGAATGTAGCTACCAACATCAAGAACGGAGCCACAGATTAATTGTAAAGTTTACATAAGTGTGATATGTCATATTATGATTTGTTTTTAAGTGATTTTTAAGTGATTTTTAAGTTTTTAACACAGCCTGTTAAAAACAATCTGCTAGACGGTCAGCTTTGTGCACGCTTTTAAGTGTTGTCATCTGATATAACTGTGAAAAATCTAAAAAATACGTGTGTGATCAGTGGCTGGCACAGCTAACTGAAAAGTTATCTTCAATAACCATTAATCCGCTAACTGAAAAGTTATTTTTAGTATTTTTATAACACTAAACTGATAGCCCGCTGAAAAATTTAGCGGAAGTTACCGCTAACCACTAACTTGACTCGGTCGCAGCCACATTGGATTGCACTGTTCGCTACTGATAAGCCAGTTTTGAGTTTAAGCGCTGCAGGAGCTTCTGGGTAAATTCAAAGGTAAAGTCACATAACCCGCACATGCCCAAGATCACAAACACAAAAACCGTCATCATCTACAGTTACGGCTCACCCGTATTGCATTCACAAACACAAAACAAATGCACGAAAAATGAATGAACAAAAAATAAAATCCCAAACACGGTCATTGTCTTTATAAAAAACAGCAAATCGCAATTATTAATAGTCACAGTTTATCTCTATATTATATTTATAAACTGTTACAGGAATGGCTCACCTGTGTTACGTTCTTAAACATGACATGACACAAAACGAACACACGACAATAAATAAATAAAAAAAATAAAACCCCAAACACTGTTATCATCTTTATCAAAAGCAGTAAATCGCAGTAGTAGTAGTCACAGTTTATCTGCAAATTACACTTACAAACATTAAGGGGACACAAAACAAATGTGTGAAAAATAAATAAATAGAAATACTGACTTTTGAGCTGCTTACACAAAACAAATGCACGAAAAATGAATGAATTTGTCCAGAGTGTAACTTCTTTTGGCTGTATTTTGCAACAACAGCAGTGTCTTCTTACCAGCGCTTTTGTGATTTGACCTGTGAACCGGAGGTGTTAGCTGGCTCTCGCTAACAGGAGCTCATCTTGACAGAACATTGGCCTGACTGTTGCAGACAACAGACAGGAACTAGCATGTATGATTTTAGAGTTTACAAATGTTTTTGACCATTAAACTTTACTCACTTTACCAGCAAAAATATGTTAGCAGACTGAAAGTTACTGGAACTAAATTTAGCGGAAGCTAATTGGTACGCTGATGGAATTCAAAGTTAGCTGAAAAGCTAATCAGCTAAAAAAAAGTTAGCTTTGCTAATTAGCAGTTAGCAGATTAGCCTGTGTGTGATCAGGTATCCTGATAAACAGCAGAGAGGTCCGCCTGCACATTAAAACACATCAAGATCCAAAATCCAACACTCTCTCAAAGTAAAATCAAAATAAAGCCTACCAGCTTCACTGAGGAGAAAAAAATACAAAAGGGAAAAAACTGAACAGGGCACTCACCCACTTGCAGAATGATTTCCAAGGTTAAATATGTAAAGTCCACTCCACCAAAGAAGTCCTCACGCGTGCAATCTTCAGCCGGAGAACAATGTCCAGGTCCACTATAAGTCCTCACACATGGATTGCGTGCGATTGCCAGCCAGAGAACAATATCCAGGTCCACTATAAGTCCTCATGCCTGGATTGCGTGCAATCGCCAGCTGGAGAATAATGTCCGTCTGCAGCTCTGTTTTCAGCCCCTCAAGTTTCTCAATTCTGGAATGTTAGATAGAAAGTCCATTATCTCCTGAAAATAAAATCTTATGACTTCTTCCAATGTAAGCAATACAGAAAGCCTGTATAAACAGTGTCATGATGACATTCCATGTCCATGTTCATGGCAGCAGTAAAATAGCATCCTGTGACACAGAAAGCAGTGTCACCATGTTAGGTTCTCCTCCTGTCTGTACATCCTATGTAAATACAAGCCATCACTTTTGAATGAAAGCTCAGAAGTTTTGCTATTGGACATAGCAGCGTTCGTTTAACTCTGTCTGTCAGCCATCGGGATGTTTCTGATTTTTGTAAAATGTAAATCACATGCCGAGAAATGCCAAGTAAGACATTATCTGGAAATGCACCTGCTGAAGCAAAAATTAGCTTAGCAAAAAATATATCAGCGACCAATAATTATTACTGCATGCATGCGGATAAACTCACTAGGGCTGCAGCTATTGATTATTTTTTGTAATCGAGCATTCTAACGATTATTCTGGTGATTAATAGAGTAATCACATAAAAAGTACTTTTGCGTTTAAACAACATCAATAGTCCAGGGCTCTCCCTAAGCAATGGCACAATGTCCCTGTGCCAAAGTCTTGACATTTTGCTGAAATGGCGATGGGATGTGGCTTTCTGTTCTGGTCCCCCCCAACTTGTAAAATGTAACCATTTTGAGTTTTTTTTTTTTTTAAGGTTGGTGGACTGGATCCCTAAGTGATTTTTTAAATATTTTTTTTAATCCCTGTTTCTCTGTGATTCAGCAGATGCATTTCAGCAGGAGGTTGAACATGCAAGCCTTGCAGTTACTGTTTGTTTGTTTTTTGTTTTGTTTTTTTACGTTACCCTGTTTGTGAAGCATTGTGTGTTGCCCAGAAAAAGTGAAACACTTAGTGCGAGTCTGAACAGCAGCCGGCTTCGACTGTAGGTACCCGGCCGTCGGGTCAATAGTCACTCACCACGTCGAGCAGACCGTGTTATTTAATAATAGACAAACACACTGCTTCACTTTAAATGAGCAGTAAGTCTATTTCAGATGATCAGTGTGGACCCTCTTTGTCTTAAAAGGCTTTATTTTACTCTGTGTCGCATTGGAAAGCGGTAGCTTTAAGGGCTAAATTATTAGCTGTTACATGGCCTGAGCGCATGCTCTAGTCTTCTTCTGTTGTTTTTCTGGGGACATTACAGCGCCACACACAGGCCTGGCATATGTACTACAACGTTTAAACAAAGCTTCGAGGCACAGAATTTCCCTCGATCATTTTTTGTAATCGAATTATTCGAGTTATTCGAGTAATCGTTTCAGCCCTAAAACTCACATTCATGAATACTCTGATGTTGTGTTGCTAACTGGGACATTAAACAATGTACGACATGTCCTTTAACTTTGATGCACCAGATCAACACAAAAAGCAAGTTTGGTTTATGTGATATACCATACACCTGCTGCCATCTGTTGGACATGTCTGGGATTGTTACAGGGAATAATCTCATCACTACATGATGATGTAAATTAGGAATAGGTGTGGTTGAAGGTGTAACTTGAAATAAGTTTGTTTGTCAGTTTCTCTCATATCCAAAGCTTCCCTCTGATGGCCACCAAGGCTATCACCGCTTGTTTTCACGTTTTAAAAAATTTGCAACACTTGATTTTTGTGCTAATACACTTTATTGCTGATTCAGGTTTAACAGGCAGTGTATTGTGGACAAAGACAAACGGAACCGCTGTCGTTACTGCAGACTTCGAAAGTGTTTCCGAGCTGGAATGAGGAAAGAAGGTCAGAGGCAACACTTTCTGATTTCTCAGTAAATTGTTTATCTTTTGTTTTTTGCTTCTGCTCACCCCCTTTTGGTCACACATGTCACTGTGGAATTGTCTTGTGTATCAGTTTTTGTTACTGTTGAGTTTGTGTGCCAAATAAATTCATTCATTCATTCATTCATTCATTCAATGTTTACTATTTAGATGATGAACGTATAATTGCACAAGCAGAAGGAGCACGTATGGTTTTGATCCACACAGCAAGTGTGTCTGTATTCATCGTTATGTGCACCATATACATACATCTTCAACTGCTTATCTGGGATCGAGTAGCGGGGGGGACCGTATACATACATGGCCCCACTTATTCAGGATTGGGTAGTGGGGGGGCACCATATACTTACATACATAAATGGCCCCACTTATCCGGGATCGGGTCACGGGGGAGAACCATATACTTACATAAATGGCCCCGCTTATCTGGGATCGGGTCACCGGGGGGCACCATATACATACATACATGGCCCTACTTATCCGGGATCGGGTCACGGGGAGGCACCATATACATACATGGCCCCACTTATCTGGGATCGGGTAACAAGGGAGCACCATATAGTTACATAAATGGCACTGCTTATCTGGGATCGGGTCACGGGGGGGGGGGGGGGGCACCATATACATACATGCATGGCCCCACTTATCCGGGATCGGGTAACGGGGGAGCACCATATAGTTACATAAATAGCACCGCTTATCTGGGATCGGGTCACGGGGGGGGTGCACCATATACATACATGGCCCCACTTATCTGGGATAGGGTCGTGGGAGAGCACCATAGACATACATGGCCCCACTTATCCGGGATTGGGTAACGGGGGAGCACCATATAGTTACATAAATAGCACCGCTTATCTGGGATCGGGTCACGGGGGGGGGTGCACCATATACATACTTGGCCCCACTTATCTGGGATCGGGTCGTGCGAGACCACCATAGACATACATGGCCCCACTCATCTGGGATCAGGTCACGGGGGGGGGGGCACCATATACATACATGGCCCCACTTATCTGGGATCGGGTCGTGGGAGAGCACCATAGACATACATGGCCCCACTTATCCGGGATCGGGTCGCGGGGAGCACCATATACAGTGGTCCCTCGTTCTAAAAATAACCCACGATAGGCGAAATCCGCGAAGTAGTCAGCGTTATTTTTTACAATTATTATAGACGTTTTGAGGCTGTAAAACCCCTCATTACACACTTTATACACTTTTCTCAAACAGGCATGAACATTTTCTCACTTTTCTTTCCTGTGTAAACACTCTCAAAATTCAAACCTTAGTAGAAAAATAAATCCAGTATTATAGAATGAAACCAAAGATCAAAACCTGTTTTCAGGCCCAAACATTTGTTTGAGAAATAAAAATAGAACGTTTTCCTATAAATAATTATGATGGCTTTTAGAATTAACGAATTTAATTTTAACGATCAAACTACGAGGTTGGACACAAAAGAAATTATTAATAGTGACTGACCAGTATTTCACAGTTCCTCTGATCGCACCTCTTCGTCCTGGCGCCGCTCCGCTGTCGTGTCTTTTTCCACTGTGTGACACCTCGGTGCAGGTGTCTTTTTCCAAATGAAGAACACAGTTATGGGTAGTTGTTGGCGCGCTTTTTTCTTCTGGGCGAGAAGATTCTTATAAACAGACACGCAGAACACAATGCGCGTGCTCTCCCTTCGCGGTGCCGCGACCGGCCTGCTTGATGAGGACCGCAGAGCACAATGTGCTGTAAAAAAAAAAAAAAAAAAAAAAAGCATGCAAAATTGGACTAAAAAAATCTGCAAAACTGTGAGGCCGCACCTCCAAATCCGAGGCCATGGTTCTCGACCGGAAAAAGGTGCTTTGCCCTCTACAGGTTGGTGGAGTGTCCTTGCCTCAAGTGGAGGAGTTTAAGTACCTCGGGGTCTTGTTCACAAGTGAGGGACGGATGGAGCGTGAGATCGACAGACGGATCGGTGCAGCATCTGCAGTGATACAGTGAGTCACTGTATTGGACCGTCGTGGTGAAGAGAGAGCTGAGCAAGGGGACAAAGCTCTTGATTTACCAATTGATCTATGTTCCGATCCTCACCTATGGCCATGAGATTTGGCTCATGACCGAAAGAACGAGATCGCGAGTACAAGCGGCCGAGATGAGTTTCCTCTGCAGGGTGGCTGGGCGCTCCCTTACAGATAGGGTGAGGAGCTCGGAGTCGAGCCACTGCTCCTCCACATCGAAAGGAGCCAGTTGAGGTGGCTCGGGCATCTTTTCCGGATGCCCCCTGGACGCCTCGCTGGAGAGGTGTTCCGGGCATGTCCCATCGGGAGGAGGACCAAGGGAAGCCCCAGGACACGTTGGAGGGACTACGTGTCTCGGCTGGCTTGGGAACGCCTTGGGGTTCCCCTGGAGGAGCTGGGGGAGGTGTGTGTGGATCGGGAGGTCTGGGCGGCTTTGCTTGAGCTGCTGCCCCCGCGACCCGACTCCGGATAAAGCGGAAGAAAATCGATGGATGGACGGATGGATGGATGTGAGGCCGCGAAAGGTGAACCGTGTTGTAGCGAGGGACCACAGTACATATTTGGCCCCACTTATCTGGGATCTGGTAGTGGGGGGGGGGGGGGCACCATATACATACATGGCCCTACTTATCCGGGATCGGGTCACGGGGGGAGCACCATATGTTTCTGTTACTGCCCACACATAATCAGAGAAACCAGACATTTATTATATCTCATTCATCTTCAAGCGCTTACTCCAATTAAGGGTTCTGGGGGTGGGGTGGGGTGGGGGTGGCTGGAGCCTATCCCAGCAGTCATAGGGCGTGAGGCAGGGTACACCCTGGATAGGTTCCCAGTCTGTCAGAGGGCCACATATGGACAAACAGACATATTCACACCCACTAACCTGCATGTCTTTGGATGTGGAAGGATGCCAGAGCACCCAGAGGGAACTCACGCAAACACAGGGAGAACACGCAAACACCACACAGAAAGGCTGCAGGTGGGGATTGATCCCATGACCTTCTTGCTGTGAGACAACAGTGCTAACCACTAATCCAACATTTATTATATCCTGTAATTAAAGTAAGTCCCTTCGGCTGCTCCCTTCTTTTCACTCGGGGTCGCCACAGTGGATCCAAGGTGGATCTGCATGTCAATTTGGCACAAGTTTTACACCGGATGCCCTTTCTGATGCAACTCCACATTACATGGAGGTGAGGTTTGAACGGTTAACTTCCCACACTGAAACCAAGTGCACTAACCACTTGGCCACCACCGCTCTGTATCCTGAAATTAATACATTTTCAGAAAATTCTGAAATCTCACTTTGATAACAGCCAGCAGTGCAGTCGTCGTAGAATCACACGAGTGAAGCATTAAGGTGTCTCAGACAGCCAGTCCTTTTATATTTAGCCTCCGTAATGCTCTCAGTCAGACTCGTCCTCACTGGTCTGATGTCTCACAGAAGACTCATTTGTGACATTGTCATGCAAGACCACGCCAGAGAGGTGCAGACAGCCTATCACACTGCCTCCTCCTTTCCTTTGATTAATAGGCTCCTGATTGGCTGATGAGAGGACAGCTTTAATGACTGATTGCTCTGACACTCGCTCACTTGGTAGAGCCGTACTGACGCAAACTGACATCAGTGTAACGCCATCCGCACGGCTGTGCTGCTAATGAATCTCGCCTTGGGGCTTTCAACGCGTGATGACATCTCCTCGATTAAATACAAACTACACCATCAAGCATTGCAAATCATCACTGAAAGATCAAATCAAGATGCTTCTCATCGTGACCTTTTTGGGTCTCAAAAATACTGGTGTTTCAAAAATTCTATGTTTTATTAAAATTCATGGAGGGGCAACACAAAACCAGAAGGTGCACTCTAAAGGCCTTTCCTGTACTTGTGTACACATTTTGTTTTGTTTTTTTGTTTTTTTGTTTTTCCAGCTACTTCACATAGAATAAAAATAAGTGTGGAAAAGAGTGATTTGACTCAGTGGAAAGCGATTCAAATTGATTCAATCAACCCTGGCAATATAAGTATTTTATAAGTATTAAAACTAGTTTGTATCCTAATGAATTTGAAACCAGGTTTTCTTAATTTTAGCTTGCTTTTTGTTTTCAAAAATGAATTACTACCAGACTGGATGGTCAGGAACAGCTGGACACAAATGTAGGACTCGGAAAAACAACCCTGGCTTTCAAAAGAGTTTACTTGTGGGATTAGCTGAGGTCAGTACACAAGAAGGCAGTCCAAAAAACACAACAGTACAAAATCATCAGGCTAAAGGCATGGTCAAGAAAACAGGCAAGAGGTCAAACAATATGATGATGCAGGCAGAACTATGAAAAAACACAAAACAGAGCTGGAAAGGCACAAGGCACATCCATAAAGACCCAAGTGAACCTTATATACACCCAGGTGATGAGCTGCAGATTAGAAACAGGTGTGTGTGGAAAGCACCAGAACAAGGGTGTGGCCAGACAGAGTGAAACGCCCACCACCAAGCACCAAGAGACAGACAAAAGAGATAGGGACAGAAAACCCCAAGCAGAAAAAAAACAGCAAGAGACCTAACACCAGAAGAAAACAATACAACAAATCAAATAAAACAGAACACACATGACAATATCAAAGTCCAGATCCTGACAATTATAGTGATAAGACATATTTTGTTGTCAGTTCCTACCCTGTCACTGTACGTTCACTAAAAGTTCTGTTTGGCTATGTTTTGAACCGTTCCCTTTCATCTGTGTGAATGGCCTGCAGCCAATCTGATATTATTATTATCTGTGGACATGAATGAGTGAAGCTCTTCAGCATCTCACCATGTCATTTAGGTCCTTCAGACTGTTTTTTGAGTAAATGCTTCAGGGGAGCATTAGCATGGCTAAAAACCTTTCAGCTTCTGGGGGGTTGCCCAGACCCTGATGCCTTTTTAATAATTTTTCTTTTTTCCTTTCAGCTTCTGTGGGGGCTCTGCCCCCTCCCCCAAACCCCCTGCCTTTTTAAGCATTTTTCTTTTTTTGCCTTTCAGCTTCTGGGGAGGGGGGAGCTCCACCCCACAGACCCCCCAATTACAGCCCTCTTAACTCCCTGCCACTTTAAGCATTTTTTGATGTAGATGTAAATTAATATTCAAAGTTTACAGCTAGCTGACAGTAGGACTGTACAATATGACCAAATTATCGTATCTCAATATTGTCATATCAATATGATATAATATATGACTATGATTTCACACAAAGTGCAGTAACAGTGAAAATTAAGCATTCTTAAACAAAACAGTAATAATACCACACTAATTTTGCACTCATCATGAGGTTAGGATACTGTGCCCTCCAAATGTATTGGAACACTTGGAATTTCACACATTTTAATTTGTTTATGCCATTTCGAATACAAGAAGTACAAATATAAAGAATAAAAATTTCTAAAATTATCTTCCTCAAACTGAAAGCAAATCTCTAAAACTTGCTAATATCTGTAAATAATAATCCATTTTAATGCCAGTTTTCTTCAGACAAGTCAGGGGATGGAAACATGAACATTTCCAACTCACTGAATATGTCTTGGACTTTATTTACAGAAATTCTGAAGAAATACAAAAACATCAAATCTTGGCTTGCATCTCAGATGTACTTTCTGTCAAATTGTAGCTGAACGTTCAGGTCTTTTTTTAAAGAAAATCCTCCTCTACACCACTTCATCAGGAAGCTATACTTTATATTTTTAATTAATTTATATCAAGTTGTAGACATTTGCTTTCAGTTTAAGTTTAAGGAAGATAATTTTAGATTTAGATAAGATTTATTTGTATTTGAAATCGTATAAACAAATTAAAATGTGTGGAATACCAAGTGTTCCAATACTTTTGAGCACAGTTGAGAAACACTCCATGGCATGTGTATTTTTAAGTGAAATGCATCATCCTGGTATCACTCAGAGAGCAAAATTAAGAGGTTATTTGATCAGCAGCTACCTGCTTGTTTAAAAATCACTGGAGAAACACATGTAGTGAGGAAAATAAGTATTTGAACAACCTGCGTTTTTGCAAGTTCTCCCACTCAGAAATCATGGAGGGGTCTGAAATTGTCATCTTAGGTGCATGTCCACTGTGAGAGACATAATCTAAAAAAAAAAAAAATCTGGAAATCACAATGTATGATTTTTTTTAATAATACAACCCCTGGCAAAAATTATGGAATCACCGGCCTCGGAGGATGTTCATTCAGTTGTTTAATTTTGTAGAAAAAAGCAGATCACAGACATGACACAAAACTAAAGTCATTTCAAATGGCAACTTTAAGAAACACTATAAGAAATCAGGAAAACAAAAATTGTGACGTAACGGTTACTTTTTTAGACCAAGCAGAGGGAAAAAAATATGGACTCACTCAATTCTGAGGAAAAAATTATGGAATAATGAAAAACAAAAAAACGCTCCAACACATCACTAGTATTTTGTTGCACCACCTCTGGCTTTTATAACAGCTTGCAGTCTCTGAGGCATGGACTTAATGAGTGACAAACAGTACTCTTCATCAATCTGGCTCCAACTTTCTCTGATTGCTGCTGCCAGATCAGCTTTGCAGGTTGGAGCCTTGTCATGGACCATTTTCTTCAACTTCCACCAAAGATATGCAAATGGATTAAGATCCAGACTATTTGTAGGCCATGACATTGACCCTATGTGTCTTTTTGCAAGGAATGTTTTCACAGTTTTTGCTCTATGGCAAGATGCATTATCATCTTGAAAAATGATTTCATCATCCCCAAACATCCTTTCAATTGATGGGATAAGAAAAGTGTGCATTTATTGATGATGTAATGACAGCCATCTCCCCAGTGCCTTTACCTGACATGCAGCCCCATATCATCAATGACTGTGGAAATTTACATGTTCTCTTCAGGCAGTCATCTTTATAAATCTCACTGGAACGGCACCAAACAAAAGTTCCAGCATCATCACCTTGCCCAATGCAGATTCGAGATTCATTGCTGAATATGACTTTCATCCAGTCATCCACAGTCCACGATTGCTTTTCCTTAGCCCATTGTAACCTTGTTTTTTTTCTGTTTAGGTGTTAATGATGGCTTTCATTTAGCTTTTCTGTATGTAAATCCCATTTCCTTTAGGTGGTTTCTTACAGTTCGGTCACAGACGTTGACTCCACTTTCCTCCCATTCGTTCCTCATTTGTTTTGTTGTGCATTTTCGATTTTTGAGACATATTGCTTTAGGTTTTCTGTCTTGACGCTTTGACGTCTTCCTTGGTCTACCAGTATGTTTGCCTTTAACAACCTTCCCATGTTGTTTGTATTTGGTCCAGAGTTTAGACACAGCTGACTGTGAACAACCAACATCTTTTGCAACATTGCGTCATGACTTACCCTCTTTAAAAGTTTGATAATCCTCTCCTTTGTTTCAGTTGACATCTCTCGTGTTGGAGCCATGATTCATGTCAGTCCACTTGGTGCAACAGCTCTCCAAGGTGTGATCACTCCTTTTTAGATGCAGACTAATGAGCAGATCTGATTTGATGCAGGTGTTAGTTTTGGGGATGAAAATTTACAGGGTGATTCCATAATTTATTCCTCAGAATTGAGTGAGTCCATATTTTTTTTCCCTCTGCTTGGTCTAAAAAAGTAACCGTTACTGACTGCCACAATTTTTTTTTTCCTGATTTCTTATAGTGTTTCTTAAAGCCAGAAAGTTGCCATTTAAAGACTTTAGTTTTGTGTGAAGTCTGTTATCTGCTTTTTTTCTACAAAATTAAACAACTGAATGAACATCCTCCGAGGCCGGTGATTCCATAATTATTGCCAGGGGTTGTATATTTGTATGTTACTGCTGCAAATAAGTATTTGAACACCTACCAACCAGCAAGAATTCTGGCTCACACAGGCCTGTTAATTTTTCTTTAAGAAGCCCTCTTATTCTGCACTCTTTACCTGTATTAATTGTACCTGTTTGAAGTTGTTACCTGCATAAAAGGCACCTGTTCACAAACTCAATCAATCACACTCCAACCTGTCCACCATAGCCAAGACCAAAGAGCTGTCTAAGGATACCAGGGACAAAATTGTAAACCTGCACAAGGCTGGGATGGACTACAGGACAACAGGCAAGCAGCTTAGTAGAAGACATCAACTGTTATGATTATTTATTAAAAAGTGGAAGAAACACAAGATGACTGTCAGTCTCCCTTGGTCTGGGATTCCATGCAAGATCTCACTTTGTGGGGTAAGGATGATTCTGAGAAAGCCCAGAATTACACAGGAGGACCTGGTCAATGACCTGAAGAGAGCTGGGACCACAGTCACAAAGATTATATTAGTAACACATGATGCTGTCATGGTTTAAAATCCTGCAGGGCAGCAAGGTCCCCCTGCTCAAGCCAGCACATGTCCAGGCCCATTTGAAGTTCACCAGTGACCATCTGGATGATCCAGAGGAGGCATGGGAGAAGGTCATGTGGTCACATGAGACCAGAATAGAGCTTTTTGGAATCAACTCCACTTACAATGTTTAGAGGATGAGAACAACCCCAAGAAAACCATCCCAACCGTGAAGCATGGGGGTGGAAACATCATACTCTGGGGGTGCTCTTCTGCAAAGGGGACAGGACTGTTGTGTGGGCCGCCTGAAGAGGAGGTACTGCTGGCCCACCACCAGAGGGCGCCCTGCCTGAAGTGCGGGCTTCAGGCACGAGAGGGCGCTGCCGCCACGGACACAGCCGGTGGGTGACAGCTGTCACTCATTATCTCTTGACAGCTGTCACCCATCTACTCTACATCATCTCACTCCATAAAGACCGGACATCATCTCCACCTCCTTACCGAGATATCATCTACCTGTGAAGGTAATATCCTCAGCCAGAAACTAACTGTGTCCTAGTCTGAATTCATTTTGCAGCTGCTTTCCTGTGGAGTGCCTTATCAGTGAGGTTGGCGTAATCCGCGACGGCTTCGCTTCACACCCCAACCAGATAAGTGTTTGACAGGAGCTGCACGAGTGTGTATTAGAGGTGGAGGTGACTTTCCACCTTCTGACTGTTTTTGTTACTGGGTGTGCACACACCCACATCTCACTGTTTGTGCTACTCGCCAGCAGTACCAGATCCGACAGTCGGGGACGGTGATCACCTGGGAATTCGGGACTTGGCGGCTCCAGTATTCACCGGGTTCTGTGGCGGTGGAAATCGTGTGGTTCCGGCTCTTCTCAGGACAGACATCTTCTATCCTCGAGCCTGCCCACACGTCACTTTTGTGGATTGACTACTATCAGATTCTGAGATTGTCTGTATATTCGTTGTGCACATTCACAACATTAAATTATTACCTTTTGGCTCATCTATTGACCGTTCATTTGCGCCCCCTGTTGTGGGTCCGTGTCACTACACTTTCCCCAACAAGGACGACTGCACTGTATTGAAGGGAGGATGGATGGGGTCATGTATTGCGAGATTTTGGCAAACAGCCTCCTTCCTTCAGTAAGAGCATTGAAGATGGGTCATGGCTGGGTCTTCCAGCATGACAATGACCCCAAACACACAGGCAGGGCAACTAAGGAGGGGCTCCATAAGAAGCATTTCAAGATCCTGGAGTGGCCTGGCCAGTCTCCAGACCTGAACTCAATAGAAAATCTTTGGAGGGAGCTGAAACTCCAAACCTGAAAGATTTGGAGAAGATCTGTATGGAGGAGTGGACCAAAATCCCTGCTGCAGTGTGTGCAGGGAACGTTTGACCTCTGTAATTGCAAACAAAGGCTACTGTACCAAATATTAACATTGATTTTCACAGGTGTTGAAATACTTATTTGCAGCAGTAACATAAAATAAATTATTAAAAAATCATACATTGGGATTTCCAGATTTTTTTTTTTTTTTTTTAGATTATGTCTCTCACAGTGGACATGCACCTAAGATGAAAATTTCAGACCCCTCCGTGATTTCTAAGTGGGAGAACTTGCAAAATCGCAGGGTGTTCAAATACTTATTTTCCTCACTGTATATATAAGGGAAATGCAGCTTTTAACAATTTGGACCTCATTTCTGGCATAAAATACAGTTGTTTACTCACCAGTACAACTTTGGTGTCATTATTAGTCCATGGTTCAAACGACGTGTTCAGTTCAAATCTAAGGCAAACATTTTTCTTCTTCTACTAAGGTGGATTAGAACTTTTTTGTGGTACACAGCACCAACTACTGGACAGGAGGAACCTAGCAGTCAATGTGACTCAATGATTTCAAAATGCAGCTCTTTTCATCCAGAGGTGCAATGCCGTGACATGTCAATCATCTGTGTCCAATCAGATTTCAGGGGAGTCCAGTGCAACCCTGGCCTCCGCTCTAACTCCACCTATGCCAGGAAGTGTTCAACATTTGACATTTCCTGTTTCACTGTGGACTCAAAATTTGGCACTTCCTGTTTCAGTGTGAACTTGCCACTGAGTTCCCGTAAGATTCCATGAGATCTCAGCTGCCAATCCAGGAAGTGTCAATCCAGGAATTGTTCAACATTTGACATTTTCTGTTTCACTGTGGACTCAAAATTTGGCACTTCCTGTCTGGGACTCCCTGTACCTCGTATAACTACAGATTCAACACAAATCATATCCAGACTTGATATGGGAAAAAAATTATACTACATGGAATATTGCAATTTAAAAAAAAAAAAAACATGTTCAGGTCCCTCTAGGTCACTCGTGACATTTCAGTTGTGATCAAGTTTACTTCAGTTGTACTGGCCCGACTGTCACCAAACTTGGTATATACATTATGACTCATGGCTCCAAGAAGCTTATTGATTTTGGGGTCAAAACATCAAAGTGTACTTTCTAAAAATCTGTGCAATAACGTCTTTCCTGAATGCCTGATTGTCATCAAACATGGTATGTTTGTTAGGCATGGTGACCCCAAGATACCGATTGATTTGGGGGCCAAAAGGTCAAAGGTAAAAATCGCTAATCTGTATTTTGTAAAAGCCTTCTCCAAAAAAGTGTGATTTGTCAATGGTAAACGTATCAACGTGTGGTCAGGGTGCCATGGGTTAATGCAGTCTATGCCATTGTCTATATCAGGAGATATTTGCTGCTCACTAATGATGTCTGGAGATGTCATAAAACATGTCTGATGCTTGTCTCACCTCTTTTTATTCTCCAGCCATTCAAAATGAGAGAGACTGTATCAGTGGACACAGACTGAAGGGGCAGACAGCAGGCTCTCTGTCAGTCAGTGTGCTGCTGAAGGCGGAGACCAGTGTGCTTCAGGTATCACACTGTCACTGAACAACTCACACAACTGTGTGTCAAAAACATACAAAACAACCCAAAAACCCCCTCTTTACTTCTAAATCATGCAGATTGATGTGACATTCTAGTCTTACATCTTCACTCTAAAAAAGGAACTACTGTCTCAATAAGAAAAACTGATGTCACAATTTGCATAGTTTTTTTTTTCAGTTATTTAAATTTAGCCATTAATGATTTAATGCCACAAGACTTGAAAGCAGCATCGTCTGCCTACTTAAGCCCCTTTCATACTTCTTCTGTGGTTTTGAAGCTTCACTGCCAGCAAAGTTCAGCAGAGTCCAGCGGGATGAAAAAAATCTAGCAATGCAATGCAGGTATGTACTGATAAAGAGCCTAAAAAGATTTTTCACCAGACTGATGTAGAGTAGCGTGCAATTGTGGCTTGGTGTACAGTAGCACAGTGTTACGTAGACTTGCATACAGTAGCGGAGTATTGCATAGACTTGTGTAGACGGCGAATGTCTGCGAAACCCATTTGCATCCCTCAGCGTATTGCCTGGTACGGCTGCATAAGCTTGGTGTAGTCAGAACGCCGCATTACGCAACTCTACGTTGGCCCGATGTCAAAGGGGCTTTAATTTAACAAGCTGCCTTTTCTTCCCCAGGTTACACAAGAAAAATGTAAAACTGATTCACCTTGTCGTCACAGGTGTCATGACAATTATTGAGTACAAATCGCACTCTGGATCTCACCCTAACTTTACCTGTAGAACTCTTACATGGACTGGAGAGTAGACACCCAGTATAGTATTAACCTGAGGATAATGGCCCGAAACTACATGAACCCAATTGGTACTGCTCATGAACAAACCACTTCTAATCCACTTTGGGCATTAAAAGCAGCAGCAAGACATTTTGGCATTACACTGCATCAAACTCGTCCAATTTATCAAATTCTGGGGAGAAAGAAGAAATTCAGCTCATTCAGCTTGGGACTCCGACGAGGGCGGTCGCATCTCCTCCACTCTCCCTTATCTCTGTTCTCTGCCTTTAACCTTCAAGTCCCTACTTCACCAGACTGTGAATTCCTCAAATTATATGGGATTCTGGATCTATTGGACTATTGGATCAACCATGGAATTGATCAGCTGGTCTCTGAACGCTATTGACACCATTTTTTCTACAAGAAGGTCAGGAACGGGGGATCCTACCTGCCCAGATGGAACGTATCCTGCGGGCTATGTCCTCGACTCCTGGGGGTCTTGGCGTGTGTCATGCTTGGCACCTTTCTCCATTGAGGACATCGAGGATTTATTCATTTTTGGTCTCATGGTAGCAGGGCTGGTACTTTTTGTCTTATGTGCTGCCCTGATCTACCGGAAAATTGACAAGATGGCGGCATCAAGAACCACGGCCCCTCGCTTGTCCATCATGATTAATGAGGTTGGCAAGGCAGTGCATTCTCAGACTGCGATGACTCTTGAACTCAGACACAAATTGGATGACATCTGGGAGCAGATGCGTGCCTTGCAGTTGAAGCTGAAGATTTCAGAGGCCGGTGAATATTCTTAATTCATAATTGGGAATATTCTTAATTCATAATTGGGATTTGGTTGTGCAAGTGGAACTGTTAAAAATAACATTACAGGCTTATCAAGCCATCCATCCATCCATCCTTCCATC
The DNA here is from genome assembly GCF_902500255.1 of Thalassophryne amazonica. Taxonomy (NCBI): domain Eukaryota; kingdom Metazoa; phylum Chordata; class Actinopteri; order Batrachoidiformes; family Batrachoididae; genus Thalassophryne; species Thalassophryne amazonica. The sequence goes on along the minus strand of NC_047104.1, from coordinate 97,597,275 downwards.
CATCCATTTTCTTCCGCTTTATCCGAAGTCGGGTTGTGGGGGCAGCAGCACAAGCAAAGCCGCCCAGACCTCCTGATCCACACACACCTCCCCCAGCTCCTCCGGGGGAACCCCAAGGTGTTCCCAAGCCAGCCAAGAGATGTAGTCCCTACAGCGTGTCCTGGGTCTTCCCCGGGGCCTCCTCCCAATGGGACGTGCCTGGAACACCTCTCCAGCGAGGCATCCAGGGGGCATCCGGAAAAGATGCCCGAGCCACCTCAACTGATTCTTTTTGACGTGGAGGAGCAGCGGCTCGACTCCGAGCTCCTCCCGAGTGACCGAGCTCCTCACCCTATCTCTAAGGGAGCGCCCAGCCACCCTGCGGAGGAAACTCATCTCGGCCGCTTGTACTCGCGATCTCTTCAGGCTTATCAAGCCTGAAGGTCAAATTGCCCGACTGTTTTTCCTCCAGAGGGATTTGTTTTGGCCTGGGAAACATTGGCTATTTCTTATCTCATCTCACAAAGACAATAATCTGCTTTTCACAGGACTGAAGCATGTTCCATTCCCTTCCCCAACCCCCTCCCTCCCCCATCAACACCTCCCCTTTCCGGCGCCCTCTAACGTCATTCCTTCCCCCTTCGGTGGGGGTGGTGCAGTTTTCGCTGCAGCCCACGTCTCCCCCCAAGCTGATGACGGCGCATCTCAGGGTTGCTGCGTGGTGTTCACCCACTTTCCTCAATTTGGATAACGGACTTCTTCAAACTTGGTGCACATAAACAATGTCAAATGTGTATGTGTTGCCTTAATTCTGATGTGTGCCATTATTACGGTAAACAAGTAATGATTGTGGACTAATTGCTGTCTGAGGTAACTGGAGTGTAAACATAATTTCTCCACTGTGAGATCAATAAAGTATATCTAATCTATCAAGAAGACACTAAAACCCTGCACACTTCCCTGAGGTGTAAAAATGGGATATATGTCCCTTTTCCAGTTTGATCTAAATTATGTAAGGCAATTTGATCAAAAATAAGACATTAATCTATAGAATGAAATATCCTTCTTTTAATTGGTGAACTGATATTCTCAACATAAAGCCACTTTGAGCCAGTGAAATTAGTAAATACTGAAGAACAAGATTATGATTTTCTTGTCAGTGCAATTGGAGTAAACTTTTTTTGGCACATCAAGATCTCAATCACATGCTCTCATGCCATCACTTCACTTCATAAGAGATCAGAACTGCTGCAAAAACTGACTATACTGCCCTCGGAGCCCATGCTCTATTTATACAGTATGTGCGCTGGGTTTGAAATTGTGTGCCTTAAATTGCCTGAATAATAACAACCACCTATAACTTAGATGTAAATGGCGTGCACAGACATGCACAGACATGCTTGAACAATTATGCTGGTTGAGTAATTTTCATCTTAATCATCATATGTGACCTAGTACTTGTTTGCCGTTGCCTGACACAAAATCATTTCTGTAACACCTCATCTGAGTTCTTCATGATTATTTCCCCTGTATTAAGCCCTCTGTGAAATGACATTGTGTACGTGTGCTCACAGGTTCCAGTGCTGGTATCACATGTGAATTATGACATCAACACCAAGAAGACAGCATGTGTGGGACATGTATTCGAGTCCATGAAACACCAACTCCTCCTGCTGGTAGAATGGGCAAAATGCATCCCAGAGTTTTGTAATCTTCCAGTCGATGACAGGGTAAGAAAGACCCTGAGCAACCAAAACACATATGCAAAATTTTAAATTATGGCTCCATGCAAACTGAAATAGCAGCTGTATACTGTGCTTTTAACAGTGCCAGGGCTGTGTTTTAATGCAAATATTTTTGGATTTAAAACTGAAAACATTAACTTCAGGCTGAAGCCATTGTTTAACATTCCATGCTTGATGGTTAACTGACTATTTGCATTTTCTAACTAGCTGATATATGTTATCTAAAATTTGTCACTGTTTTTCATGATATATATATATATATATATATATATATATATATATATATATATATATATATATATATATATATATATATATATATATATATATATATATATATATATATATATATATATATATATATATATATATATCTTTCATGGGTTGATACCCAGTAAATTCTTCTCTTTATTGTATGTTTCTTGCATTTATTCATGTTTTGGATTATAAATCATTGTCACTCATACAATTGTTTTTTTTATCAAGTTTGTTTTTTAACCATTTTTATCAAGTATATCTTATCTGTGTATATCTTTGTGCAGGTATCCCTGTTAAGAAGCCATTCTGCAGAGCATCTTATTCTCGGAGTGGCTAGAAGATCTCTGCCTTACAACAATCTCATCCTTCTAGGTAGGACAGACAAATGCTCTTACTTTTTGGGTCATTTTAATTTCATCGTTCGGTAATATGATAATGTCAACATGTGGACAATTTTGCTTATAAAAGGAGAGAGAGAGAGAGAGAGAGAGAGAGACAGAGAGAGAGAGAGAGAGAGAGAAAGAGAGAGAGAGAAATATTTCAATAGAAATTGTTGCAGCCCTTGGCAACACTTCCTAATTAAAACAACACGAACATCTGCAGAAAACATAAATACGAGGTCTATTAGAAAAGTATCCGACCTTACTATTTTTTTTCAAAAACCATATGGATTTGAATCACGTGTGATTACATCAGACATGCTTGAACCCTCGTGGGCATGCGAGAGATTTTTCACGCCTGTCGGTTACGTCATTCGCCTGTGGGCAGTCTTTGAGTGAGGAGTGGCCCACCCTCTCGTCGATTTTTTCATTGTTTAGGAATGGCTCAGTGACTGCTGCTTTGTTTGATCAAAATTTTTTCAAAACTGTAAGGCACAACTGAGTGGACACCATTCGATAAATTCAGCTAGTTTTCGGTAAAAATTTTAATGGCTGATGAGAGATTTTGGTCTGGTAGTGTCGCCGTAAGGACGGCCCACGGCGCCTGACGGCGATCTGCACTTCGAGGCGGCAGCGTCTCGCCGTTTCAAGTTGAAAACTTCCACATTTCAGGCTCTGTTGACCCAGGAAGTCGTCAGAGAACAGAGAACTTTCAGAAGAAGTCGGCATGAGTGTTGTGTGGGCCGCCAGAAGAGGAGGTATGCTGGCCCACCACCAGAGGGCGCCCTGCCTGAAGTGCGGGCTTCAGGCACGAGAGGACGCTGCCGCCTCCAGGAACAAGCCATGGTGACAGCTGTCACTCATCATCCATGACAGCTGTCACTAATCATCTACTCACATCTGGAATAAAAGCAGGAAGACACCTCCACCACATTGCCGAGATATCATCTTCTTCAAGAGGTAATATCCTCAGCCGTTGTATTACAATATTATTTGTATATTGTGAGTGTTTGCAGGAGTACCGGTACCTCTGTCGGTGGAAGCTGAGAGAGCGCTAGAAGGCACTCTTTTCTCCTGAGGAATCACTACAGTACTCTGCAAGTTATAGAGTGAGAGGTGGAGGTGGAATTCCCACCAGGATTGTTACTGGGTGTTCACACACCCACCCTTGACTGTCTTTGCTTTCTGCCAGCAGTACCAGATCCGACACGCCGTGACGGTGGCCACCTGGGGACTTCGGGACTTGGCGGCTCCAGTATCCCTCGGGTTCGGTGGCAGTGGAAATCGTGTGGTTCCGGTTCGTCTCCAGACGGGCGTCTCCTATCGTCGAGCCTGCCCACACGACACCTTTATTAATTGACTTGTGTACATTCTGTAATCTGCTGTGTTTGGTTGTGACATTCACAACAGTAAAGTGTTCTAATTTAACTCCTTCCATTGTCCGTTCATTTACTCCCCCTGTTGTGGGTCCGTGTCACTACACTTTCCCAACAGGATATCTCGGCCAGCGTCATGGACTCCGAGGGGCGTCACCCGGCTGTTGAACGACCAATGGGAGAGCAGGGAGCGCAGGCGTCTGCAGGAGGCGTGATTGGTGAGCTACAGCACATTCTCACCGCCTTTACGGCTCGGTTGGATCAAATAACCGAGCAAAACATCCTCCTGAACCGCAGGGTGGAGGCTCTCTCCGCGCAAGTGGCGGCGAGCGCTCAGGGCGCTGCTGCAGCTCCTCCTCCTGCCGACCCTGTGCAGGATATAAATGTTCCTGTGGTGGTTCAACAACCTCTCCCACCATCCCCTGAAGCATACATAAGCCCTCCAGAGCCGTACGGAGGTTGTGTGGAGACGTGCGCGGACTTTCTCATGCAGTGTTCGCTCGTCTTCGCACAACGTCCAGTCATGTATGCATCAGACGCTAGCAAGATAGCTTATGTAATTGCTCTGCTTCGGGGAGAGGCACGCGCTTGGGCTACGGCGCTCTGGGAGCAAAATTCACGGCTCCTTCACACATACACTGGCTTTGTGAGGGAGTTCAGAACAGTGTTTGATCACCCTAACAGGGGAGAGACTGCTTCAACTGTGCTGCTGTCAATGAGACAGGAACGCCGGAGCGCAGCCGCTTATGCAGTCGACTTCCGCATCGCGGCTGCGAGGTCCGGCTGGAATAACGTTGCGCTCCGCGCCGCCTTCATAAACGGACTGTTGTTGGTCCTGAAGGAACATCTGGTGGCTAAGGACGAACCGCGGGATTTAGATGGGCTTATCGATCTCGTTATATGGTTAGACAATCGGTTGGAGGAACGCCGTCGGGAGCGAGGCGAAGGACGTGGCCGGATACGCGCCGCCCCTCTCCCTTCCGGGTTTGAAAAGGGGCCGCCCTCCCCACGCTCCACAGCCGCAGCGCTCCGTGGGGTAACAGCTCCCCCTGCTGGTGTTGTTAGGGAAACACACAGGGCCAAAATGAGGAGGCTGATCCGCGGGGAGTGTTTTCTCTGCAGCTCAAAGGAGCACATACAGAAAAACTGCCCCAAACGGCCACAACAACAACCGCCCTCAGAGACTGGGCTAAGGGGGGGTCAAAACATTCACGTGGGACACACACAGATTGCCACACGACTCCCAGTTACAATCCTGAGCGGGGATTTAACCCTTCAAGCCCCAGCACTGGTGGACACGGGGTCAGAAGGGAATTTGCTAGACAGCAGATGGGCAAGGGAGGTAGGGCTCCTTCTGGTGGCGCTTCCTTCGCCATTGCAGGTGCGGGCTCTAGATGGCACCCTCCTCCCTTTAATCACGCACAAGACACAACCAGTAACTCTGGTGGTGTCTGGAAACCATCGGGAGGAGATTGAGTTTTTTGTAACTCCTTCTACCTCCCGCGTGATTTTGGGCTTCCCATGGATGTTGAAGCACAATCCCCGGATTGATTGGCCGTCTGGGGTGGTGGTTCAGTGGAGCGAAACCTGCCATCGGGTGTGTTTAGGATCCTCGGTTCCTCCCGGTTTACAGGCTAAGGAGGAGGTCAAAGTCCCTCCCAATCTGACAGCAGTGCCGGTTGAGTACCACGATCTTGCTGACGTCTTCAGCAAGGATCTGGCACTCACCCTTCCCCCGCACCGTCCGTACGATTGTGCCATTGATTTGGTTCCAGGCGTTGAGTTCCCGTCCAGCAGGCTGTACAACCTCTCACGACCTGAGCGCGAATCAATGGAGACCTACATCCGGGACTCATTAGCTGCCGGGCTGATCCGGAACTCCACCTCCCCGATGGGGGCAGGTTTCTTTTTTGTGGGCAAGAAAGATGGCGGACTCCGTCCATGCATTGATTACAGGGGGCTGAATGAGATTACGGTTCGCAACCGATACCCGTTGCCATTATTGGATTCCGTGTTCACCCCCCTGCATGGAGCCAAAATCTTTACGAAGCTGGATCTTAGAAATGCGTATCACCTGGTTCGGATCCGGAAGGGAGACGAATGGAAGACGGCATTTAACACCCCGTTAGGTCACTTTGAGTACCTGGTCATGCCGTTCGGCCTCACCAACACCCCCGCGACGTTCCAAGCCTTGGTTAACGACATCTTGCGGGACTTCCTGCACCGATTCGTCTTTGTATATCTGGACGATATTCGCATCTTTTCTCCGGATCCTGAGACCCATGTCCAGCATGTACGTCAGGTCCTGCAGCGGTTGTTAGAGAACCGACTGTTTGTGAAGGGCGAGAAGTGCGAGTTTCACCGCACGTCTTTGTCCTTCCTGGGGTTTATCATCTCCTCCAACTCCGTCGCCCCAGATCCGGCCAAGGTCGCAGCGGTGAGAGACTGGCCCCAACCTACGAGCCGTAGGAAGCTGCAACAGTTCCTCGGCTTCGCAAATTTTTACAGGAGGTTCATTAAGGGGTATAGTCAGGTAGTTAGCCCCCTGACAGCCCTGACCTCACCAAAAGTTCCCTTCACCTGGTCGGATCGGTGCGATTCCGCGTTCAGGGAGTTGAAACAGCGTTTCTCGACTGCACCTGTCTTGGTGCAGCCCGATCCTAGTCACCAGTTTGTGGTTGAAGTGGACGCCTCTGACTCAGGGATAGGAGCCGTGCTATCCCAGAGCGGAGAGACCAATAAGGTTCTTCACCCGTGTGCCTATTTTTCCCGCAGGTTGACCCCAGCAGAGCGGAACTATGACGTGGGCAATCGAGAGCTCCTTGCAGTGAAAGAGGCTCTTGAGGAGTGGAGACACCTGCTGGAGGGAGCGTCGGTGCCTTTCACGGTTTTTACTGACCACCGGAACCTGGAGTATATCAGGACCGCCAAGCGACTGAACCCCAGGCAAGCCCGCTGGTCACTGTTTTTCGGCCGTTTTGACTTCCGGATCACCTACCGCCCCGGGACCAAAAACCAGAGATCGGATGCCCTGTCCCGGGTGCACGAACGGGAAATCAAGACTGAGCTGTCGGATCCACCGGAACCCATCTTACCGGAGTCCACTATCGTGGCTACCCTAACCTGGGATGTGGAGAAGACCATCCGGGAGGCCCTGGCACGGAGCCCGGATCCCGGAACAGGACCGAAGAACAGACTATACGTCCCACCAGAGGCCAGGGCTGCCGTCCTGGACTTCTGTCTCTGGTCCAAGCTCTCCTGCCACCCAGGGGTGCGTAGGACCATGGCAGTAGTCCGGCAGCGCTTCTGGTGGGCGTCCCTGGAGACTGATGTCCGGGCTTACATCCAGGCCTGCACCACCTGCGCCAGGGGCAAGGCGGACCACCAGAAGGCACAGGGACTCCTACAGCCACTTCCTGTGCCTCATCGCCCCTGGTCCCACATCGGTCTGGATTTTGTCACGGGCCTCCCGCCGTCCCGGGGACACACCACCATCCTCATGATAGTGGACCGATTCTCCAAGGCAGCCCACTTCGTGGCCCTCCCGAAGCTCCCGTCGGCCCAGGAGACGGCGGATCTCCTGGTCCACCATGTCGTCCGGCTGCATGGGATACCTACAGACATTGTTTCAGATTACGGTCCCCAGTTCTCCTCGCAGGTATGGAGAAGTTTCTGCCAGGAACTGGGGGCCACCGTAAGCCTCTCGTCTGGGTATCACCCACAGACTAACGGACAGGCCGAACGGGCCAACCAAGAGTTGGAGCAAGCCCTTAGGTGTACTACCTCCGCACACCCGACGGCTTGGAGTGAACATCTGGCCTGGATCGAGTACGCTCATAACAGCCAAGTGTCCTCTGCCACCGGCCTCTCCCCGTTCGAGGTGTGTCTGGGGTACCAACCCCCTTTTTTCCCTTTGGTGGAGGGAGAGGTCGGTGTGCCCTCGGTCCAGGCCCACCTGTGGAGATGCCGTCAGGTGTGGCGCACCGCCCGTTTGGCCTTGTTGAGGGCCCGGATGAGGGCGAAAGCCCATGTAGACCGTCGACGGTCCCCGGCCCCCGCATACCAGCCCGGGCAGGAGGTATGGCTTTCCACCAAGGACATTCCACTGCAGGTCGAGTCCCCCAAGCTGAAACCATCCTTAAGGTCCTCAGTCCTACCGCAGTGAGGCTCCAACTCCCGGCCTCACTGCGGATCCATCCGGTCTTCCACGTCTCCAGGATTAAACCGCATCACACCTCACCCCTCTGTGCACCCGGTCCGGCGCCACCTCCTGCCCGTATTATCGACGGGGAGCCGGCTTGGACGGTACGCCGGCTTGGACGGTACGCCGGCTCTTGGACGTCCGTCGAATGGGCCGGGGCTTTCAGTATTTGGTGGACTGGGAGGGGTATGCACCCGAAGAACGCTCCTGGGTGAAGAGGAGCTTCATCCTGGACCCGGCCCTCCTGGCCGATTTCTACCTTCGCCACCCGAACAAGCCTGGTCGGGCGCCAGGAGGCGCCCGTTGAGGGGGGGGTCCTGTTGTGTGGGCCGCCAGAAGAGGAGGTACTGCTGGCCCACCACCAGAGGGCGCCCTGCCTGAAGTGCGGGCTTCAGGCACGAGAGGGCGCTGCCGCCTCCAGGAACAAGCCGTGGTGACAGCTGTCACTCATCATCCATGACAGCTGTCACTAATCATCTACTCACATCTGGAATAAAAGCAGGAAGACACCTCCACCACATTGCCGAGATATCATCTTCTTCAAGAGGTAATATCCTCAGCCGTTGTGTTACAATATTATTTGTATATTGTGAGTGTTTGCAGGAGTACCGGTACCTCTGTCGGTGGAAGCTGAGAGAGCGCTAGAAGGCACTCTTTTCTCCTGAGGAATCACTACAGTACTCTGCAAGTTATAGAGTGAGAGGTGGCGGTGGAATTCCCACCAGGATTGTTACTGGGTGTTCACACACCCACCCTTGACTGTCTTTGCTTTCTGCCAGCAGTACCAGATCCGACACGCCGTGACGGTGGCCACCTGGGGACTTCGGGACTTGGCGGCTCCAGTATCCCTCGGGTTCGGTGGCAGTGGAAATCGTGTGGTTCCGGTTCGTCTCCAGACGGGCGTCTCCTATCGTCGAGCCTGCCCACACGACACCTTTATTAATTGACTTGTGTACATTCTGTAATCTGCTGTGTTTGGTTGTGACATTCACAACAGTAAAGTGTTCTAATTTAACTCCTTCCATTGTCCGTTCATTTATGCCCCCTGTTGTGGGTCCGTGTCACTACACTTTCCCAACAATGAGGAGTTTATTCGGACAGTCCATTGTTAACGGACATTTTGTAATGAAAGAACATGTGGGCAGAGTCGCATGTCGGGCCGGACCCGACCGCGGGGGGTCGCGACAGGAAAAACACCTCCGTTGGAAACCTTAACGGGCAAGTTGGAACATGCCCAAGCTGTTAAACAATTTCTCAGTTACTCACTTGTTGAAAGCCATCAAAAGCCGCCTGAATTTTACAAATGGTTTTCAACACGGAGGTGTTTTTCCTGTCGCGGAGCACACAGATTCGCCGAGTCGTCACGGAAACGATTCGGCGAATTTGCGCGCACGTCTTTCATTACAAAATGTCCTTAAACAGTGGAATGTCTGCATAAAGTCCTCATGCCGGCCTCTTCTGAATCTTCTCTGTTCTCTCACGACGTCCTGGGTGAATTAAGCCTTAAATTAGGATGTTTTCAGGTCGAAACAGGCCGACGACGGCGCCTGGAAGCGCTGCACGACGTCCTGCTCTGTGGGAAGTCCTTACAGCGACAGAAACACCCCATAATCTCTCATCAGCCGTTAAACTTTTCACCGAAAACCAGCTTAATTTCTCGAATAGTGTCCACTCGGATATTCCTCACAGGTCCAGAAAAAATTTTGATAACGCGCGCCGTCTCGAGCAGCGTGTGAAACAAAGGAATTCAGCCGAGAGGGTGGGACCACATCTCACTCAAAGCCTGCCCACAGGGAAATGACGCGTGAAAAAACTCACACATGCGCACGAGGGTTCAAGCATGATTGGTGTAATCGCACGTCATTCAAATCCATATAGTTAAAAAATAAAATAAAAGGGTCGGTTTATTACCTAATAGACCTCGTACAAATAAACAATTTATTTTACACCTCATGAAGCTAATAAGAGTTAATAATCTTAATAACGTGTGTAGCAAAAATATTAAATCAAATAATCTTGAGAGAAAGTGATATTTTTATTTGCATTTACTTTAACAGGTAATGACTTTGTGATCCCACTGCAATGTGCAGAGGTAGAGGTGTCCAGAGTGGCCTTCCGAATCCAAGAAGAGCTTGTCAAGCCACTTAGAGAGCTGGACATCACAGACAAGGAGTTTGCGTGTCTCAGAGCCATTGTCTTCTTTGCCCCAGGTCAGTCGGCCTGTACAATGGTTAAGCTGCATGAAGTACTGTAGATGGTTGCTTGGTTTTAGACCAACATGCACACATTAGTGCAAGACATCTTGCTATATAGAGGACAAGGGCACTGGTCATGAAAATGAGAACTGTGTCAGGTGGAAACTAGTAATGATACTAGCAGCACTGTGTACCACTTTGTGCCAAGTGGAAGGTAGGACCCATTATGTTTAATTGTATAATGATGCTGACACCTTGTGCTAGTTCAATAGAATCAACTAAAGCATACTGTTAAGTATGTTACCTACACTCTCACCTGTACAACATCTAATGTAAATGTGAGAAATGTGAGAACAACTTGTTTTGTGGGCAATATCCTACTTTATACATATGACACCTGAATCAATCCTTGTCAATCAATCCTATGTCACGTCACATTCATTATTTGTTCCATTGCATGGGTGATGTCACTATTGTCCATTTTTAGTACTATCTGCTGTGCTATTGTCTCCCATCCATTTCATACAATTGCTTCCATGATACAAGGAAGATCAATCCAGCAGCTGCAGTGTTTGCAAGGAACTCTTTAGTGGGTGTTGCAGGGCTGATAGATGAAGAATTGGGCAAGTTCTTGTGGTGATTTTTTGCTGGATTTAAGAAAGCAGACATGTGTTTCCATCAGAGACTGTTGTACACAGGACAAAGCCTGCATGACCTCACTCATAGGTTTTCTAGAGAGACCTGGGGTTCTGTTGAGATGAGCTGCCCCGTTGAGATGAGATCCTCGTAGCATAAATAGACAGTTACGTGTGTCGAGATGAGCTACCCATTGAGTTGAACTCCTGATTGCATTTCACTGTTATTCACTAAATATATGATTCTTAACAAAGTTAGCTTATTTTGATGGGCAAATAAATGTCTAAATTGTTCATCCAAATCTAGTAATGTGTAAAATGTACTCACTATAAAAACATAAGTATTCTTAACCTGGAGGCTATTTTTTATTATTGCAACAGTGGAGCTCCTCTCGACAGGTAGCTCATCTCATCTGGACACCAGAAGAGCCAATATGACACCTATATATGAGTTTTGCCATGTTGGCAGCAATGGCAGCAACTGATAAATGGATAAAGAGGTGGACTGTGGGTGGCTCAGTGTGTAATGAAAGAACCCTATAAACGGCCCTCTCTTTGAGTCCAAACCAGCTAAGGTAACAGGCCAACCATGGTTTTGGTGTTTACTAAATCATATTTGGGGTATACAGGATGATTGTCATAACACTTTTCTTTGGTGTATACGTTAAAAGTTATGAGCCACTTATTTTCTCAGTAATCACGCATTGTCCAGTGTAATCTGACTATGCAGTATTATATTTTTATATTTCTTCAGTTGTTTATAATGATAATTTCATGAGAATCAGGTTCTTATAGTCAGTGTAATCTCTCCGATACACATCTGCTTACCTTTGTCTCACAGACTGTCCAGGATTAGGGAGTCCGCAAGTGGTGCGGCATCTGCGTTTTCAAGCCCACATGTTGCTTGATGAAGCAACCTGTGAGCAACGGGGACGGTTTGGGGAGATTCTGCTGATTCTGCCAACCCTGCAGAGTGTAGCCTGGCAGATGGTGGAGACCCTCCACCTGGCACAGCTGCTGGGTGAAGCCAGAATGGACAACCTGCTGCAGGAGATGCTGCTGGGCAAAGGAATCAACACGGGACATGAGTCTCGCACAGGTACAGTCGCTACTACACTGAGTGCTCCTCAACAACAAAAGGTGCTATTATTCAACACCAAACATAAGTAATGAAGTGTATTCAATTTTCACAGATACAAGTGGTCACAAAGTGCTTTTTGTATACAAATTATGGTTAAAAAATACAAGACAGCAGAGATGTACGGCTGTCGTGGGTCAAACATTATACACTGATGTCTTTGATCATGCAAACTTCATTTTTAAATGCTGAAAAATCAACTGGCATCCATTAGAGAAATGACCAAATTAGAAAATTAAAATTTATGCATCAACACTTTTGGCAGTTTAATAGCAATTCACATAAATTTTATTAAGACAGGTAAAAAGCCAAATGTACAAGTAAAATTAAATAAAAACATGACTATTCATCTTCATTTCAACCAAAGGCAAAGCAAATCTAAGTCTGTCAATTATATTATTATATTACACTTGTGATCGGACATTTACATACACTCATCATGGCAGGGAAAATCCAAAATAAATCCAACTTTGTGCACCCAATTCTTGTTTTTTAAGTCATTAATGTTGTGTGCTGTACAATCAGTTCACCCTGGCAAAACAACAGTACAGTACAGTACAATTACCTGAGATTCATGCCCATGATTAGTGTACATAAACATCCAGCCACAACTCTATATTATACAGAAAACAAAAAAGAGCAGGTCAAACTTTTAAGGTGATCATCTTACAAAAGTGATTTACCCAGACTAGACTGAACAGCCTTCAGATTGAAGTATCATGTACAGTGATCCCTATTTTACCTGTATTCAAATGCAAAATGTTTAACCCATAATGATAAGAAATAATATTAAAACTGCTGCTCTGCTCTTAAAGATAGTATTAAAACTGAAGTAGACCCAGAACTGAACCCTGTGGAACACCACGTAACAAGGCAGCACTATTAGACATCAACAACTAGAAACTCTTTTGTCTCTGAAATATAATGAAATCCAATCCAGAACTTACACCCCACCCCAGTTGAATGAATTTATCAATTTATTGTGATACACACTTTAAAGCTGATTGATCTAAGTACATCATATGTGATGAACCATGTTGGCATCACATTGAAAATCATCTTAAATCAATATGTAGTTCATATTTGCACTGACGTTTAACATTAACACATGCTACATTTATATTAAGAGTCCTGCATTTGTTTGCTCCAGCTTCTCATTTTCCTTCAGTCCATGTCCTGACTCATGAAGAGCAAAATCTGCAAGGACCTTCATCTGCCAATAACACTGCTATTATCTCCACATGTATGTAGTCCATAGTTCAGTAACAGGTTTGAATTAGGCAGTAGGACATCATACTACGCTAAAGATCCAGTATGTTAATAATGGTACACTTATCAAGTTCAACAACTAAAATATTTAATTGCAAGTCCGCCATTTGATTTAATCAAATACTACATCTGAATTTTTTTTACCTTTTTTTTTTTCCAGAAAAGGAGATGTACACATTTTCAGTGGAAGACAATGAATTTTCAAGTGTAAAGTTTCAACACTGATGTCAATCTGTCTCACACAGCTCTTGCAAGCGGCTTCCCTGCTGTCCACACAGACTGGACCTGAGGTGCACACACACACACACACACACACACACGGTGACCACACTGACTAACACCTCAGTCAACGTCTAATAGAGGTGTGGAATGGTGTTATGAGCTTCTGTCATGTATACAATCATCCATTCAAATATGAATGAGTAAATAAACACAGTCTACTGCTCTGGAAACAAAACCTGTGTTGATTTTTCATTTAATCTTGTATTCATTAATGCAGCTCATTTCTCTCATTTTCAGGTGTGGAGGTAATCAATCAATCAATCAAATCAATCAAGTGTGTGGATAATCATGAGAAAACGGTCATCAGTAAAAACAAGTAACACTTTATGATGACACATACGACCGTGGAAACGCAGAGCAACAGCATCCATCATATCACAAAGACAAGAGCGGCATAAGAAATGCAAGTTACATCCAGAGGGAGTGTAACTTACAACATGCAATTAGCTTATCATTAAAATAGTACAATTCATCAAATCACAGAATATCTGACTTGAAAGTACTGAGTCCAAGCAAATCCACTTGTTGCCACCAGAGGGCACACTAAGCCTGTTTAGGAATGTTTTTATTGGCCCAGGTCAGACAGCATTTTATTTATACTTTTTGTGTATTTTATTTCTGAAATTTCTCTTTTGAACCGCAAAAAAAAAAAAAAAAAGAAAAACAAGGAAAAAAAAACCCACAGAACTGCCATATAAAGTGAAGTGGTTCAAAGTAACATACTTCTTCACAAAAATTGGAAAAAGTTCTCAAAATTTACAATTCACTCACAACACACACATCATGTGACTGACATGGACTCCTGTCCGCTGCACACCGTCCATCAGATTAAAAAGGTTGGTTTGCTGATGTGTGTAGTGTGTACTCCAAGTATTTGCAAAATCCTACACAACTCTAAAAGTTGTGTAGGCTGTCCCCGGCTTAATATGGACACTGTGCAGGGCTGCAGGGCAAAGAGCTTTATATATACACACACACACACACACACACACACACACACACACACACACACACACACACACACACACACACACACACACACACAGATAAGACAACGAAAACGAGTTCACGCTGAAGTTTGCAGAGAAAACAAAACTGTTGGGATGACATTTGGTCACACTTCAAATACAGTTCAATACAATGGTACATAAATCAGCTACTATGTCCATCGATTTTCCAAACCTGCTAATTAATTCTAGATAAGGCTGAGAGGGTACACAGGATGTCAGTGGCCAACACAGAGACAAACAAATACATTCACACGCTCACTCAGACCTATGGTAGCATGTTTTTGGAAGTGAGAGGAAGCTGGAGCACCCGGAGGAATCCCGTTGGTTTCCTGGCACAGTCCTGGCTTTTAAATGTAGTCCACAAATTTTCAATAGGGTTAAGGCCCGGGCTTTGAGAAGGCCAGCAGAAGTTTAATGTTAGCCTGCTTTATCCAACCTACAACTAGTTTTGATGTGTGTTTAGGGTCATTGTTTTATTGATTTGAGGTGACACTGAAAAATCTGGAGTTAGTCCTCCTTCATTATTCCATGCACTTTGTGCAATGCACCAGTACCACTGGCAGCAAAACAGCCCCAGAGCATCATTCTACCACCACCGTGCTTGACAGCTGGTACAGTGTTCTTAGCTTTGAAAGTCTCACCTTTACTCCTCCAAACATACCTCTTGTCATTGTGGCCAAATACGATACGATACGATACGATACTTTATTGTCCCTTCTGGGAAATTTGTCTCGGACTCCAAGAGTTCAATCTTTGTCTTGTGTGACCATAAAACTTTCCCCCTGAAGACATTTGACTTGTCCATGTGGGCAGCTGCATGTTTCAGTCTAGCTTGAAGGTGTCGATTTTCGAGCAGAGGCTTCTTTCTTGGTTGGCACCCTCTCCGTCCATGGTAATTTAAAACTCACTTCACTATGGACAGTAATGCTGGTGTTCCAGCAGTTTCCAGTTCAGGGCAGGCCTGAGCCTTGGTGGTTCCTGATCCTAGCTAATTTCCTCTCATCTGAGAGTGACAGTTTGGGTCTTCTTCCAAATCTTTGGAAAGTGGTAACACAGCCAACTAATTCATGCTTTTGTACAATTGTTTGAACTGATGATCTTGGAATCTACTGTAGCTCCAAGAAGCCTTCCCAGCTTGTGTAAACCTACAATTCTCCTTCTTGGATCTTCACTGACTTCCTTGGCCTTTCCCATTGTTCTGAGTATTGGTCAGCCTGATGAGTGCTGTCAAACACATCCTTTGTTTGAGTGCTGTCAAACATATCCTTTATTTGGTGGCAAAGAGAAACAACCAGTAGTCGCTAATCGTGATCATTAATAAAGAGTTAATAGGGCTTGGCCTTGTCATGTCAAAAACCATTGTAGAATCTCCGGACCGCTGCTGCAACAATCAGTTCGCAGAACCTAAGAATTTCTGCACAAACAGCTGGTAACAGCTGTTGCAGGTGATGCATGACAGCTGTCACCCTGGCTGCTCCTGTGAGGCGGCTGCGCCCTCTGGTGCCTGGAGCCCGCACTCCAGACAGGGCGCCCTCTGGTGGTGGGCCAGCAGTACCTCCTCTTCTGGCGGCCCACACAGCACACACCAGATACTGACTGGTTTTCTGGACCCCCCCCCCAGTAACGCAAAACTACACATTTCAGAGTGGCCTTTTATTGTGGCCAGCCTAAGGCACATCTGTACAATAATCATGCTGTCTAATCAGCATCTTTATATGCCACACCTGTGAGGTGGGATGGATTATCTCGGCAAAGGAGAAGTGCTCACTAACACAGATTTAGACTGGTTTGTGAACAATATTTGAGAGAAAAAGATGTTTTTAGTGTATAGAAAATGTTTTAGATCTTTGATTTCAGCTCATTAAAAGCAACAACAGGGAGCAACAACAAAAGCGTTAAGTTTCTATTTTTGTTCAGTGTATGTAATCTATTTAAAAATGACATTAAGTGGCTTGATTGGAGATTTTGCAAGCGGACGAATTTTATCAAAACAAGCCACAATGACTTCATTTTGCGAGAAGAAAATTACATGTGGAAAACTATATGCTATGGTAAATAATTCTCTGCATACTAAATACTAAACAAATATTAAAAAATGTAGTATATCTGGAGACACTGGTGGAAAAGCTTAAAGACTAAACAAAAATGTATCAGCAACAATATATAAAAAGTAAAAAGTATTTAGTCAACCCCTGATTGTGCAAGTTCTCCTACTTAGAGAGACAATATTAGAAAAAAAAATCCAGGAAATCACATTGTAGGATTTTTAAAGAATTTATTTGTAAATTATGATGGAAAATAAGTATTTGGTCACCCACAAACAAGCAAGATTTCTGGATCTCACAGACCTGTAACTTCTTCTTTGAGAAGCTCTTCTGTCCGCCACCTGTTACCTGTATTAATGGCACCTGTTGGAAGTCATCTGTATAAAAGACACCTGTCCACAGCCTCAAACAGTCAGACTCCAAACTCAACCATGGCCAAGACCAAAGAGCTGTTGAAGGACACCAGGAAGAACATTGTAGACCTGCACCAGGCTGGAAAGAGTGAATCGACAATAGTCAAGCAGGTTGGTGTGAAAAAATCAACTGTGGGAGCAATTGTAAGAAAATGGAAGACATACAAGACCTCGACCTGGGGCTCCATGCAAGATGTCATCCCGTGGGGGTCAAAAAGATCATCATCCTCATGATTGGGAGAATATCATGTGGTCAGATGAAACCAAAATAGAACGTTTTGGTAAAAACTCAACTTGTTGTGTTTGGAGGAAGAAGAAAGCTGAGTTGAATTCCAAGAACACCATATCTACTGTGAAGCATGGGGGTGGAAACATCATGCTTTGGGGCTGTTTTTCTGCAAAGGGGGCAGGACGACTGATCTGTGTTAAGGGAAGAATGAACGCGGCCATGTATCGTGAGATTTTAAGCCA
This sequence comes from Thalassophryne amazonica, assembly GCF_902500255.1. Lineage (NCBI taxonomy): Eukaryota > Metazoa > Chordata > Actinopteri > Batrachoidiformes > Batrachoididae > Thalassophryne > Thalassophryne amazonica. Next base: position 97,579,878 of record NC_047104.1, on the reverse strand, counting down.
AAACCTCCTTCCTTCAGTGAGAGCATTGAAGATGCAACGTGGCTGGGTCTTCCAACATGACAATGATCCCAAACACAAGCTCGGGCAACAAAGGAGTGGCTCCGTAAAAAGCATTCCAAGGTCCTGGAGAGGCCAAGCCAGTCTCCAGACGTCAACCCCATAGAAAATTTGTTGAAGGAGTTGAAAGTCCATGTTGCTCAGTGACAGCCCCAAAACATCATTGCTCTAAAGGAGATCTTCATGGAGGAATGGGCCAAAATACCAGCTACAGTGTGTGCAAACCTGGTGAAGACTTACAGGAAATGGTTGGCCTCTTTCATTGCCAACAAAGATTATGTTACAGAGTACTGAGTTGAACTTTTGTTATTGACCAAATACTTATTTTCCACCATAATTTAAAAATAGGGCAGCACGATGGATTAGTGGTTAGCACTGTTGCCTCACATCGAGAAGGTCGTGGGTTCAATTCCCGTGGCCCTTCTGTGTGGAATTTGCATTTCTCCCTGTGTGTGCGTGGGTTTCCTCCAGGTGCTTCGGTTTCCTCCCACATCCAAAGACATGCAGGTTAGGTGGATTGGAGTCTTTAAATTGTCCATAGGTGTGTGTGGGTGTGTCTGTGTTTGTCTGTCTGTTTTTGGCCCTGCAGCAGACTGGCATCCTGTCCTGGGTGTACCCCGCCTTGCGCTCTATGACTGCTGGGATAGGCTCCAGCCCCCCGTGACCCTTAATTGGAGTAAGCGGTAGAAGATGAATGAATGAATTTACAAATAAATTCTTAAAAAATCCTTCAATGTGATTTCCTGGATTTTTTTTTTCTCTCTCATTTTGTCTTTCATAGTTGAAGTGTACCTATGATGAAAATTACAGACCTCTCTCATCTTTCTAAGTAGGGGAACTTGCACAATCAGGGACTGACTAAATACTTTTTTACCTCACTGTAAATATTTAAATTCTTTTGAAACGTGTGACATGGACAAGTTAAAAAAGTGTGCATGTGTGTGTGCATGTGTGCATGCATGACAGAGAGAGAAAGAAACTATTTTTATGGTCTGTAAGGTATGTTGTGGTATTTTGGTGATTTGATTAAATGTAATGTGGGATAACATTATGGCTTTTATTACCATTGTTATAATCACTGCACATCTGTATCCATGGTTACAGGCACTAACATGACGAGGCCTTTGGGTGTTCCTGTGTTGTTACTGTTTTGATCTGTTGTATTGGTTTGTTGTAATTTTAACCCTTTTGCGTTTACTGATTGCATTATGAAGTCATTAATTCGAGATCCCACCAGTGACTCCAGTTTCTGGGTGGACATCTCCACTGTGGCAAATATTGTGTCAGATGTGGCCAGCACTACCATATCTCATGGCATGTCATGATTCAGCAGCACGAAATATACATTAATCTGTTGGTTTGTGGTATTGTCACGAAAAGCGCCTCATTTCTGTAACAGGAGCACAAATTTATTCGAATACATTCCGTGACGGCTACACAAAATTAAAAGTGAAGCGGGGGGCGGGAGGGGTTATGGTTAGGGTTGGGGGAAGGAGTGTGTTAGGTTCGTGACAGGAGCACAAAAAAAAACAAAAAAAAAAAACAAAAGCACCATTTGAGACAGCCTTGTGGATGCATGTACCATAGGCTGTACCATAGGCTGCAGATTACCAGGAGATTGCCCAGGGATTCAGGAAGAGGAATAATATTCCCAACCGTATGGGAGTAGTGGATTGGAAAAGTAGTTGTCCAGCCAACACATAATTCTGATTCCTAGTATTTTAATTACAATGTAACATAGTCTGTGTTACTTCTGGGAGTTGTGAATGAATCTTTTCATGGTGGTTGATGTTGGGGCTTTTGGTCGGAACAGTGATGGAGGGACCCTTGCTGCCTTGGCTTTTGGACAAGCTCTTTGGGACGGGAAGCTAGATCTCCTAGAAGATGCTCCTCTGCCAGGGACTGACCACCTGGGGTCTATGCCTCATTCCATTATGAGAGATAAGCCTTTTAAAGCCACCTTGACACCTGCGTGAATTTAATTCCCACACTGCCACGCAATTCATTGTGCCAGTGCAACCTGCTTTGTCCCGCTTGATGCCCCACTTTGTGCCGCTGGACACCGCGTTACATAACATAGTTATTTCATAGTGGATGACACATTTGCTCTTGGAATTTCAGTGAAGAAATGACCTGTTATTGCTCCTCGAATGAAGGAGAAATTATCTGCAGCTCCAGCTTGTCTCATGTGTGTCGTGCGACGGAGAACGCATTTGAAACTGTCTCAAAGGTAATTATAATATGAGCAGAGCGCCGCAAAGCTTGCTCATGATACAGTGTTCCAAACAGGAAGTGCCAAATTTTGAGCCAACAGTGAAACAGGAAATGTCAAATGTTGAACACTTCCTGGATTGAAAATAGAGGACGTCTCGTGGGATCTCACGGGAATTCAGTGGCAAGTTGAGACTGAAACAGGAAGTGCCAAATTTGAAGCACACAGTGAAACAAGAAATGTCACATTTGTTTACCTTTAAAAAAAATTTTTTTTTTAATAATTCCCCAATAGTTTTGATCTGGTTTATAGAATTAACCTGTTTTCGGTATGTTGTTTTTCCTTTTGTATTTAATTCTCTGTGTAACTTTTTTTTACTAAATAAAATTTTAAAATGTCAAATGTTGAATATTTCCTGGATGGACACTTCCTGGTTTGACAATAGTTGAGCTCTCATGGGATACTGTGGGAATTCAGTGGCATTCAGTCTTTTGTTCATGGTAATGAGTCATTCACGTCATCAGGAGAGTTGTCAAGGGAGCCATCAGGAGAGGCATCCATTCCATCATTAGGAGGGACAGCTACCCTGTCATTAGGAGGGTGCTAACTAGAGCACAATAGGTGCTAATTAGAGCTATTGTTTAGTCATTAGCCCACAGCAGTCTGCCTCTCCTTAGGAGGGGTCTGGTTAGGTTTAAAACTCCAGCTTTTGTGGCTTCTGTTTATTCTTCTCTACAAGAGTCAAGACAGAAGTCAGACTACCAGAGCAAGAATTTTAGCTGAGGAAGCTTCTGCGATTTGAAGCGAAACGTCCTCGCATCAAGCAACCCAGTCCAGTCGAAGATTCAAGCTTCTCTACTATTTATAGAGGCAGGAGTCTACCACTGCCAACAGGACCCAAGTTGCAGGCTGTGCAAATGTGCCCCAGAGACAGTCCAGCACATAGTAGCAAGATGTAAGCTGGGACAACATACACTGAGAGGCACAACCAAGTGTCAGGAATTATGTACAGGAACATCTGTGCTACATAGAGATTAGAAGTCCCAAGTCTTGTTTTGAGACACTACTGAAGGTGGTTGAGAATGACAGGGCTAAGGTCCTCTGGGAGTTTAAATTTCAGACAGACAAGCAGCTGCTGGTCAACCAAACAGACATAGTGGTGGTTAACAAGGAAAAGAAGACCACATTTGTGACAGATTTGGCAATCCCAGCTGACAGCAACATCAGCAAAAGGAACACAAGAAAATTAAGAAGTACCAAAGGGCTGTAGGAACAACTGGAGCAGATTTGGAAGGTAAAGTCTAAAGTGTTCCTAGTGGCAATAGGAGCATATGGAGCTGTAACCCCCAAACTGGAAGAGTGGCTCCAGCGGATTCCAGGCACAACATGGCATCCTAGGAACAGCTAAGATACTGCATGCAGAGCCCTCCAATTGCCAGGCCTCTGGTAGAGGACACGATCTTGAGGAAAAGAAATACGATCCCCAGGGTTTAAGGGGGGAGATTTTATTTAATTAATTATATTGCATTTACTGGTTGGAGCCCCCAGGACTGATTTAATCACAAAAAACTCACCTATTTGTGTCCATTTTTGTCCTTTTCTCATTCATTAAATGTGTTCCTTGTAATTCAATTTATGTAATTTTGGGTTGGTGCTTAACCAGCTTTCTTCAAAGAAAGGGAATGGGGCTGATGCTCCCACAGGTGAATGTGGTATGTTTTATATATATATATATATATATATATATATATATATATATATATGCACCACAGAACAGAAGGACCTGCAACAGGTCAACAACAGCTAACCCGATCTCACGCCAGTTTGTGATACATCACGAAAAGTGAACCTATTTTTTTGGAATACAGTCACAACAATGTGGCGCATTTCATGACTGTATCACAAAATGCAGGGTGATGTGTGGCGGTTAGGGGAAGGGGCAGGGCAGAAATAGTAAGTTCATTCGGCTGTTAACTTTTTTTCACTCGGGATTATTGTGCATTTCAGGTTTTTGCACTGATTCAAGTTGCCCTGAGAGAACCGTTGGACTTAGACCGACTGCATCAGGTAACTTTAAGGGGTCCTGTGTAACATCAGTTGTTGCCTATATTTAAAGTTGCATATAAATAGTTTTTCATGTTGAACATCTCCACACTTTCACAATTCTATTAATGTGCTCACAAAAATTCAACTGCTATTGGGAAAACTTTAGGCCTTTAATAGCTTGACTTGTGTGACATACTGTATGTAACAAAGACAGAGAACTGTTCTCTCTTCCAAGTTTGACAATTAGCACCCCCTTTAAAACCCTCAGGGGTCCATGGACTCATATTAATGGTATTTTATGTGTCTGGACCCCTGCAGGGGTGATGGTCAAGTGCTTGGTGTGTTTGGTTTCAGTGTGGAAGGTTACTCCCACATTGCTCCATGTAATGTGGAGTTGAGTCAGGAAGGGCATCCGGTGTAAAATATGTGCCAAATCAACATGCAGATCCACCTTGTATCTACTTTGGTGACCCCAAGTGAAAACAAGGGAGCAGCCGAAGGGACTTACTTACGTTTATGTTTCTGGCCCTCTGAGGCTTAAAGCAACAGGCACAAAAACAGGACATTTTTGAGTAACTATTTATATTTGCATCACTGTTACTGCTTTTTTTTTTTTTTTTAAAGACACGACATTTCAGTCACTGTGGTATTTTTTTTTTCAAGCTTTAATATATCCTCATAAAACACCTGCTGACCTGTATTAACTAGATGACAAAGTGTTTAAGATTCCAATGTGTATTTTCCACTTCTTTTTACAGATGCTTTTATTTTTTGGTGTGCTATTCGTTACTTTAGGGGTCATAGAAATTACTGTTGCAGAAATGAATGCCAATAAACCACTTTTGTATCATAAGAATATTTCCAGATGTCAACAAATACAAAACAAAATTATTTCACAAAGTCAAATAAAAACATTTTTATTTTTTTTTGCCAAGCTCCCCCCAATAATTCTGCCAATAATGTGAACAGTGACTGTGGATCTCAACTGCAGTTTTGCACTGAGAATGTCTCAATATTGCGTAACTGAGCAAAGTGATGAATGTATGTGTTTGGTGATCCACCAATGCTGAATTACCCTTCACAAACAGAATTTTCTGGTTTGCAAATAAACATTTATTTGTAAAAACCCCACAAACAAGTTACAAGAAATTTGTTTGTGGATCACAAAGCACATGATTCTAAGTGATGTGTGTGCATTGATACCACATTTTAGAGGCACACGGGTGACTAAAACATATACCTTGGTATTTATAAAGCAATTTACTATATATTGTTCATTTTGACAACATTTTGTGGAGCCCCTTCAACTTTTACCCCAGCCCCCCCAACAAAAATTTCCTGGTGCTGCCACTGAACAGGACGCAGCAAAAGTTACTGAACCGAATTGCTTGAAACTTGGAAGGAAGGGCAGGGTGTGGGCCAAGGAGGACACCATGGAGTGGACGTGATCAAGAGGGCAGATCTAGGCTTTGTGTTTTGTTTTTTTGCTATCGCTCTCTCTTTCAGTAACATTGAGAGATACGACGAACTGACTTCCTCACTTATATTGGGTGAGTGCAAGATTTTTTCACATGCTGTGTGAGTATACAAAAATAATATTTATTTCTTGTGGCGGGAACACAACAAATTGATTAACCCTAATCATGGCTGGCTCGTAAACCACATTTCATTTTGAAAGACTGTCCTTTTTCAAATATGACTTTTCAAAACAAAATTCTGTACCAACCCGTACTCACTGCAGTTGCTCTGATGCAAATATCCTAAATGAAAACTGCTCTGACAGTGCAGTAGTTATGAAAAGTTGATATTAAGCTCATAATTTTGCTGTAGAGTTGGACCTGATTCCATATATCAAACGGATCCAAATAGACCCAATAAAAAATTACCATGGAGCCCACATTATTTAATCAAATAATGAATGAGGCAGAGGTATCAGACAGGGTACAGGCTGGGACGTGGTCAAAAATACGAGCTGAGATCAGGATTAAAGCAAGGTGGAGGTCGGAGCAAGCAAACAAGGTCAAAACACTAAGAAGCAAACAGGACATGAACTAAAGGCAAGAAAGTGAACAAAGTCAACAATCAGGCAGTGAGCTGTGGAAAACAAAAGGGTTTAAATAAGGAACAAACTAATCAGGGTGATGTGAAGCAGGTGTGTGGAAGGTTCTGGAAAGAGGTGTGGTTTAGTGAAAAAAGAAGAAAGGCAAGAGAGTGCGGGAGGGCAAAACAAAACAGTGCAAAGCAAGAGGTGAGTGACAGAAAAACTAACTGTGAGAAACATGACGTGTTCAAGACAGAAATAATTAACGTGAGCAAAACAAAAGGGGCAAAACTAAGAACTAATGTGACAAGTCTAAAAAGGGAAAACAAGCAGACGCTTCTGTCTTACATGCACACACTGTGGTTAAGAAAGCCCGGCAGAGTCTCTACTTCCTGAGAAGGCTGAAGAAGTTTGGCACGAACACCACCATCCTCACGAACTTCTACAGGTGCATCATCGAGAGTGTGCTGACGGGCTGCCTCACAGTGTGGTACGGGAGCTGCACCAGCCAGAGTCAGAAAGCACTGCAGAGGGTGGTGTGCACGACTGAGGACCTCACTGGCAGCAGTCTTCCCACCATCCAGGACATTTACCACAGTCGGTGCCAGCGTAAGGCACGCAGCATCATTAAGGATCACACTCACCCCGCAAAAGGACTATTCGAACTGTTACCCTCTGGCAGGAGGTATAGGAGTCTGCCAGCTCGAACCAAAAGACTCAGGAACAGTTACTATCCACAGGCTGTCAGAATACTGAACTCTAAATAACACAGAACTATGATAATAACACTGCACTAAGCCACTTCTTTAACACTATATTGCTGTTATCAATGTGACTGTATCTTGTATGTCACCACCTTACCTTTCATAACTCATCTCAGTTTTTACTATTTATTATTACCTGTGCAATAACTTGTTACTCAACTGTGCAATATGTCATGTGCAATAATACTATGTGCAATATGAACAATACTACAACCTGACTACTGCTGACTATTATTATTATTATTATTATTATTTTATTTTTTTATTTTTTTTAACCTATGCTTATATTTTCGGTATTTATATTGCATGCTATTAGTACTGCCTGCGAGTTTGAACAGTCCTCATCCTAAGCATTTCATTGCACTGTTGACTCTGTGTTAACCTGCATATGATCAATAAATTATCTTGTATCTTGTATCTTGTACAAGAAAACAAATGATTATAGCTAAAACTAGAATGGAACTGTTACTGACCGGTACAGAAAAGTGAGTACAATAAAAATGGCAAAATAAACTATTGGTTAAACAGAGAATAAGTGATGAACAGAAAACAAAACCGGTGACTACTGAAAAATGCAATAAATGACAAATGGAACATAATCTGATGAGCAACACCAAAGATAAATAATAACAAAAACCTGTGACTAGGCATAATACAACAAATGTGATTAACAGAACTAAACTAAGACTAAAGTAACTTAAAGGACCCGCAGCGAAAGAATACTGTAACCAGCTACAAAATAGATGAATGCAAAACAAAATGACAAGATAAAGAATGAAACCAGTGACTAAATAGTAAACAAAGTAAAGTGATAAACAGAACCAAACTGAGACTAACATGATAAAGTATAAACATATGAAAAGCAAAAACCAGAAAATCAGAGGAAATTATGCAAGGACTAGGACCTAAACCATGAGCCGGGGCCAAGCATGACACTGGTAAGGATTAAACTTTTTTGGTGAAATCAAATTTGCACAGTTCACACAGTTTTCCACACACTGGGGAAAAGCCTTGTGTGTCAACAGCTTCTACTTTTCTTGTGTGATACATCTGTGTGGTCGACCATGTGCCTGGTGACATGACCAAACAAAAGTTCAGAGGGTGGCCAACCCAATATTCAGACCCTCTGCTTATGTGTTGTCAAATCACACAGAATGATTTTGAAATTTAAAGATCTCCCACAAGTGATGCCATCAAATGTTGACCATGGTCCACTTTAACTACCGCAGGGATCTATCTTTAGCTGTTGATGAATTTTACCAGAGACTAATAAAAGATGAGAGGACCGACATGTACATTATTGTGTAATTTGGCCGCCATTTAGATTTTGTGTAACTGGGCAGCTTGCCAGCTTAACTGAGACCACTGCACGCTGCCCGTCATGTAAATTCATTTTTTAACTAAAGACACTGAACAAAGTAATGATATCATAGCTGTACTTTCTGTATAAGACAACGCTGTATCAATAAAGAAAATGTTTTTAAGTATGATTTTATAGTAAATTGTAGTGTCTATCTATTCTCCTTTCTCATATGATCATCTTATAGGCATTTTGCCAATAAATGCTATTATTGATTGTGTGAAATAAAGCCTGATAATTTGAAGCCATAGACTCATGGTATATTTAATTGTATTAATAATAACAACAATGCATAGGCTCATTATTTAAGAACATAAATGCTTTTTTTTTAAATATATATATAGTGGATATTATATTTCTGGCTCTGAGCCATATATATAAATGTGGACAAAATTGTTGGCAGCATTCCCTTAAAGAAAGAAAACCCCACAATGGTCACTGAAGTAACTTGAAACTGACAAAAGTAATAATAAATAAAACTTACTGAAAACTAACTAATGAAACTGGCCTGGACAAAAATTTTGGTACCCCTAGAAAAGATTTAAAAATAATTTGACCACGGGGGCATGTTAATTAATTAAGGTATGTCCTGTAATTAACATCACAGGTGTCTTCAAACTTGACATCAGTCAGTAAAGGGTGCAAGGTAGTCACTGTGCTGTTTGGTATCATGGTGTGTACCACACTGAACATGTACCGCAGAAAGCTAAGGAGACAGTTGTCTCAGGAGTTTTGAAAGACAACTATTGACAAGCATGTTAAAGGTAACATCTGCAAGACCATCTGCAAGCAGCTTGATGTTCCTGTGACAACAGTTGTACACATTATTCAGAAGTTTAAGGTCCAGGGGACTGCAGCCAACCTCCCTGGACATGACTACAAGAGGAAAATTGATGACAAATTGAAGAGACGAATAATAATAATGGTAACCAAAGAGCCCAGAACAACCTCCAAAGAGGTAAACTCCAAGGTCAAGGTACATCTGTGTAAGATTATAACATCCGTCGCTGTTTGAGCCAAAGTGGACTTCATGGAAGACAAATGAGGAGGACACCACTGTTTAACGCAAATCATAAAAAAGCAACACTGGAATTTGCCAAAATGCATATGGACAAGCCTCAGAGATTCTGGCAAAATGCCCTTTGGACAAATGAAATAAAACCAGAGCTTTTTGTCAAGTCACATCAGCTGTGTTCACAGATGTAAAAATGAACCATACAAAGAAAAGAGCACTGAACTTACTGTGAAACATGGAGGAGGCTCAGTTATGTTCTGGGGCTGCTTTGCTGCTTCTGGCACAGGGTGTCTTGAATCTGTGCAGGGTTCAATGAAATCTCAAGACTGTCGTGACATTCTGCAGCGAAATGTGCTGCCCAGCGTCAGAAAGCTTGGTCTCAGTCACAGGTCATGGGTCCTCCAACAGGATAATGACTCAAAACAGCTAAAAACACCCACGGATGGCTAAGAACGAAACACTGGACTATTTTGAAGTGACCTTCTATAAGCCCTGATCTAAAACTTATTGACCATTTATGGATGGAGCTGATACATGCACTCTGGAGAAGGCACCCTTCAAAACTGTGACAGCTGGAGCAGTTCACTCATGAGTAGTCAACCAAAACACCCGTCAACAGGTGCAGAAGTCTCATTGAGGGTTACAGAAATTGTTGTATTGCCTGAAAAAGTTGTGCAACAAAATATTAAGTTAAGGATACCATCATTTTTGTGCAGGCCAGTTTGTTTTTTAATGTTTCTGTTGAACTGCAATTCAAAAGCAATGTCTGATTTTCATGAGTTAATTTTCAGTAAATTTTTACTTATTACTTTAGTCAGTTTTAATTTATTTCAGTGACCATTGTGTTTCTCTTTCTTCAATGGGAGGGTATACCAACAATTCTCTCCACGTGTGTATGTCCCTTCATTTACTTTGACAATACTGCCCTCTTGTGTGAATTCAGTACAATTATAACAGTATATTAAGGGTCAACACCATTATATTGAACTGTACTATATCTCGTGTGTCTGTTCTCTATATCTGTACATATATAGTGGATTCTTAAATTGTGATGTGACAAAATGATCGCTACAGACTTCTCCATTTTTTGATGTTTGATGTCATTCCCATTATGTCAGCTGTCCAAAGAGTTTGTATTTGATAATAATGACCTGGATTTATAGAGCACTTTTCAAGACACCCAAAGCACCTTACAAGTTGCATTATTATTCATTCACTCACACATTCATACATTGGTGGTGGTAAGCTACTAGTGTAGCCACAGCTGTCCTGGGGCAAACTGATGGAAGTGTGGCTGCCATTCTGCGCCTATGGCCCCTCCAACCACCATCTCATTCATACACAGGCATGTTGAGTTAAGTGTCTGGCCCAAGGACACAATGGCAATTCGGGGTTTTCATGTATCTCATAATCCCTTGAGCGCCAGAGAGTCGCTGCAGTCAAAACAACATAGAGAATCCACATGATGACAATTGTAAATGAATATTATACTACAAAAATTTAATTTTTTTATGCTTTTCGTCACGTTAATAAGAGACTGCTGCATGATACCCTGAAAACTTGCTAAAACAATTATAACAAATAATCCGTGTCTGCTACGTTTAATCTGCGTGGAATTTAATAAACGCAAACTGAATTTCAGACATATTATATATATTAGTCTGGAACAAAGAGAACAAACAGTGTTGTAAATGATCAGGAAGCGAGCGTAGCTCACAGCAGCTCCCACTGAAAATAATGGAGAGACAGCCTGTGATTCTCACGTTTACATAAAACAAAAGCAATAACAATGTCTATAAACCCAGAGAATATATTCATGAGAGTTGTAGGAACAATATCAAAATAGTTTTATGTTGCAATGTTAATGGTGTTGTCCGTGTGCAGCGGTTAAAGTGCAGCGTGATCAGAGCGTCTCAATGCAGTTCTCAATGTGACTGAGATCTCACAGCGCAGCGACCTCTCAGAGGTTTTGCGTGATTTGAAACCTGAAAAGGGTGGATATTCATATTTTTGACTGGTTGGGAGCCACATTCGAAACACTGACCTTTTCGGTCACAAGACAGCTCGGTCTACCAACTGAGCTATTGCCACTGGATGTATTCAATAAATAATAATGTAAAATGCACAAATGGTAGACCCCCACCATTCTCCCATCTCCCATGCCCACAACCCAATGATTGCATAGTGAAGAATATTGTGTAAGGGCTAAGTTATGAGTGTGGATTGTGTGCCAAAGCATACATACAAAGGCATCGCAATATAGTGAACAACACAAAAACATGCATTCAACCCTAAAAATCATTTGATATTGTCTGTACATTTGAGGACAGGTCCGGAACAGATGATGGAGGAATGTTTGCTTGTAGTTCTCCGAGAATCTTAAGTCAGCTTCAATTTCAATAAATTTTTATATATTTAAGTGCTGGCAACAAACACTGACGGAGCAGCTTTCTTAGATCAGTGAACCATAAAGTGGATCCTTTCTAGAGTTGCTCAAGCGCTACAGTCCTAATGCAGTTTGTAAGATGGACTCAAAGTCACTTATCTTAAGTGTAACAAAGCAAACTTTTAGGAGCCATTTTATGAGTTGTCTACATTCTAGCTGAGGTGTATAAAGTTTTACGAGGCTGTTATAAAATGAAATAGCTCACATTAACAAATCTAACCGAGAGCCTGCTTTTCTTTGATCTAGTAACCTTTTCACAATAAGTCATCACATTCTTTTGAAAACAGTAAGATCTAATACATTTGGTAAAAGAATTCCAAGGGTAAGCTAAACGTGTAAAATTTATACTGTCATGGAAACCATCAGGTAATAGAGCTGAAAAGAAAGATAGTGGCTTTGATAGTTTCACTACACTTAAACAGAATGTTCTGTATTTTCACAGTGCCTTGTGTAGCAATAAAAGACTCACATTCTTTGTGTGAAAAAACAAAACAAAAAAAAAAACATAAAAGTAACTGTGGTCAACTGGACATAGAATATTTTAACTTTAAAACATCATACATGTTTAATTCTGATAACAGAAGGTCTTCTGCATTTGGTTGCATTTACGATACAACAATCTCAATGTTGCATATTTTAAAAAGCCTTTTGGTGACAAAAACATAAGTAATTGTGTACAACAATTACAGAACTTTGTGTAGACTTGTATAAACAGCATTAATAAAATATAGAAACTGTTTACACTGATCCAATTGTCTGGGGTTAGTAATCTTACCAAACAAGCATGTTGGGTGTGATGTCAATTTGGGATAAGGCAAAGGTAAAGAAAAGGTGAAATGTGCAAAAGAAATCACTAATCCAACACACATTAAGCAGTATAACTCAAGTATTAAAAATCTGGGTTACACACTAACATCATACGAGGTCTGTTAGAAAAGTATCCGACCTTTTTATTTTTTCAAACCCTGATGGATTTGAATCACGTGTGCTTGCATGAGCCAACCTTGAACCTTCGTGCGCATGCGTGAATTTTTTTCACACCTGTCGGTTGCGTCATTTGCTTGTAAGCAGCCTTTGTGTGAGGATGGGTGTAGTCTCTTGTCGTTTTTTCTTTGCAAGGAAATGGCGGAATGACTGGAGCAGCACGACTGCATCAAATTTTGCCAGAAACTGGGTGACAGCCAGGTGGAAACCATTTGGATTATGCAGACGGCTTTCGGTGATGATCCTATGGGCATCACACAGATTAAGGAGCGGTACAACCGGTTTAAACCGGTTTTCTGCAATTTACCGAAATTCTGGAATTTCGGTAAATTGCAGAAAACCTTTGTCACTGTTTAAAATATTCCAACTATAACAATAACTCCAAATCAAATATTTGTATCTTTGGCAGACATTTGTCAGAAAACTGTATAGAAGCTCCAGATGTTTCATTTTTATGCTGCTTGGGACTGATTTTTAAATGTGGTATGTGCATCTATCGACAAGGAAGCTCAGGTGGAACTGCAGAAACACATTAACGTGCTTGATGGCTGGGAGATGTCTAATCGCTGGATTTGTGTGTATGTGAAATAACTGGAGGGGCATGTGCCCAGTGGCACGCGTTCTCCAAGCAAGTGAAAATGTTTTCTTGTACTCTAGTTTAATGAGGAAAGAGGCACCCCGTTTTGTTTTTTCTTTAACTACACAATACCTCATTAAGTCTGAACCAAATCTGCTCTGAAGAGATGTCAGACCCTGGATTTCTGGAATGTCTGCCATCAGAAACAGTTTTATGACTCATTTTTTTATGACAACACATTACTCCCATCCTCAATCAACTCCATTGGCTTCCTGTTAGGTTCAGGGTGGAATATAAGATCTGCCTCCTGACCTATCAGTGTGTCTATGGCGGTGCACCAGTGTACCTCAAAGAACTTCTGTCCCCCTATGAGCCCATGAGATGCCTCCGCTCAAACAACAGTCACCTCCTCCACGTCCCCAAAACCAAGCTCCACACAGAGCCTTTCAGGCAGCAGCACCACGCCTGTGGAATGCCCTGCCCATCCACCTGAGGGCGCCACAGTCAGTGGACGTTTTTAAATCAAATCTTAAAGTTTTTATTTCAGAAAGCTTATGAATTATAGTTGCTAATTTTAATTTGATTTTAATTTATCCTATTTTTTATTGTGTTTTATGCTTCTGTTTAACTTCTGTGGCACTTGAGATTTGTTTACAAATGTAAAGTGCAATATAAATGAAATGTATTATTATTATTATTATTATTATTATTATTATTATTAAAGACGGCTGCACAACGGTGGAGATTGAGCAGTGCTCCGGTCGGCCATCAACATGCTGAAATGACCAGATCATTTCCAAAGTGAACGCTGTGGTGATGTGGGACCGTTGTGTGACTATCCGAGAAATTGTGGAAGAGGTGAGCATGTCACAACATGTCCTGTGAGACTTCAACACGGAGGCGCTTTTGTTCTGCCATCAGCTTTGTGCCCAAGCCATCGACATGAGTTTCGCTGCAACTCTTTTCATGGCAAAATCTTCTGTCACAGTGGAATGTGCCAAAAAAGTGCTGATGTCCACCTCTTCCGCAGTTTCTCGGATAGTCACACGACGGTCCCACATCAGCACAGCGTTCACTTTGGAAATGATCTGGTCATTTCGGCATGTTGATGGCCGATCGGAGCGTGGTTTGCTCTCCACCGTTGTGCGGACGTCTTTATACCGGTTGTACCGCTCCTTAATCTGTGTGATGCCCATAGGATCGTCACCGAAAGCCGTCTGAATAATCCGAATGGTTTCCACCTGGCTGTCGCCCAGTTTCTGGCAAAATTTGATTGCAGTCGCGCTGCTCCAGTTGTTCCGCCATTTCCTTGCAAAGAAAATTGACAAGAGACTACACCCATCCTCACACAAAGGCTGCTTACAAGCAAATGACGCAACCGACAGGCGTGAAAAAATTCACGCATGCGCACAAAGGTACAAGGTTGGCTCATGCAAGCACACGTGATTCAAATCCATCAGGTTTTTGAAAAAAATAAAAAGGTCAGATACTTTTCTAACAGACCTCGTACATTATAATTTATGATTGGATTTAAATAAAATTTATATAATCAGTATTAAGCACATAAGTGTATTGATATTGTGATATGTGTTGAGTATCGGACATCCGATGTATTGTATCTTATTGAGTTTTGAGTTACCATTCACAGCCCTAACACAATCACAGACTAAACAACTATTCATTGTAAGCCTATAAGTCAAGCTAAAGCCTCACTGTAAACTACTTCTTGTTGCCACTAAATAGGTGAAATTGTCATTAGAAATGTGTTGTAGTATGAAGAGGATCCCGACAGACGTAAATGTAAAGATATATTTTAAAATGACATAATACAGGCAGCAACTTATCCTGGTCCTGTTTGGTGACTCCGCATTAGGTCTGCACAAGTTGATTGTGGATGATGGGCTCGTTCCTCAGAAATACGAGTTTGGGTATCTACAGAAGAGGGATGCAGGGTACATCAAGAGAAGGATGCTGAGGATGTTGCAAGCAAGCAAGAAGAGAATAGGAAGCCCAAAAAGGAGGCATATGGGTGTGGTGAAGGAGGGCATGCAGGTCGATGGTGTGACAGAGGAAGCTGCAGAGGACACGGTGTGACTGATCTGCTGTGGTGACCCCTAAGAAGAGCAGCCAAAATACGATTTATTTCAACTTTGATTTACTGACTAGGTGTTAATGTGTATTTATTTCCAACTTTACACTACTCTCTTTGCCAGATCTCAAATGAACCAGGAATTTAAATGCAATTTTACAATGGTTAAATAAAAGTTATAATAAAAATTTACTTTCCAAGAATGCTGAATTGCACTTCTTACTCCACTTGTGAATGAGTTGTACTGTGCTGCAGGTTATTCACAGACAAAGCTCCTGTGTTAGCTGATGCAATTTAACAGGAGGAGGTCAGATGAAAAGCAAAAGATTTTTAGGATCACTGGCTGCCGTGACGCAGAGGAACCCCCAGGACACCTGGTTACATAGAAACACAACAACACCAGGGGGACAAAACGTCAACACAGCTCCTCACATTATGGGTTTTTCCACTGCGGGGAAGCACGCTGTGAAGAGCACTGTTTTTTCACCACTAAATGGAGCAGTTTAAGAGAAAAGATCTTTTCTTCACAAGACAGACCCTTTAGTGCACAAAGTCTTCCAGCCTGTGCATTAGATTCCTTAAATCAGTCGGTCGTGGAAATGTGACACTATAAGAAAGTCTCCAGTCTGTTGACTTTTCTTTTGACGGAGTTAGCACTAATGTGTTCTTCTCATCAGGGTACAGCTGGAGAGCAGATGGCATTGAACAAGAAGTGAAGCTGAGGGTGTTTTGTTCACACTCTGGAACAGGCCAGGTCAGATCAGGCCTGTTCTTTCATCCTGCAGGTAACCATCTATCTGCCACAGCTACATGTTATACGAGTGGACTCTTGGCCTGGTGCAGTCGCTGGGATAATCAGCAATGAAATACCTGCATGCTGGATCAGACTCAGGAAAATGTGTCATATTGATGAAGAGTCTCAACTAATGCTCCCACACAATCCATGTCGTAGATCTCATCTGGGTCACCTGAAGTAACACAAAGTCATTCAGTGATGGCAAAAAAAAAATCCAACTGGAGACATACAGAGGATTAGAACATCTATAAAACATTAAATAAAATATGAATTACTGCCTGATATTTGTTCTCTCTGTACTGTGATACTGTGAGACAACGTGATGAACAAACACAAACGTGTCCAATAACCTTTTGGCATGTGTCTATTAGTTTTAAAATACTCTTCCTATTTCCAGCTGCCACAAAAAATTACTGTAATATTCCTGCAAACATGTCTGTATGCACACTGTTGATCAAAGTGCGATGTCACTTCAACAACCGCACTTTCTAGGGAGTGATTTCTATAAATTCATATTCACACATGGGGCCTGGCATATTTATGGAAAACATCAACCCAGTAACAGCAGAGAAGTGACATTCACACTTCGGTTTTACTTCTGCATAATTTCTATAATCACTGTGTTCACATGTATTATAGATCTAGTCTGAGAATCATGTGATCATGTCAGCACTCCTCCTCCACAGGTCCTCTGGAACAGAAAAGAATAATGAATTAATTGAAATAGTAAAGAAAAAATGACAGGAATTATATTGTGCTGTGAGAAACAGAGAGAGTCTGATGACACAAAGCCAGCACCCTACGGTATTAATACAAAACAAATAAATACAGGAAACACAAACAGAATTCACCTGCATCATTTCAACAGCAGGTAACTCCATTAAAATACATCATGCAAACTGAGAGGATGCTTGCAAACACAGAGAACACAAACAAATACAGCCTACAGCACATGCAAGAGTTTGATTTGAAAAAAGGGTCTGCTGCAAATTCAGATGAAGCGTGCAGAAAGAGTGGGTCACAACACAACAGAAGTAACGACAATACAAATAGGGATTTTTATTACATTGCAAATATAAAAATAAAACATGAAAATGTAGATAACTTAAGAGTAAAGTTATCAATAATTCAGTTGTTTTGGTGTGTATGTTTTGGGCAGGTGACAGTCTAGTGTTTAAGGCAGTGGACTTGAGACCAGAAGATCCTCAGTTCAAATTCCAGCCTGACTGGAAAATCACTAAGGGCCCTTGGCAAGGTCTTTAATCTCCTATTGCTCCCGCTGTGTAGTGAGCACCTTGTATGGCAGCACCCTGACATCGTGGTGAATGTGAGGCATTATTGTGTAAAGCGCTTTGAGCGTCTGATGCAGATGGAAAAGCGCTATATAAATGCAGTCCATTTACCATTTACAATAATACTTTAGTTTGTCCAGTGACGTAAGGCTGAAAGCGGAGGCACAGTGTGTAAAAAAACACATCTTGTTTCATTTAAACTCCATTGTAGTGGTGAGGCAGCATGGTGGCTTAGTGGTTAGCACTATTGCCTCACAGCGAGAAAGTCATTGGTTCAATTCCCACCTGTGGCCTTTCTGTGTGGAGTTTGCATGGTCTCCCCGTGTTGGCATGGGTTTTCCCTCCGGGAAACCCATGCAAGGCAATCCCACGCTACTATGACTGCTGGGATGGGCTCCAGCCCCCCGCGGACCCTTAATTGGACAAACGGTTGGAAGATGATGTGTGTGGTGTGTGTGTGTTGGTGTGTGTGGTGTGTGTGTTTGTGTGGGTTGTGTGTGTGTGTGTTGTGGTGGTGTGTGTGTGTTGGTGTGTGTTGTGTGTGTTGTGTAGTGGTGTACAGAGGCCAGGTCATGACTCTGTCCCATCCTGCCTCAGTCTTGACTTAATCTTATACCCCCATCACACATAGCCGGAATCACGCAGAGTGGCATTGGATTTCTGAATTGGCGCATATCCGAAAAGTGTCGGATTTAAGTTCCAAAATGTTCCATTCCAAAATGTTGGCCAGCAGCCCCGAGTGTGACGCACTTGATCAAAACTCTCTGAGTGCGTCGAGATGGGAGACCTATCCGATGGCGGTCCATGTGTAATCTGACGACCATCTGACCGCAATTTACATATTCTGACGGCATCAAAACAGCATCTGAAACAATCTGATCGCAGTTGATTGAGCTCTGAGATTGATTAGTCACAGCAAAGCCTGCCGACATGTTGTGTCACGTTTGTCCACCTCCACTGGACCCCGGCCAGGGAGGGTGAAGGAAATGTTGTTATGTAATAACATGTATGTGGCTCTGTGCGCATGTCAGAGGCTTGGTGCAGTGCTGCAACAAAGCTGAACAGGATGTCACCCCTGTAACACACATATTATTACATGTACACTTCCTCAGTCTGTAGCAGGTATGATGTGGAAATGTTTACCCAGCATATGACGACATAAATAACCATGTAACTCACCTCCAGTACTTTGCGTTCCACAGCACAGCGCACACAGCTGGTCAAGTCCCTTTCACCCGGCTGCACTGTGTGCTGGCAACGTCAATCAGCTGACAAAAGCATAATCCACCTCTGGTTTAAATAAATCCCATGTGAAGCGCCGACCCACAAGAATAATCCAACTACAGTTGTGTTAAGATGTATATCAAGTAAAATGATAACAAAAAAGAGTTTAAAAAAGAGAAAAGAGAAAGTCCACTGTCTGCATCTGAAAGGAAGCGTGGGAAATTGGCGCACTGCCAGCACAGTTCAACAGCAGTTACGGAGTCCAGACGGACAAATAAAATCTAGCAATGCAAGTATACTGATCAAACTCCTAAAGGGATTTTTCACAGGACTAACAGCAGGTGATCACTGACAGCTGTCAGCCTGTTTGTGTACTCTATGGATGGACAGCTCCTGTGCTCGTATGTGCACGTGCGCCCCACATGCGCATGTGGATTGGCTGGTACAGAGTTTATGAACACATATACACGCAGCTGAGCGAACATTTTGGCCACACACTCGCACACTGCTTTGATCACCTGTTCTAAACACGCAGGCAAACACGGCTCGCTCAGCCATTGTGAACACATGTGCAGCTGAGTGGATACACACTTATCACCTGTTCTATGCACCTACATGCGTGCACTCCATCATGTTGAGAGGTCAGTTTAGTGCTGGGAATGTGAGGACAAGCAGAGATTGATTGCGTGGGTGAGTGAGTGGGTGAGTGACAGCTCCAATGTCAGTGCCATCTGACAGCAGTCTGTGTCATCTGATTGTTGTGTGAAATATGTTTGGGCTGCATCCTGCAGGTGTGCACAAGGCAGTCCAGATGCTTTTGGACCATGACTGACCACGCCACTTTCCTCCCAACTGTGTCGGATTATGGGCAATATTTGCCGTGTCGGAATGGCTCCTCCATATTCTTGCTATGTGTGACAGGGGCTTTAACTCTTCAAAGTCTTGGTCTTGCATTATACCCCCATCACACATAGCCAGAATCATACAGAGTGGCGTCAGATTTATGAATTGGCACACATACAAAAAGAGTCGTATTTCAGTTCCAAAACATTCTGACAGCCATCTCCAGAAGTCGACACAGTTGGTCAAAATCGGCCGGTGGCCCCCGAGTGTGATGCACATGTTCAAAACTCTCCGGCATAGCCGAGATGGGACATCTATCTAACGGTGGTCCATGTGTAATCTGAGGACCATCTAACCACAATTTACATATTCCAGTGGTGGCAAAATGGGATCCAAAACATTTGTGTGCATACGAGAGAACCTCAAGATAGATGTGGCACCACAAAGCCTGCCGTTATGACCTGTGCCACATATAATAATTTCCACCCCTCGGAGCACAAAGGAACTGTTGAAATGTATGTGGCACACTTCATCATGATAGTAATTATGAATTATTATCATATATAGTGAATGTAAACAGCGGCTATCAAACCAAAAGCTCTGCGCGCTACTATGCGCACACCGCTGCAAATGTGAACAGGCTGTTATATCCCCAATAGCCCTTACAGGACAGATATTTGTCCATTCCTTCCCATGGGCAATGTAAATAATGTGAACTATTTTCTCCATCATAACACAGGCAGCTGCGCCTCTCTGTGGTGCGCAGTAACCCGCCATTGCATGGGTCAGGCTCAGAGCTGGACAGATCTCACGCAGTAATAAATGATCACCTTCTAAGTCTGGAGGAGATATCACATGGAATTTGTGCCAGGCCATTACACCATTAACCCTCTCAAGGCAGGCTTGGGACTCTGGCAAGGGCGGTCGCATCTCCTCCTCTCTCCTCTGTCTCTGCTCCAACCTTCAAAGTCCCTACTTCACCAGGTTGTGAATTCTTCAAACTATATTGGATTAATCATGGAATTGATCAGCTGGTCTCTGAATGCTATTGACACCATTTTTTCTACAAGAAGATCAGGGCCGGGGGACCCTGCGTGCCCAGAGGGAACTTACCCTGCGCGCTATGTTCTCGGCACCTGGGAGACTTGGCAGGTCGCATGCTTTGCGCCTTTCTCTGTGGAGAACGTCGAGGATGTATTCATATTTGGATTCATAGTAGGAGGGCTGGTACTTATTGGCTTAAGTGCTGCCCTGACCTACCGGAAGATTGGCAAGACAGCTATCGCCAAAACCATGACCCCTCGCTTGTCCGTCATGATTAATGAGTTGGGCAAGGTGATGCATTCTCAGACTGCGTTAACCCTTGAACTCAGACGCAGATTGGATAACATCTTGGAGCGAATGCATGCCTTGCAGGAGAAGGTGAAGATTTCAGAGGCTGGGGAATTTTTCATAATTGGGATTTGGTTTGTTCTGTGGCCTTGGGAAGATTGGCTGCCTCCTTATCTCTCTTACTGCAGTACACAAGGACAGACAGACTCACACATGGACAAAGACTGAAGCATGCTCCACTTTCCCTTCTACAACCCCTGGCAAAAATTATGGAATCACCGGCCTCGGAGGATGTTCATTCAGTTGTTTAATTTTGTAGAAAAAAAGCAGATCACAGACATGACACAAAACTAAAGTCATTTCAAATGGCAACTTTCTGGCTTTAAGAAACACTATAAGAAATCAAGAAAAAAAGTCAGTCAGTAACGGTTACTTTTTTAGACCAAGCAGAGGAAATATGGAATCACTCAATTCTGAGGAAAAAATTATGGAATCACCCTGTAAATTTTCATCCCCAAAACTAACACCTGCATCATATCAGATCTGCTCGTTAGTCTGCATCTAAAAAGGAGTGAACACACCTTGGAGAGCTGTTGCACCAAGTGGACTGACATGAATCATGGCTCCAACACGAGAGATGTCAATTGAAACAAAGGAGAGGATTATCAAACTCTTAAAAGAGAGTAAATCATCATGCAATGTTACAAAAGATGTTGGTTGTTCACAGTCAGCTGTGTCTAAACTCTGGACCAAATACAAACAACAAGGGAAGGTTGTTAAAGGCAAACATACTGGTAGACCAAGGAAGACATCAAAGCGTCAAGACAGAAAACTTAAAGCAATATGTCTCAAAAATGGAAAAATGTACAACAAAACAAATGAGGAACGAATGGAGGAAACTGGAGTCAACGTCTGTGACCGAACTGTAAGAAACCGCCTAAAGGAAATGAGATTTACATACAGAAAAGCTAAACGAAAGGCATCATTAACACCTAAACAGAAAAAAACAAGGTTACAATGGGCTAAGGAAAAGCAATCGTGGACTGTGGATGACTGGATGAAAGTCATATTCAGTGATGAATCTCGAATCTGCATTGGGCAAGGTGATGATGCTGGAACTTTGTTTGGTGCCTTTCCAATGAGATTTATAAAGATGACTGCCTGAAGAGAACATGTAAATTTCCACAGTCACTGATGATATGGGGCTGCATGTCAGGTAAAGGCACTGGGGAGATGGCTGTCATTACATCATCAATAAATGCACAAGTTTATGTTGATATTTTGGACAATTGAAAGGATGTTTGGGGATGATGAAATCATTTTTCAAGATGATAATGCATCTTGCCATAGAGTAAAACTGCAAAAACATTCCTTGCAAAAAGACACATAGGGTCAATGTCAATGAGCAGATCTGATTTGATGTAGGTGTTAATTTGGGGATGAAAATTTACAGGGTGATTCCATAATTTTTTCCTCAGAATTGAGTGATTCCATATTTTTACTCTGCTTGGTCTAAAAAAGTAACCGTTACTGACTGCCACAATCTTTTTTCTTGATTTCTTATAGTGTTTCTTAAAGCCAGAAAGTTGTTGTGTGGGCCGCTGAAGAGGAGGTACTGCTGGCCCACCACCACCAAGGGCGCCCTGCCTGGAGTGCGGGCTCCAGGCACCAGAGGGCGCTGCCGCCTTATGGGAGCAGCCTGGGTGACAGCTGTCACCCATCACCGGACACAGCTGTTCCACTCAGCACAGAGGTATATCAGGAGGACGGCATCTCCACCTCAGTGCCGAGTTATCGCCTTTAGACTGAGGTAACGTTCTCTGCATTTATATTCTGACTAACTAGCTAAAAGACTTGTTAAACCTTTTCAGGACTGCTTGATTACTGAAAGCTAAATTGCTTGGATAAGTACTCACCTGCCTGCCATATTGTGACTAGAGGTGGAGGCGCTTCTCCCCTCTCCGTTACTGGTGCTGTCGCATCCACACCTGTGTTGTGCTCTCTCCCGCCAGCAGTAACCGGATCCGACAGAGCGGAGGGCAGTGGCCACCTGGGAATTCGGGACTTGGCGGTTCCAGTAGTTCCAGGGTTCGGTGGCAGAGGAGATCGGGTGGTTTCGGTTTCGACTGAGACGGACGTCTCCTACCTTCGAGCCTGCCCACACGACACCAGCGGATAATCGACCCCCAAATTGTGATTGTTGTATTCATTGTGCTCGTTTCACAATAGTAAACCTTGTTATTCACCTTCCTCCATTGTCCGTTCATTGCGCCCCCTGGTTGTGGGTCCGTGTACCTACACTTTCACAACAGGATAACTCGGCCAGCGTCATGGACCCCGAGGGGCGTCAACCGCTGTTGAACGGCCAATGGAAGACCAAGGCGCGCGGCGGCTTCGGGTGGGGTAATCGTGAGTTGCAGCGATCCACCGCTTTGCACCTCTCGGATCGATTTAATGACCAAGCAGCACGTTCTCCTAAACCGCAGGGTGGAGGCTCTCGCCGCACAAGTGGAGGCGCGCCCTCCGGGCGCCGCTGCGGGCTCTCCCTCCCGAGGACCATGCGCGTGAAAGTGACGTTCCACTGGTCGTTCAACGGTCCCTTCCTCCGTCCCCAGAAGCATACATTAAGCCCATCCCAGAACCGTACGGAGGCTGTGTGGAGACGTGCGCGGATTTTCTGATGCAGTGTTCGCTCGTCTTCGCACAGCGTCCCGTGATGTACGCGACTGATGCTAGCAAAGTAGCTTATGTAATAAACCTGCTTCGCGGGGAGGCACGCGCTTGGGCTACAGCGCTCTGGGAGCAGAACTCACGGCTCCTTCATACATACGATGGGTTTGTATGGGAGCTCAGAACGGTGTTCGACCATCCCAACAGAGGAGAGTCCGCTTCAACCGTGCTACTGTCAATGAGACAGGGGCGTCGGAGCGCAGCTGCCTATGCAGTCGCCTTCCGCATCGCGGCGGCGAGATCCGGCTGGAATAGCACTGCCCTCCGCGCCGCCTTTGTAAACGGACTGTCACTGGTCCTAAAAGAGCACCTGGTGGCGAAGGACGAACCGCGGGACTTAGATGGGCTCATCGATCTAGTCATACGACTCGACAACCGGCTAGAAAACGCCGTCGGGAACGAGGCGAAGGGCGTGGCCAGGCACGCGTCGTCCCTCTCCCTTCCGGTTTCGACCATGCTCCGCCTTCCCCCGCTCCACAGCCCCTGCGCTCCGTGGGGTCACAGCTCCCCCTACTGACGAAGCTAGGGACACGAGTAGGGCAACATTTAGGGCACCAGATGCACAGAGGAGATGGACCCACGGAGCGTGTCTTGTTTGTGGTTCAATTGAGCACCATGTGAGAGACTGCCCCGAGCGGTCAAACGCCAAACGCCCGCCCCTAGAGACTGGGCCAGGGGTGGGCCAAAACATTCACGTGGGACACACCCACATTGCTACACGACTCCCAGTCACGATCCTGTTTGAGGATTCAACCCTGAAGGCCCCAGCACTGGTGGACACGGGCTCTGAGGGGAATCTGCTAGACAGCAGATGGGCTAGGGAGATAGGGCTCCCTCTGGTGGCTCTTACCTCGCCTGTGCAGGTTCGGGCACTAGATGGCTCCCTACTCCCACCAATCACGCATAAGACACCTCCAGTAACTCTGGTGGTGTCAGGTAACCACCGGAGGTGATCGAGTTCTTTGTGACTCAGGCCACCTCCCTGTGGTTTTGGGTTTTCCCTGGATGTTGAAGCACAATCCCCGGATCGATTGGCCGTCCGGGGTAGTGGTTCAGTGGAGCGAAACCTGCCATCGGGAGTGTCTAGGTTCCTCGGTCCCTCCCGGCTCCCAAGCTAAGGAGGAGGTCCGGGTCCCGCCCAATCTGAAGGCGGTGCCGGCGGAGTACCATGACCTCGCTGACGTGTTCAGCAAGGATCTGGCACTCACGCTTCCTCCCCACCGTCCTTATGATTGTGCCATTGATTTGGTTCCAGGCTGCGAGTTCCCGTCCAGTAGGCTGTACAACCTCTCACGGCCGGAGCGTGAATCAATGGAGACCTACATCCGGGACTCATTAGCTGCCGGGTTGATCCGGAATTCCACCTCTCCGATGGGGGCTGGTTTCTTTTTTGTGGGTAAAAAAGATGGCGGGCTTCGTCCATGCATTGATTACAGGGGGTTGAACGAAATCACGGTTCGCAACCGATACCCGTTGCCCTTGTTGGATTCAGTGTTCACCCCCTTGCATTGAGCCAAAATTTTCACCAAGCTGGATCTTAGGAATGCGTATCATTTGGTTCGGATCCGGAAGGGAGACGAATGGAAGACGGCATTCAACACCCCCTTAGGTCATTTTGAGTACCTGGTCATGCCGTTCGGTCTCACTAATGCTCCCGCAACTTTCCAAGCGTTGGTAAATGATGTCTTGCGGGACTTCCTGCACCGGTTCGTCTTCGTATATCTAGACGATATACTCATCTTTTCCCCGGATCCTGAGACACATGTCCGGCATGTCCGTCAGGTCCTGCAGCGGTTGTTGGAGAACCGCCTGTTTGTGAAGGGCGAGAAGTGTGAATTCCACCGCACTTCTTTGTCCTTCCTGGGGTTCATCATCTCCTCCAACTCCGTCGCCCCTGATCCGGCCAAGGTTGCGGCGGTGAGAGACTGGCCCCAACCAACAAGCCGTAGGAAGCTGCAACAGTTCCTCGGCTTTGCTAATTTCTACAGGAGGTTCATTAAGGGCTACAGTCAGGTAGTTAGCCCCCTGACAGCCCTGACCTCTCCAAAAGTCCCCTTCACCTGGTCGGATCGGTGCGATGCCGCGTTCAAGGAGTTGAAACGGCGCTTCTCGTCTGCACCAGTTCTGGTGCAGCCCGATCCTAGCCGCCAGTTAGTGGTTGAAGTGGATGCCTCGGACTCAGGGATAGGAGCGGTGCTCTCCCAGAGCGGGAACCGATAAGGTTCTTCACCCGTGTGCCTATTTTTCCCACAGGTTGACCCCCGCTGAACGGAACTATGACGTCGGCAATCGGGAACTCCTTGCTGTGAAAGAGGCCCTCGAAGAGTGGAGACATCTGTTGGAGGGAACAGCCGTGCCATTCACGGTTTTCACTGACCATCGGAACCTGGAGTATATCAGGACCGCCAAGCGGCTGAACCCCAGGCAAGCCCGCTGGTCACTGTTCTTTGGCCGTTTTGACTTCCGGATCACCTACCGTCCCGGGACCAAGAATCAAAGATCGGATGCATTGTCCCGGGTGCACGAAGACGAAGTCAAAGCGGAACCGTCGGATCCTCCGGATCCCATTATCCCGGAGTCCGCTATCGTGGCCGCCCTCACCTGGGACGTGGAGAAGACCGTCCGGGAGGCCCTGACCCGTGACCCGGACCCCGGAAACGGACCAAAGGACAGACTATACGTCCCACCAGAGGCTAGGGCTGCAGTCCTGGACTTCTGTCACGGTTCCAAACTCTCCTGTCACCCTGGGGTGCGAAGGACCGTGACAGTCGTCCGGCAACGCTTCTGGTGGGCATCCCTGGAGGCCGACATCCGGGACTACGTCCAGGCCTGTACCACCTGCGCCAGGGGCAAGGCCGACCACAGAAAGACCTCAGGGCAGCTACAGCCACTGCCCGTGCCTCATCGCCCCTGGTCCCACATCGGCCTGGACTTTGTCACGGGTCTCCCGCCGTCCCAGGGACACACCGTCGTCTTCACGATAGTGGACCATTTCTCCAAGGCGGCCCACTTCGTGGCCCTCCCGAAGCTCCCAACGGCCCAGGAGACAGCGGACCTCCTGGTCCACCACGTCGTCCGTCTGCATGGCATACCATCAGACATCGTCTCCGATCGCGGTCCCCAGTTCACCTCACACGTCTGGAGGAGCTTTTGCCGGGAACTGGGGGCCACGGTCAGCCTCTCGTCTGGGTACCACCCCCAGACCAACGGGCAGGCAGAGCGGCGAATCAGGAACTGGAGCAGACACTTCGCTGTGTGACAGCCGCGCACCCGACGGCCTGGAGTACCCACCTGGCCTGGATCGAGTACGCCCAACAGCCAAGTGTCATCAGCCACCGGCCTCTCCCCGTTTGAGGTGTGCTTGGGGTATCAGCCCCCCTTGTTTCCGGTGGTTGAGGGAGAGGTCGGTGTGCCCTCGGTCCAGGCCCACCTACGGAAGTGCCGTCGGGTTGGCGTGCCGCCCGCTCTGCCTTGTTGCAGGCCCGGATGAGGGCGAAGAAACATGCAGACCGGCGGCGGGCCCCGGCCCCCAAGTATCGTCCTGGGCAGGAGGTCTGGTTGTCCACCAAGGACCTTCCTCTGCAGGTAGACTCACCGAAACTCCAAGAACAGTACATCGGACCTTACAAGATCCTCAAGGTCATCAACCCCGCCGCAGTGAGGCTCCAGCTTCCGGCCTCACTGCGGATCCATCCAGTTTTTCATGTTTCCCGGATCAAGCCCCTTCACACCTCACCCCTCTGCACCCCGGGTCCGGCGCCGCCTCCTGCCCGGATCATCGACGGGGAACCGGCTTGGACTGTACGCCGGCTCCTTGATGTCCGTCGGATGGGCCGGGGATTTCAATATCTGGTGGACTGGGAGGGGTACGGTCCCGAGGAGCGCTCCTGGGTGAAGAAGGGCTTCATCCTGGACCCGGCCCTCCTGGCCGACTTCTACCGTCGCCATCCGGACAAGCCCGGCCGTGCGCCAGGAGGCGCCCGTTGAGGGGGGGTCCTGTTGTGTGGGCCGCTGAAGAGGAGGTACTGCTGGCCCACCACCACCAGGCGCGCCCTGCCTGGAGTGCGGGCTCCAGGCACCAGAGGGCGCTGCCGCCTTATGGGAGCAGCCTGGGTGACAGCTGTCACCCATCACCGGACACAACTGTTCCACTCAGCACAGAGGTATATCAGGAGGACGGCGTCTCCACCTCAGTGCCGAGTTATCGCCTTTAGACTGAGGTAACGTTCTCTGCATTTATATTCTGACTAACAAGCTAAAAGACTTGTTAAACCTTTTCAGGACTGCTGATTACTGAAAGCTAAATTGCTTGGATAAGTACTCACCTGCCTGCCATATTGTGACTAGAGGTGGAGGCGGCTTCTCCCCTCTCCGTTACTGGGTGCTGTCGCATCCACACCTGTGTTGTTGCTCTCTCCCGCCAGCAGTACCGGATCCGACGAGCGGAGGCAGTGGCCACCTGGGAATTCGGGACTTGGCGGTTCCAGTATTTCCAGGGTTCGGTGGCAGAGGAGATCTGGGTGGTTTCGGTTCGACTGAGACGGACGTCTCCTACCTTCGAGCCTGCCCACACGACACCAGCGGATTCGACCCCCAAATTGTGATTGTTGTATTCATTGTGCTCGTTTCACAATAGTAAACCTTGTTATTCACCTTCCTCCATTGTCCGTTCATTGCGCCCCCTGTTGTGGGTCCGTGTACCTACACTTTCACAACAAAAGTTGCCATTTGAAATGACTTTAGTTTTGTGTCATGTCTGTGATCTGCTTTTTTTCTACAAAATTAAACAACTGAATGAACATCCTCCGAGGCTGGTGATTCCATAATTTTTGCCAGGGGTTGTACCTCTCCTCCGGCCCCCCATCACACACCCCATCCCAACCACCACTCACGCCACCCCTTTCCCCTCTGGGGGCTGCGCGGTTTTCGCTGTGGCAGATCCCCGTTCCCCCCAAGCTAGAGGCGGCGCAACTCCAGTTGCAGCGGTTACCACACACTCACATCGCCTCAATTTAGAAAATGGACTGTTTCAAGTTTAGTGCACATAAACAATGTCAAATGTATATGTGTTGTCTTAATTCTGATGTGTGCCATTATTACGGTAAACAAGTAATAATTATGGATTAATTGCTGTTTGTCTGTGGAAATGTGAGTGTGTACATAATCTCGTTGTTGCACTTGTAATGAAATAAATCTCATCCATCCATCCATCCATCCATCCAACCATCCATATCTGATTTTTCCTGTTACTAAAAATTAATTTGAGCCTGAGAGCATTAATAAACATGAATCTCACCTCCAACAGTGGTCCAGGAGTGTTTCACAGTGCCGACATGGACATAAAGCCAGGACAGCCACCTGCGGTTAAAATCCTCTCACCCAAAAAAATACATTACTTCTATGTGATAATCCAACCATTCCGGTATCCAGAGATGCATTGTGATCCTGAAGTGGTCAAACAAAAAAAAAGAAAGTTCCTTTAAGGCGCTCTGTCTGAGGGACTGCATGGCCCAACTGCCAGCAAACTTTAGAGCGAAGCTGTCCAGTGGCCCACGCACACACTTAGTGGCCCATGCAGCATTATGCATATACACACACTCGCACGCGGCTGAGTGATAATTGCAGCCCCATGTGTGTGCACGGCATGCACGTATGCCACACACACACGCGCGCATGTCTGTGTTTGCCATCCTGACATTTGGAGATTGGGCAGTCTGCGGTGCCTTTTGTGGTCATCTGACAGCAGTCTGTGTCATCTACATATGTTTAGGATGCGATCTGGGGCAACTGTTTGTTGTGATTTGGCGCTATATAAAAAAAACTGATTGATTGATTGATTGATTGATCTGACAGGTGTGGACGAGGCAGTCTGTCTGCGCTCTGACACTGCAGACCACACCTCTTTTCCTCCCGACTGCGTCGGATTATGACATTATGCCATATCGGGCATGCTTCCTATGTGTGACAGGGGCTTTAGCCTTGATACCCCTGATCTTGGTCATGATTTGGTCTCATTTTAGGTCATCTTGACTCCAACACCAGCTGTGGTTCTGAACAAATGAAAGTAAAAGGTCTGGAGAATGAGAAGATGATCAGCCAGCAAAAGAGACATAATGCTGGATTTTGCCATGACAGCTAGATAAACACTTATGTGCAAATTATGTCCTTTAACACCTGTCACTCCATTTTGTGAGGAGTGCCCACTGTGCATGAAGTGTGCACATAAGCTGTGTTGGGTTCAGCTGTATTTTGAGGTGGACCACACCCATACAGATGGACTAGTTACATGCAGTATTTTTTAAGATGAGTTGAGAGCTGTTTGTCTGTCCCTGTTTGCATTCTATTTGTGTGTTGTTATGCAGTTAGAGTGATGTTTTTTTGTCTGTTATAAGACTGGAATGTGTGATTAGTGTTTGTAATGTGTTTTCCTGTGCTGTTACATATTTTAATAGCGTATTTTCAACAGATGCATTTAAGTTTTAATGTATAGCTTCGGTATCCCCTGTGAAAACTGAATCCTCCCCTGTTCAGCCACCTGATCTCCACACATCCCCAGCTAGGGAGAGTAAGTGGAGTTAAATATAGTGCAAACATTCATTCATTTTCTACACCTACTTACTCCACTCAAGGGTCACAGGGGTCGGGAGCCTATCCTAGCAGTCATAGGGTGATGGACAGTGTACAACCTGGATGTCTATCACAGGCGGTACAAACAAGGGTTATTAAAGTTGTGTGTTGTGTGTGTGGGTGTGTGTGTGTGTGTGTGTGTGTGTGTGTGGGTGGGTGGGTGGGGGGGTCCATTAGTCCTTTCTTTTTCTTTCACTAACATTTGTGTTCCAGTTCAGTTTCATGTCTGTGTTAAGTGCTATTGCAAGCTCTGTGCATAATGTTGGTGTGGTAAACTCACTTATGTAAGCCACGTCTGAATGCTACGTTCTTAAAACACCACAATGTCACTGAACTAGACTTTTTGATGGTATAAAGGGCAAACAATTCCTTATAACAGGCAGATTTCAGCCTGACCACACTTCAGTTTTTGGTGAATATGCCCATGGGTACACACTGATGAGTGCAAGTGCATTTGCTGTGAAAGTAAAATGGCCACTGAGGACGAAAATGGCAAATGCATTGGGAGAAAACTACCATTGACACGTGCTGCATCATGCGTTGTCATGCGAAGGAAGGAAGATAGGGGCTCTGACTTGTTATTCACACATAATGTTGGAATAGAATATTAATAGAGGATGTGTCTTTCATCCCAAGTGTGAAAGGGGCTCAACAGGTTAAACCTCCCTTTGCATTTTTGAGCTTCATCTAGGAAATATCTGGAAATTAACTTGAGTTTTTGCAATATAATCATGTGGCGTGAATGTCAGTTTTGTATAACTAAGCTTGATGAATTCATGAGTCTAATTTTTTAACGTTTGACAATTTGTTGTACGCAGGCAAGTTAAATATTTTTTACACATCAACTATCTTGATTAAGCCTTTTCAGTATGAAGTTAACATTTTGCTTCCAGTGCGATGCCAAACTTTCCACTGGAACCCAATCTTAATTGTTAATCAGGGCATTTTTCCATGCAGTCCTCAAAACTCTCAATGGTCCAAGAGTTTATGCTGTCAAAATGAGTCATCTTCTAAGTCTGGTCTTCAAAAACATTTTATAATCATCTGCTCATTTGGAGATTCTAGTTTTAGTCTTTTAGTGTTTAACTGTGTTTTACTTTAATGTAAACTGTGTTCTTTCTTCTTTTCCAATGCTTCTGATTACTGCTTTTACTGGCAGTAAAGGTGACTGAAGTGACATTAGCAGCATATAGCTGTGGTGGTCATTGTAACAGTTATTAAAAAAAAAGTAGCAGTTTTTCAACAAGCAAAGCAAATCTGTATGTCTTCATTTATCCTTGGCTGAAAAATAAAAGTAGGATTTAGGTGATATAAAACTCTTTATTCTCTAGTTTGACTGCTGTGTTTATACAATTACTTCTGAGAATCATGTATTTCCAGAAGTAAATGATAGATGTCACGATGAGGGAGCACATCCAGAACAGCAAGAATCCACAAAGAGCACTGGAACTGCCAGTCTTAAAAGTTATGTTCTTTTCCCGGGAAGGACTTACAGCTATGGAGCAACAGCAGCACAGCGGCAGGAAGACGATGACAGCTGTTGCAAAACAGAGATATAATGGGAGTGACAAGATGTGTTTTTCACATTAGCATCTGTAAATCAATACTTCAGGACTTTAAATTTCTTTCAAAAACAGGACACGTGGACCACATTCACATTACTGGCTGATGTGGCTTGTTTTTTTTTTTACATATTCAGTTATTTTGGTCTTCAGTTGTTTTGGAATGTTTTGGGCAGGTGACAGTCTAATGGTTAAGCATTGGGCTTGAGACCAGAGGGTCCTCTGTTCAAACACCAGCCTGACTAGAATATCACTAAGGACACTTGGGAAGGGTCCTTAGTAACCAAATTGCTCCCGGTGTGTAGTGAGCGCCTTGCATGGCAGCACCTTGACATCGGTGTGTCTGTGTGAATCGGTGAATGTGTGGCATCATTGTAAAGCCACATTAGTGCACATTAGTGGAAATACCCTGGATCTGGGTCTTGCACGTGGTATTGCTGTCACAAATATTGACATCATGCCTCTTACATCAGTGGTGTCTGATCACTCACTTATTAAGTTTACAGTTTCGCTGCCGTGTTTAGTGGAACAACAACCTTATTTATCACTGCAGCGATGCATCAACTACTCAACTAAGACTGAACTCGAAGCTAGACTGCCTGATGTCTTAGCTTCACATTTGACAAATAGTCAGTAGACATACTTGTGGATAGTTTAAACTCAGTGCTCAAAACTACACTCGACATGATTGCACCACCTGTGTTAAAACCGCGCTCCCCCAAATCACAGTCACCTTGGTTCAATGATTATCTGCGTGACCTAAAGGATAAAGTGAGAACGGAAATGGCGTCGTTCAAAATTAGAAGTATTCCACCTTGCGTACTATAAGCATGCATAATTGGCTACAAAGTGGACCTATTACTCTGATCTGATCAACAAAAACAAGCATAATTCAAAGTTCTTGTTCGACACGGTGGCAACATTTATGCATGGACAACCACCTGTAAAGCTTCTCTACTATTATAGAGGCAGGAGTCTACCACTGCCAACAGGACCCAAGTTGCAGGCTGTGCAAATGTGCCCCAGAGACAGTCCAGCACATAGTAGCAAGATGTAAGCTGGGAACATACACTGAGAGGCACAACCAAGTGTCAGGAATTATGTACAGGAACATCTGTGCTACATAGAGATTAGAAGTCCCAAGTCTTGTTTTGAGACACTACTGAAGGTGGTTGAGAATGACAGGGCTAAGGTCCTCTGGGAGTTTAAATTTCAGACAGACAAGCAGCTGCTGGTCAACCAAACAGACATAGTGGTGGTTAACAAGGAAAAGAAGACCACATTTGTGACAGATTTGGCAATCCCAGCTGACAGCAACATCAGCAAAAGGAACACAAGAAAATTAAGAAGTACCAAAGGGCTGTAGGAACAACTGGAGCAGATTTGGAAGGTAAAGTCTAAAGTGTTCCTAGTGGCAATAGGAGCATATGGAGCTGTAACCCCCAAACTGGAAGAGTGGCTCCAGCGGATTCCAGGCACAACATGGCATCCTAGGAACAGCTAAGATACTGCATGCAGAGCCCTCCAATTGCCAGGCCTCTGGTAGAGGACACGATCTTGAGGAAAAGAAATACGATCCCCAGGGTTTAAGGGGGGAGATTTTATTTAATTAATTATATTGCATTTACTGGTTGGAGCCCCCAGGACTGATTTAATCACAAAAAACTCACCTATTTGTGTCCATTTTTGTCCTTTTCTCATTCATTAAATGTGTTCCTTGTAATTCAATTTATGTAATTTTGGGTTGGTGCTTAACCAGCTTTCTTCAAAGAAAGGGAATGGGGCTGATGCTCCCACAGGTGAATGTGGTATGTTTTATATATATTATATATATATATAATATATTATATATATGCACCACAGAACAGAAGGACCTGCAACAGGTCAACAACAGCTAACCCGATCTCACGCCAGTTTGTGATACATCACGAAAAGTGAACCTATTTTTTTGGAATACAGTCACAACAATGTGGCGCATTTCATGACTGTATCAAAATGCAGGGTGATGTGTGGCGGTTAGGGGAAGGGGCAGGGCAGAAATAGTAAGTTCATTCGGCTGTTAACTTTTTTTCACTCGGGATTATTGTGCATTTCAGGTTTTTGCACTGATTCAAGTTGCCCTGAGAGAACCGTTGGACTTAGACCGACTGCATCAGGTAACTTTAAGGGGTCCTGTGTAACATCAGTTGTTGCCTATTTAAAGTTGCATATAAATAGTTTTTCATGTTGAACATCTCCACACTTTCACAATTCTATTAATGTGCTCACAAAAATTCAACTGCTATTGGGAAAACTTTAGGCCTTTAATAGCTTGACTTGTGTGACATACTGTATGTAACAAAGACAGAGAACTGTTCTCTCTTCCAAGTTGACAATTAGCACCCCCTTTAAAACCCTCAGGGGTCCATGGACTCATATTAATGGTATTTTATGTGTCTGGACCCCTGCAGGGGTGATGGTCAAGTGCTTGGTGTGTTTGGTTTCAGTGTGGAAGGTTACTCCCACATTGCTCCATGTAATGTGGAGTTGAGTCAGGAAGGGCATCCGGTGTAAAATATGTGCCAAATCAACATGCAGATCCACCTTGTATCTACTTTGGTGACCCCAAGTGAAAACAAGGGAGCAGCCGAAGGGACTTACTTACGTTTATGTTTCTGGCCCTCTGAGGCTTAAAGCAACAGGCACAAAAACAGGACATTTTTGAGTAACTATTTATATTTGCATCACTGTTACTGCTTTTTTTTTTTTTTTAAAGACACGACATTTCAGTCACTGTGGTATTTTTTTTTTCAAGCTTTAATATCCTCATAAAACACCTGCTGACCTGTATTAACTAGATGACAAAGTGTTTAAGATTCCAATGTGTATTTTCCACTTCTTTTTACAGATGCTTTTATTTTTGGTGTGCTATTCGTTACTTTAGGGGTCATAGAAATTACTGTTGCAGAAATGAATGCCAATAAACCACTTTTGTATCATAAGAATATTTCCAGATGTCAACAAATACAAAACAAAATTATTTCACAAAGTCAAATAAAAACATTTTTATTTTTTTTGCCAAGCTCCCCCCAATAATTCTGCCAATAATGTGAACAGTGACTGTGGATCTCAACTGCAGTTTTGCACTGAGAATGTCTCAATATTGCGTAACTGAGCAAAGTGATGAATGTATGTGTTGGTGATCCACCAATGCTGAATTACCCTTCACAAACAGAATTTTCTGGTTTGCAAATAAACATTTATTTGTAAAAACCCACAAACAAGTTACAAGAAATTTGTTTGTGGATCACAAAGCACATGATTCTAAGTGATGTGTGTGCATTGATACCACATTTTAGAGGCACACGGGTGACTAAAACATAT
The DNA here is from genome assembly GCF_902500255.1 of Thalassophryne amazonica. Lineage (NCBI taxonomy): Eukaryota > Metazoa > Chordata > Actinopteri > Batrachoidiformes > Batrachoididae > Thalassophryne > Thalassophryne amazonica. Next base: position 97,544,518 of record NC_047104.1, on the reverse strand, counting down.
ACCTTGGTATTTATAAAGCAATTTACTATATTGTTCATTTTGACAACATTTTGTGGAGCCCCTTCAACTTTTACCCCAGCCCCCCCAACAAAAATTTCCTGGTGCTGCCACTGAACAGGACGCAGCAAAAGTTACTGAACCGAATTGCTTGAAACTTGGAAGGAAGGGCAGGGTGTGGGCCAAGGAGGACACCATGGAGTGGACGTGATCAAGAGGGCAGATCTAGGCTTTGTGTTTTGTTTTTTTGCTATCGCTCTCTCTTTCAGTAACATTGAGAGATACGACGAACTGACTTCCTCACTTATATTGGGTGAGTGCAAGATTTTTCACATGCTGTGTGAGTATACAAAAATAATATTTATTTCTTGTGGCGGGAACACAACAAATTGATTAACCCTAATCATGGCTGGCTCGTAAACCACATTTCATTTTGAAAGACTGTCCTTTTTCAAATATGACTTTTCAAAACAAAATTCTGTACCAACCCGTACTCACTGCAGTTGCTCTGATGCAAATATCCTAAATGAAAACTGCTGACAGTGCAGTAGTTATGAAAAGTTGATATTAAGCTCATAATTTTGCTGTAGAGTTGGACCTGATTCCATATATCAAACGGATCCAAATAGACCCAATAAAAAATTACCATGGAGCCCACATTTAATCAAATAATGAATGAGGCAGAGGTATCAGACAGGGTACAGGCTGGGACGTGGTCAAAAATACGAGCTGAGATCAGGATTTAAAGCAAGGTGGAGGTCGGAGCAAGCAAACAAGGTCAAAACACTAAGAAGCAAACAGGACATGAACTAAAGCAAGAAAGTGAACAAAGTCAACAATCAGGCAGTGAGCTGTGGAAAACAAAGGGGTTTAAATAAGGACAAACTAATCAGGGTGATGTGAAGCAGGTGTGTGGAAGGTTCTGGAAAGAGGTGTGTTTAGTGAAAAAAGAAGAAAGGCAAGAGAGTGCGGGAGGGCAAAACAAAACGATGCAAGCAAGAGGTGAGTGACAGAAAAACTAACTGTGAGAAACATGACGTGTTCAAGACAGAAATAATTAACGTGAGCAAAACAAAAGGGGCAAAACTAAGAACTAATGTGACAATTCTAAAAGGGAAAACAAGCAGACCTTCTGTCTTACATGCACACACTGTGGTTAGAAAGCCCGGCAGAGTCTCTACTTCCTGAGAAGGCTGGAAGAAGTTTGGCACGAACACCACCATCCTCACGAACTTCTACAGGTGCATCATCGAGAGTGTCTGGACGGGCTGCCTCACAGTGTGGTACGGGAGCTGCACCAGCCAGAGTCAGAAAGCACTGCAGAGGGTGGTGTGCACGACTGAGGAACTCACTGCAGCAGTCTTCCCACCATCCAGGACATTACCACAGTCGGTGCCAGCGTAAGGCACGCAGCATCATTAAGGATCACACTCACCCCGCAAAAGGACTATTCGAACTGTTACCCTCTGGCAGGAGGTATAGGAGTCTGCCAGCTCGAACCAAAGACTCAGGAACAGTACTATCCACAGGCTGTCAGAATACTGAACTCTAAATAACACAGAACTATGATAATAACACTGCACTAAGCCACTTCTTTAACACTATATTGCTGTTATCAATGTGACTGTATCTGTATGTCACCACCTTACCTTTCATAACTCATCTCAGTTTTTACTATTTATTATTACCTGTGCAATAACTTGTTACTCAACTGTGCAATATGTCATGTGCAATAATACTATGTGCAATATGAACAATACTACAACCTGACTACTGCTGACTATTATTATTATTATATTATTATTTTATTTTTTTATTTTTTTTAACCTATGCTTATATTTTCGGTATTTATATTGCATGCTATTAGTACTGCCTGCGAGTTTGAACAGTCCTCATCCTAAGCATTTCATTGCACTGTTGACTCTGTGTTAACCTGCATATGATCAATAAATTATCTTGTATCTTGTATCTTGTACAAGAAAACAAATGATTATAGCTAAAACTAGAATGGAACTGTTACTGACCGGTACAGAAAAGTGAGTACAATAAAAATGGCAAAATAAACTATTGGTTAAACAGAGAATAAGTGATGAACAGAAAACAAAACCGGTGACTACTGAAAAATGCAATAAATGACAAATGGAACATAATCTGATGAGCAACACCAAAGATAAATAATAACAAAAACCTGTGACTAGGCATAATACAACAAATGTGATTAACAGAACTAAACTAAGACTAAAGTAACTTAAAGGACCCGCAGCGAAAGAATACTGTAACCAGCTACAAAATAGATGAATGCAAAACAAAATGACAAGATAAAGAATGAAACCAGTGACTAAATAGTAAACAAGTAAAGTGATAAACAGAACCAAACTGAGACTAACATGATAAAGTATAAACATATGAAAAGCAAAACCAGAAAATCAGAGGAAATTATGCAAGGACTAGGACCTAAACCATGAGCCGGGGCCAAGCATGACACTGGTAAGGATTAACTTTTTTGGTGAAATCAAATTTGCACAGTTCACACAGTTTCCACACACTGGGGAAAAGCCTTGTGTGTCAACAGCTTCTACTTTTCTTGTGTGATACATCTGTGTGGTCGACCATGTGCCTGGTGACATGACCAAACAAAAGTTCAGAGGGTGGCCAACCCAATATTCAGACCCTCTGCTTATGTGTTGTCAAATCACACAGAATGATTTTGAAATTTAAAGATCTCCACAAGTGATGCCATCAAATGTTGACCATGGTCCACTTTAACTACCGCAGGGATCTATCTTTAGCTGTTGATGAATTTTACCAGAGACTAATAAAGATGGAGGACCGACATGTACATTATTGTGTAATTTGGCCGCCATTTAGATTTTGTGTAACTGGGCAGCTTGCCAGCTTAACTGAGACCACTGCACGCTGCCGTCATGTAAATTAATTTTTTAACTAAAGACACTGAACAAGTAATGATATCATAGCTGTACTTTCTGTATAAGACAACGCTGTATCAATAAAGAAAATGTTTTTAAGTATGATTTTATAGTAAATTGTAGTGTCTATCTATTCTCCTTTCTCATCTGATCATCTTATAGGCATTTTGCCAATAAATGCTATTATTGATTGTGTGAAATAAAGCCTGATAATTTGAAGCCATAGACTCATGGTATATTTAATTGTATTAATAATAACAACAATGCATAGGCTCATTATTTAAGAACATAAATGCTTTTTTTTTAAATATATATATAGTGGATATTATATTTCTGGCTCTGAGCCATATATATAAATGTGGACAAAATTGTTGGCAGCATCCCTTAAAGAAAGAAAACCCCACAATGGTCACTGAAGTAACTTGAAACTGACAAAAGTAATAATAAATAAAACTTACTGAAAACTAACTAATGAAACTGGCCTGGACAAAATTTTGGTACCCCTAGAAAGATTTAAAAATAATTTGACCACGGGGGCATGTTAATTAATTAAGGTATGTCCTGTAATTAACATCACAGGTGTCTTCAAACTTGACATCAGTCAGTAAAGGGTGCAAGGTAGTCACTGTGCTGTTTGGTATCATGGTGTGTACCACACTGAACATGTACCGCAGAAAGCTAAGGAGACAGTTGTCTCAGGAGTTTTGAAAGACAACTATTGACAAGCATGTTAAAGGTAACATCTGCAAGACCATCTGCAAGCAGCTTGATGTTCCTGTGACAACAGTTGTACACATTATTCAGAAGTTTAAGGTCCAGGGGACTGCAGCCACCTCCCTGGACATGACTACAAGAGGAAAATTGATGACAAATTGAAGAGACGAATAATAATAATGGTAACCAAGAGCCCAGAACAACCTCCAAAGAGGTAAACTCCAAGGTCAAGGTACATCTGTGTAAGATTATAACATCCGTCGCTGTTTGAGCCAAGTGGACTTCATGGAAGACAAATGAGGAGGACACCACTGTTTAACGCAAATCATAAAAAGCAACACTGGAATTGCAAAATGCATATGGACAAGCCTCAGAGATTCTGGCAAAATGCCCTTTGGACAAATGAAATAAAACCAGAGCTTTTTGTCAAGTCACATCAGCTGTGTTCACAGATGTAAAAATGAACCATACAAAGAAAAGAGCACTGAACTTACTGTGAAACATGGAGGAGGCTCAGTTATGTTCTGGGGCTGCTTTGCTGCTTCTGGCACAGGGTGTTTGAATCTGTGCAGGGTTCAATGAAATCTCAAGACTGTCGTGACATTCTGCAGCGAAATGTGCTGCCCAGCGTCAGAAAGCTTGGTCTCAGTCACAGGTCATGGGTCCTCCAACAGGATAATGACTCAAAACAGCTAAAAACACCCACGGATGGCTAAGAACGAAACACTGGACTATTTGAAGTGACCTTCTATAAGCCCTGATCTAAAACTTATGACCATTTATGGATGGAGCTGATACATGCACTCTGGAGAAGGCACCCTTCAAAACTGTGACAGCTGGAGCAGTTCACTCATGAGTAGTCACCAAAACACCCGTCAACAGGTGCAGAAGTCTCATTGAGGGTTACAGAAATTGTTGTATTGCCTGAAAAAGTTGTGCAACAAAATATTAAGTTAAGGATACCATCATTTTTGTGCAGGCCAGTTTGTTTTTTAATGTTTCTGTTGAACTGCAATTCAAAAGCAATGTCTGATTTTCATGAGTTAATTTTCAGTAAATTTTTACTTATTACTTTAGTCAGTTTTAATTTATTTCAGTGACCATTGTGTTTCTCTTCTTCAATGGGAGGGTATACCAACAATTCTCTCCACGTGTGTATGTCCCTTCATTACTTTGACAATACTGCCCTCTTGTGTGAATTCAGTACAATTATAACAGTATATTAAGGGTCAACACCATTATATTGAACTGTACTATATCTCGTGTGTCTGTTCTCTATATCTGTACATATATAGTGGATTCTTAAATTGTGATGTGACAAAATGATCGCTACAGACTTCTCCATTTTTGATGTTTGATGTCATTCCCATTATGTCAGCTGTCCAAAGAGTTTGTATTTGATAATAATGACCTGGATTTATAGAGCACTTTTCAAGACACCCAAAGCACCTTACAAGTTGCATTATTATTCATTCACTCACACATTCATACATTGGTGGTGGTAAGCTACTAGTGTAGCCACAGCTGTCCTGGGGCAAACTGATGGAAGTGTGGCTGCCATTCTGCGCCTATGGCCCCTCCAACCACCATCTCATTCATACACAGGCATGTTGAGTTAAGTGTCTGGCCCAAGGACACAATGGCAATTCGGGGTTTTCATGTATCTCATAATCCCTTGAGCGCCAGAGAGTCGCTGCAGTCAAAACACATAGAGAATCCACATGATGACAATTGTAAATGAATATTATACTACAAAATTTAATTTTTTTATGCTTTTCGTCACGTTAATAAGAGACTGCTGCATGATACCCTGAAAACTTGCTAAAACAATTATAACAAATAATCCGTGTCTGCTACGTTTAATTCTGCGTGGAATTTAATAAACGCAAACTGAATTTCAGACATATTATATATATTAGTCTGGAACAAGAGAACAAACAGTGTTGTAAAGATCAGGAAGCGAGCGTAGCTCACAGCAGCTCCCACTGAAAATAATGGAGAGACAGCCTGTGATTCTCACGTTACATAAAACAAAAGCAATAACAATGTCTATAACCCGAGAATATATTCATGAGAGTTGTAGGAACAATATCAAAATAGTTTTATGTTGCAATGTTAATGGTGTTGTCCGTGTGCAGCGGTTAAAGTGCAGCGTGATCAGAGCGTCTCAATGCAGTTCTCAATGTGACTGAGATCTCACAGCGCAGCGACCTCTCAGAGGTTTTGCGTGATTTGAAACCTGAAAGGGTGGATATTCATATTTTTGACTGGTTGGGAGCCACATTCGAAACACTGACCTTTTCGGTCACAAGACAGCTCGGTCTACCAATCGAGCTATTGCCACTGGATGTATTCAATAAATAATAATGTAAAATGCACAAATGGTAGACCCCCACCATTCTCCCATCTCCCATGCCCACAACCCAATGATTGCATAGTGAAGAATATTGTGTAAGGGCTAAGTTATGAGTGTGGATTGTGTGCCAAAGCATACATACAAAGGCATCGCATATAGTGAACAACACAAAAACATGCATTCAACCCTAAAAATCATTTGATATTGTCTGTACATTTGAGGACAGGTCCGGAACAGATGATGGAGGAATGTTTGCTTGTAGTTCTCCGAGAATCTTAAGTCAGCTTCAATTTCAATAAATTTTTATATATTTAAGTGCTGGCAACAAACACTGACGGAGCAGCTTTCTTAGATCAGTGAACCATAAAGTGGATCCTTTCTAGAGTTGCTCAAGCGCTACAGTCCTAATGCAGTTTGTAAGATGGACTCAAAGTCACTTATCTTAAGTGTAACAAAGCAAACTTTTAGGAGCCATTTTATGAGTTGTCTACATTCTAGCTGAGGTGTATAAAGTTTTACGAGGCTGTTATAAAATGAAATAGCTCACATTAACAAATCTAACCGAGAGCCTGCTTTTCTTTGATCTAGTAACCTTTTCACAATAAGTCATCACATTCTTTTGAAAACAGTAAGATCTAATACATTTGGTAAAAGAATTCCAAGGGTAAGCTAAACGTGTAAAATTTATACTGTCATGGAAACCATCAGGTAATAGAGCTGAAAAGAAAGATAGTGGCTTTGATAGTTTCACTACACTTAAACAGAATGTTCTGTATTTTCACAGTGCCTTGTGTAGCAATAAAAGACTCACATTCTTTGTGTGAAAAAACAAAACAAAAAAAAAAAACATAAAAGTAACTGTGGTCAACTGGACATAGAATATTTTAACTTTAAAACATCATACATGTTTAATTCTGATAACAGAAGGTCTTCTGCATTTGGTTGCATTTACGATACAACAATCTCAATGTTGCATATTTTAAAAAGCCTTTTTGGTGACAAAAACATAAGTAATTGTGTACAACAATTACAGAACTTTGTGTAGACTTGTATAAACAGCATTAATAAAATATAGAAACTGTTTACACTGATCCAATTGTCTGGGGTTAGTAATCTTACCAAACAAGCATGTTGGGTGTGATGTCAATTTGGGATAAGGCAAAGGTAAAGAAAAGGTGAAATGTGCAAAAGAAATCACTAATCCAACACACATTAAGCAGTATAACTCAAGTATTAAAAATCTGGGTTACACACTAACATCATACGAGGTCTGTTAGAAAAGTATCCGACCTTTTTATTTTTTTCAAAAACCTGATGGATTTGAAACACGTGTGCTTGCATGAGCCAACCTTGAACCTTCGTGCGCATGCGTGAATTTTTTTCACACCTGTCGGTTGCGTCATTTGCTTGTAAGCAGCCTTTGTGTGAGGATGGGTGTAGTCTCTTGTCGTTTTTTCTTTGCAAGGAAATGGCGGAATGACTGGAGCAGCACGACTGCATCAAATTTTGCCAGAAACTGGGTGACAGCCAGGTGGAAACCATTTGGATTATGCAGACGGCTTTCGGTGATGATCCTATGGGCATCACACAGATTAAGGAGCGGTACAACCGGTTTAAACCGGTTTTCTGCAATTTACCGAAATTCTGGAATTTCGGTAAATTGCAGAAAACCTTTGTCACTGTTTAAAATATTCCAACTATAACAATAACTCCAAATCAAATATTTGTATCTTTGGCAGACATTTGTCAGAAAACTGTATAGAAGCTCCAGATGTTTCATTTTTATGCTGCTTGGGACTGATTTTTAAATGTGGTATGTGCATCTATCGACAAGGAAGCTCAGGTGGAACTGCAGAAACACATTACGTGCTTGATGGCTGGGAGATGTCTAATCGCTGGATTTGTGTGTATGTGAAATAACTGGAGGGGCATGTGCCCAGTGGCACGCGTTCTCCAAGCAAGTGAAAATGTTTTCTTGTACTCTAGTTTAATGAGGAAAGAGGCACCCCGTTTTGTTTTTTCTTTAACTACACAATACCTCATTAAGTCTGAACCAAATCTGCTCTGAAGAGATGTCAGACCCTGGATTTCTGGAATGTCTGCCATCAGAAACAGTTTTATGACTCATTTTTTATGACAACACATTACTCCCATCCTCAATCAACTCCATTGGCTTCCTGTTAGGTTCAGGGTGGAATATAAGATCTGCCTCCTGACCTATCAGTGTGTCTATGGCGGTGCACCAGTGTACCTCAAAGAACTTCTGTCCCCCTATGAGCCCATGAGATGCCTCCGCTCAAACAACAGTCACCTCCTCCACGTCCCCAAAACCAAGCTCCACACAGAGCCTTTCAGGCAGCAGCACCACGCCTGTGGAATGCCCTGCCCATCCACCTGAGGGCGCCACAGTCAGTGGACGTTTTTAAATCAAATCTTAAAGTTTTTATTTCAGAAAGCTTATGAATTATAGTTGCTAATTTTAATTTGATTTTAATTTATCCTATTTTTTTATTGTTGTTTTATGCTTCTGTTTAACTTCTGTGGCACTTTGAGATTTGTTTACAAATGTAAAGTGCAATATAAATGAAATGTATTATTATTATTATTATTATTATTATTATTATTATTAAAGACGGCTGCACAACGGTGGAGATTGAGCAGTGCTCCGGTCGGCCATCAACATGCTGAAATGACCAGATCATTTCCAAAGTGAACGCTGTGGTGATGTGGGACCGTTGTGTGACTATCCGAGAAATTGTGGAAGAGGTGAGCATGTCACAACATGTCCTGTGAGACTTCAACACGGAGGCGCTTTTGTTCTGCCATCAGCTTTGTGCCCAAGCCATCGACATGAGTTTCGCTGCAACTCTTTTCATGGCAAAATCTTCTGTCACAGTGGAATGTGCCAAAAAAGTGCTGATGTCCACCTCTTCCGCAGTTTCTCGGATAGTCACACGACGGTCCCACATCAGCACAGCGTTCACTTTGGAAATGATCTGGTCATTTCGGCATGTTGATGGCCGATCGGAGCGTGGTTTGCTCTCCACCGTTGTGCGGACGTCTTTATACCGGTTGTACCGCTCCTTAATCTGTGTGATGCCCATAGGATCGTCACCGAAAGCCGTCTGAATAATCCGAATGGTTTCCACCTGGCTGTCGCCCAGTTTCTGGCAAAATTTGATGCAGTCGCGCTGCTCCAGTTGTTCCGCCATTTCCTTGCAAAGAAAATTGACAAGAGACTACACCCATCCTCACACAAAGGCTGCTTACAAGCAAATGACGCAACCGACAGGCGTGAAAAAATTCACGCATGCGCACAAAGGTACAAGGTTGGCTCATGCAAGCACACGTGATTCAAATCCATCAGGTTTTTGAAAAAAATAAAAGGTCAGATACTTTTCTAACAGACCTCGTACATTATAATTTATGATTGGATTTAAATAAAATTTATATAATCAGTATTAAGCACATAAGTGTATTGATATTGTGATATGTGTTGAGTATCGGACATCCGATGTATTGTATCTTATTGAGTTTTGAGTTACCATTCACAGCCCTAACACAATCACAGACTAAACAACTATTCATTGTAAGCCTATAAGTCAAGCTAAAGCCTCACTGTAAACTACTTCTTGTTGCCACTAAATAGGTGAAATTGTCATTAGAAATGTGTTGTAGTATGAAGAGGATCCCGACAGACGTAAATGTAAAGATATATTTTAAAATGACATAATACAGGCAGCAACTTATCCTGGTCCTGTTTGGTGACTCCGCATTAGGTCTGCACAAGTTGATTGTGGATGATGGGCTCGTTCCTCAGAAATACGAGTTTGGGTATCTACAGAAGAGGGATGCAGGGTACATCAAGAGAAGGATGCTGAGGATGTTGCAAGCAAGCAAGAAGAGAATAGGAAGCCCAAAAGGAGGCATATGGGTGTGGTGAAGGAGGGCATGCAGGTCGATGGTGTGACAGAGGAAGCTGCAGAGGACACGGTGTGACTGATCTGCTGTGGTGACCCCTAAGAAGAGCAGCCAAAATACGATTTATTTCAACTTTGATTTACTGACTAGGTGTTAATGTGTATTTATTTCCAACTTTACACTACTCTCTTTGCCAGATCTCAAATGAACCAGGAATTTAAATGCAATTTTACAATGGTTAAATAAAAGTTATAATAAAAATTTACTTTCCAAGAATGCTGAATTGCACTTCTTACTCCACTTGTGAATGAGTTGTACTGTGCTGCAGGTTATTCACAGACAAAGCTCCTGTGTTAGCTGATGCAATTTAACAGGAGGAGGTCAGATGAAAAGCAAAAGATTTTTAGGATCACTGGCTGCCGTGACGCAGAGGAACCCCCAGGACACCTGGTTACATAGAAACACAACAACACCAGGGGGACAAAACGTCAACACAGCTCCTCACATTATGGGTTTTTCCACTGCGGGGAAGCACGCTGTGAAGAGCACTGTTTTTTCACCACTAAATGGAGCAGTTTAAGAGAAAAGATCTTTTCTTCACAAGACAGACCCTTTAGTGCACAAAGTCTTCCAGCATGTGCATTAGATTCCTTAAATCAGTCGGTCGTGGAAATGTGACACTATAAGAAAGTCTCCAGTCTGTTGACTTTTCTTTTGACGGAGTTAGCACTAATGTGTTCTTCTCATCAGGGTACAGCTGGAGAGCAGATGGCATTGAACAAGAAGTGAAGCTGAGGGTGTTTTGTTCACACTCTGGAACAGGCCAGGTCAGATCAGGCCTGTTCTTTCATCCTGCAGGTAACCATCTATCTGCCACAGCTACATGTTATACGAGTGGACTCTTGGCCTGGTGCAGTCGCTGGGATAATCAGCAATGAAATACCTGCATGCTGGATCAGACTCAGGAAAATGTGTCATATTGATGAAGAGTCTCAACTAATGCTCCCACACAATCCATGTCGTAGATCTCATCTGGGTCACCTGAAGTAACACAAAGTCATTTCAGTGATGGCAAAAAAAAAATCCAACTGGAGACATACAGAGGATTAGAACATCTATAAAACATTAAATAAAATATGAATTACTGCCTGATATTTGTTCTCTCTGTACTGTGATACTGTGAGACAACGTGATGAACAAACACAAACGTGTCCAATAACCTTTTGGCATGTGTCTATTAGTTTTAAAATACTCTTCCTATTTCCAGCTGCCACAAAAAATTACTGTAATATTCCTGCAAACATGTCTGTATGCACACTGTTGATCAAAGTGCGATGTCACTTCAACAACCGCACTTTCTAGGGAGTGATTTCTATAAAATTCATATTCACACATGGGGCCTGGCATATTTATGGAAAACATCAACCCAGTAACAGCAGAGAAGTGACATTCACACTTCGGTTTTACTTCTGCATAATTTCTATAATCACTGTGTTCACATGTATTATAGATCTAGTCTGAGAAATCATGTGATCATGTCAGCACTCCTCCTCCACAGGTCCTCTGGAACAGAAAAGAATAATGAATTAATTGAAATAGTAAAGAAAAAATGACAGGAATTATATTGTGCTGTGAGAAACAGAGAGAGTCTGATGACACAAAGCCAGCACCCTACGGTATTAATACAAAACAAATAAATACAGGAAACACAAACAGAATTCACCTGCATCATTTCAACAGCAGGTAACTCCATTAAAATACATCATGCAAACTGAGAGGATGCTTGCAAACACAGAGAACACAAACAAATACAGCCTACAGCACATGCAAGAGTTTGATTTGAAAAAAGGGTCTGCTGCAAAATTCAGATGAAGCGTGCAGAAAGAGTGGGTCACAACACAACAGAAGTAACGACAATACAAATAGGGATTTTATTACATTGCAAATATAAAAATAAAACATGAAAATGTAGATAACTTAAGAGTAAAGTTATCAATAAATTCAGTTGTTTTGGTGTGTATGTTTTGGGCAGGTGACAGTCTAGTGTTTAAGGCAGTGGACTTGAGACCAGAAGATCCTCAGTTCAAATTCCAGCCTGACTGGAAAATCACTAAGGGCCCTTGGCAAGGTCTTTAATCTCCTATTGCTCCCGCTGTGTAGTGAGCACCTTGTATGGCAGCACCCTGACATCGTGGTGAATGTGAGGCATTATTGTGTAAAGCGCTTTGAGCGTCTGATGCAGATGGAAAAGCGCTATATAAATGCAGTCCATTTACCATTTACAATAATACTTTAGTTTGTCCAGTGACGTAAGGCTGAAAGCGGAGGCACAGTGTGTAAAAAACACATCTTGTTTCATTTAAACTCCATTGTAGTGGTGAGGCAGCATGGTGGCTTAGTGGTTAGCACTATTGCCTCACAGCGAGAAAGTCATTGGTTCAATTCCCACCTGTGGCCTTTCTGTGTGGAGTTTGCATGTTCTCCCCGTGCTTGCATGGGTTTCCTCCGGGAAACCCATGCAAGGAATCCCACGCTCTATGACTGCTGGGATGGGCTCCAGCCCCCCGCGACCCTTAATTGGACTAAACGGTTGAAGATGAGTGTGTGTGTGTGTGTGTGTGTGTGTGTGTGTGTGTGTGTGTGTGTGTGTGTGTGTGTGTGTGTGTGTGTGTGTGTGTGTGTGTGTGTGTGTGTGTGTGTGTGTGTGTGTGTAGTGGTGTACAGAGGCCAGGTCATGACTCTGTCCCATCCTGCCTCAGTCTTGACTTAATCTTATACCCCCATCACACATAGCCGGAATCACGCAGAGTGGCATTGGATTTCTGAATTGGCGCATATCCGAAAAGTGTCGGATTTAAGTTCCAAAATGTTCCATTCCAAAATGTTGGCCAGCAGCCCCGAGTGTGACGCACTTGATCAAAACTCTCTGAGTGCCGTCGAGATGGGAGACCTATCCGATGGCGGTCCATGTGTAATCTGACGACCATCTGACCGCAATTTACATATTCTGACGGCATCAAAACAGCATCTGAAACAATCTGATCGCAGTTGATTGAGCTCTGAGATTGATTAGTCACAGCAAAGCCTGCCGACATGTTGTGTCACGTTTGTCCACCTCCACTGGACCCCGGCCAGGGAGGGTGAAGGAAATGTTGTTATGTAATAACATGTATGTGGCTCTGTGCGCATGTCAGAGGCTTGGTGCAGTGCTGCAACAAAGCTGAACAGGATGTCACCCCTGTAACACACATATTATTACATGTACACTTCCTCAGTCTGTAGCAGGTATGATGTGGAAATGTTTACCCAGCATATGACGACATAAATAACCATGTAACTCACCTCCAGTACTTTGCGTTCCACAGCACAGCGCACACAGCTGGTCAAGTCCCTTTCACCCGGCTGCACTGTGTGCTGGCAACGTCAATCAGCTGACAAAAGCATAATCCACCTCTGGTTTAAATAAATCCCATGTGAAGCGCCGACCCACAAGAATAATCCAACTACAGTTGTGTTAAGATGTATATCAAGTAAAATGATAACAAAAAAGAGTTTAAAAAAGAGAAAAGAGAAAGTCCACTGTCTGCATCTGAAAGGAAGCGTGGGAAATTGGCGCACTGCCAGCACAGTTCAACAGCAGTTACGGAGTCCAGACGGACAAATAAAATCTAGCAATGCAAGTATACTGATCAAACTCCTAAGGGATTTTTCACAGGACTAACAGCAGGTGATCACTGACAGCTGTCAGCCTGTTTGTGTACTCTATGGATGGACAGCTCCTGTGCTCGTATGTGCACGTGCGCCCCACATGCGCATGTGGATTGGCTGGTACAGAGTTTATGAACACATATACACGCAGCTGAGCGAACATTTTGGCCACACACTCGCACACTGCTTTGATCACCTGTTCTAAACACGCAGGCAAACACGGCTCGCTCAGCCATTGTGAACACATGTGCAGCTGAGTGGATACACACTTATCACCTGTTCTATGCACCTACATGCGTGCACTCCATCATGTTGAGAGGTCAGTTTAGTGCTGGGAATGTGAGGACAAGCAGAGATTTGATTGCGTGGGTGAGTGAGTGGGTGAGTGACAGCTCCAATGTCAGTGCCATCTGACAGCAGTCTGTGTCATCTGATTGTTGTGTGAAATATGTTTGGGCTGCATCCTGCAGGTGTGCACAAGGCAGTCCAGATGCTTTTGGACCATGACTGACCACGCCACTTTTCCTCCCAACTGTGTCGGATTATGGCAATATTTGCCGTGTCGGAATGGCTCCTCCATATTCTTGCTATGTGTGACAGGGGCTTTAACTCTTCAAAGTCTTGGTCTTGCATTATACCCCCATCACACATAGCCAGAATCATACAGAGTGGCGTCAGATTTATGAATTGGCACACATACAAAAAGAGTCGTATTTCAGTTCCAAAACATTCTGACAGCCATCTCCAGAAGTCGACACAGTTGGTCAAAATCGGCCGGTGGCCCCCGAGTGTGATGCACATGTTCAAAACTCTCCGGGCATAGCCGAGATGGGACATCTATCTAACGGTGGTCCATGTGTAATCTGAGGACCATCTAACCACAATTTACATATTCCAGTGGTGGCAAAATGGGATCCAAAACATTTGTGTGCATACGAGAGAACCTCAAGATAGATGTGGCACCACAAAGCCTGCCGTTATGACCTGTGCCACATATAATAATTTCCACCCCTCGGAGCACAAAGGAACTGTTGAAATGTATGTGGCACACTTCATCATGATAGTAATTATGAATTATTATCATATATAGTGAATGTAAACAGCGGCTATCAAACCAAAAGCTCTGCGCGCTACTATGCGCACACCGCTGCAAATGTGAACAGGCTGTTATATCCCCAATAGCCCTTACAGGACAGATATTTGTCCATTCCTTCCCATGGGCAATGTAAATAATGTGAACTATTTTCTCCATCATAACACAGGCAGCTGCGCCTCTCTGTGGTGCGCAGTAACCCGCCATTGCATGGGTCAGGCTCAGAGCTGGACAGATCTCACGCAGTAATAAATGATCACCTTCTAAGTCTGGAGGAGATATCACATGGAATTTGTGCCAGGCCATTACACCATTAACCCTCTCAAGGCAGGCTTGGGACTCTGGCAAGGCGGTCGCATCTCCTCCTCTCTCCTCTGTCTCTGCTCCAACCTTCAAAGTCCCTACTTCACCAGGTTGTGAATTCTTCAACTATATTGGATTAATCATGGAATTGATCAGCTGGTCTCTGAATGCTATTGACACCATTTTTTCTACAAGAAGATCAGGGCCGGGGGACCCTGCGTGCCCAGAGGGAACTTACCCTGCGCGCTATGTTCTCGGCACCTGGGAGACTTGGCAGGTCGCATGCTTTGCGCCTTTCTCTGTGGAGAACGTCGAGGATGTATTCATATTTGGATTCATAGTAGGAGGGCTGGTACTTATTGGCTTAAGTGCTGCCCTGACCTACCGGAAGATTGGCAAGACAGCTATCGCCAAAACCATGACCCCTCGCTTGTCCGTCATGATTAATGAGTTGGGCAAGGTGATGCATTCTCAGACTGCGTTAACCCTTGAACTCAGACGCAGATTGGATAACATCTTGGAGCGAATGCATGCCTTGCAGGAGAAGGTGAAGATTTCAGAGGCTGGGGAATTTTTCATAATTGGGATTTGGTTTGTTCTGTGGCCTTGGGAAGATTGGCTGCCTCCTTATCTCTCTTACTGCAGTACACAAGGACAGACAGACTCACACATGGACAAAGACTGAAGCATGCTCCACTTTCCCTTCTACAACCCCTGGCAAAAATTATGGAATCACCGGCCTCGGAGGATGTTCATTCAGTTGTTTAATTTTGTAGAAAAAAAGCAGATCACAGACATGACACAAAACTAAAGTCATTTCAAATGGCAACTTCTGGCTTTAAGAAACACTATAAGAAATCAAGAAAAAAGTCAGTCAGTAACGGTTACTTTTTTAGACCAAGCAGAGGAAATATGGAATCACTCAATTCTGAGGAAAAAATTATGGAATCACCCTGTAAATTTTCATCCCCAAAACTAACACCTGCATCATATCAGATCTGCTCGTTAGTCTGCATCTAAAAAGGAGTGAACACACCTTGGAGAGCTGTTGCACCAAGTGGACTGACATGAATCATGGCTCCAACACGAGAGATGTCAATTGAAACAAAGGAGAGGATTATCAAACTCTTAAAAGAGAGTAAATCATCATGCAATGTTACAAAAGATGTTGGTTGTTCACAGTCAGCTGTGTCTAAACTCTGGACCAAATACAAACAACAAGGGAAGGTTGTTAAAGGCAAACATACTGGTAGACCAAGGAAGACATCAAAGCGTCAAGACAGAAAACTTAAAGCAATATGTCTCAAAAATGGAAAAATGTACAACAAAACAAATGAGGAACGAATGGGAGGAAACTGGAGTCAACGTCTGTGACCGAACTGTAAGAAACCGCCTAAAGGAAATGAGATTTACATACAGAAAAGCTAAACGAAAGGCATCATTAACACCTAAACAGAAAAAAACAAGGTTACAATGGGCTAAGGAAAAGCAATCGTGGACTGTGGATGACTGGATGAAAGTCATATTCAGTGATGAATCTCGAATCTGCATTGGGCAAGGTGATGATGCTGGAACTTTTGTTTGGTGCCTTTCCAATGAGATTTATAAAGATGACTGCCTGAAGAGAACATGTAAATTTCCACAGTCACTGATGATATGGGGCTGCATGTCAGGTAAAGGCACTGGGGAGATGGCTGTCATTACATCATCAATAAATGCACAAGTTTATGTTGATATTTTGGACAATTGAAAGGATGTTTGGGGATGATGAAATCATTTTTCAAGATGATAATGCATCTTGCCATAGAGTAAAAACTGCAAAAACATTCCTTGCAAAAAGACACATAGGGTCAATGTCAATGAGCAGATCTGATTTGATGTAGGTGTTAATTTGGGGATGAAAATTTACAGGGTGATTCCATAATTTTTTCCTCAGAATTGAGTGATTCCATATTTTTACTCTGCTTGGTCTAAAAAAGTAACCGTTACTGACTGCCACAATCTTTTTTTCTTGATTTCTTATAGTGTTTCTTAAAGCCAGAAAGTTGTTGTGTGGGCCGCTGAAGAGGAGGTACTGCTGGCCCACCACCACCAGAGGGCGCCCTGCCTGGAGTGCGGGCTCCAGGCACCAGAGGGCGCTGCCGCCTTATGGGAGCAGCCTGGGTGACAGCTGTCACCCATCACCGGACACAGCTGTTCCACTCAGCACAGAGGTATATCAGGAGGACGGCATCTCCACCTCAGTGCCGAGTTATCGCCTTTAGACTGAGGTAACGTTCTCTGCATTTATATTCTGACTAACTAGCTAAAAGACTTGTTAAACCTTTTCAGGACTGCTGATTACTGAAAGCTAAATTGCTTGGATAAGTACTCACCTGCCTGCCATATTGTGACTAGAGGTGGAGGCGGCTTCTCCCCTCTCCGTTACTGGGTGCTGTCGCATCCACACCTGTGTTGTTGCTCTCTCCCGCCAGCAGTACCGGATCCGACGAGCGGAGGCAGTGGCCACCTGGGAATTCGGGACTTGGCGGTTCCAGTATTTCCAGGGTTCGGTGGCAGAGGAGATCTGGGTGGTTTCGGTTCGACTGAGACGGACGTCTCCTACCTTCGAGCCTGCCCACACGACACCAGCGGATTCGACCCCCAAATTGTGATTGTTGTATTCATTGTGCTCGTTTCACAATAGTAAACCTTGTTATTCACCTTCCTCCATTGTCCGTTCATTGCGCCCCCTGTTGTGGGTCCGTGTACCTACACTTTCACAACAGGATAACTCGGCCAGCGTCATGGACCCCGAGGGGCGTCAACCGGCTGTTGAACGGCCAATGGAAGACCAAGGCGCGTCGGCGGCTTCGGGTGGGGTAATCGGTGAGTTGCAGCGGATCCTCACCGCTTTCACCTCTCGGATCGATTTAATGACCAAGCAGCACGTTCTCCTAAACCGCAGGGTGGAGGCTCTCGCCGCACAAGTGGAGGCGCGCCCTCCGGGCGCCGCTGCGGCTCTCCCTCCCGAGGACCATGCGCGTGAAAGTGACGTTCCACTGGTCGTTCAACGGTCCCTTCCTCCGTCCCCAGAAGCATACATAAGCCCTCCAGAACCGTACGGAGGCTGTGTGGAGACGTGCGCGGATTTTCTGATGCAGTGTTCGCTCGTCTTCGCACAGCGTCCCGTGATGTACGCGACTGATGCTAGCAAAGTAGCTTATGTAATAAACCTGCTTCGCGGGGAGGCACGCGCTTGGGCTACAGCGCTCTGGGAGCAGAACTCACGGCTCCTTCATACATACGATGGGTTTGTATGGGAGCTCAGAACGGTGTTCGACCATCCCAACAGAGGAGAGTCCGCTTCAACCGTGCTACTGTCAATGAGACAGGGGCGTCGGAGCGCAGCTGCCTATGCAGTCGCCTTCCGCATCGCGGCGGCGAGATCCGGCTGGAATAGCACTGCCCTCCGCGCCGCCTTTGTAAACGGACTGTCACTGGTCCTAAAAGAGCACCTGGTGGCGAAGGACGAACCGCGGGACTTAGATGGGCTCATCGATCTAGTCATACGACTCGACAACCGGCTAGAAGAACGCCGTCGGGAACGAGGCGAAGGGCGTGGCCAGGCACGCGTCGTCCCTCTCCCTTCCGGTTTCGACCATGCTCCGCCTTCCCCACGCTCCACAGCCCCTGCGCTCCGTGGGGTCACAGCTCCCCCTACTGACGAAGCTAGGGACACGAGTAGGGCAACATTTAGGGCACCAGATGCACAGAGGAGATGGACCCACGGAGCGTGTCTTGTTTGTGGTTCAATTGAGCACCATGTGAGAGACTGCCCCGAGCGGTCAAACGCCAAACGCCCGCCCCTAGAGACTGGGCCAGGGGTGGGCCAAAACATTCACGTGGGACACACCCACATTGCTACACGACTCCCAGTCACGATCCTGTTTGAGGATTCAACCCTGAAGGCCCCAGCACTGGTGGACACGGGCTCTGAGGGGAATCTGCTAGACAGCAGATGGGCTAGGGAGATAGGGCTCCCTCTGGTGGCTCTTACCTCGCCTGTGCAGGTTCGGGCACTAGATGGCTCCCTACTCCCACCAATCACGCATAAGACACCTCCAGTAACTCTGGTGGTGTCAGGTAACCACCGGGAGGTGATCGAGTTCTTTGTGACTCAGGCCACCTCCCGTGTGGTTTTGGGTTTTCCCTGGATGTTGAAGCACAATCCCCGGATCGATTGGCCGTCCGGGGTAGTGGTTCAGTGGAGCGAAACCTGCCATCGGGAGTGTCTAGGTTCCTCGGTCCCTCCCGGCTCCCAAGCTAAGGAGGAGGTCCGGGTCCCGCCCAATCTGAAGGCGGTGCCGGCGGAGTACCATGACCTCGCTGACGTGTTCAGCAAGGATCTGGCACTCACGCTTCCTCCCCACCGTCCTTATGATTGTGCCATTGATTTGGTTCCAGGCTGCGAGTTCCCGTCCAGTAGGCTGTACAACCTCTCACGGCCGGAGCGTGAATCAATGGAGACCTACATCCGGGACTCATTAGCTGCCGGGTTGATCCGGAATTCCACTCGTCCGATGGGGGCTGGTTTCTTTTTTGTGGGTAAAAAGATGGCGGGCTTCGTCCATGCATTGATTACAGGGGGTTGAACGAAATACACGGTTCGCAACCGATACCCGTGTGCCCTTGTTGGATTCAGTGTTCACACCCCTTGCATTGAGCCAAAATTTTCACCAAGCTGGATCTTAGGAATGCGTATCATTTGGTTCGGATCCGGAAGGGAGACGAATGGAAGACGGCATTCAACACCCCCTTAGGTCATTTGAGTACCTGGTCATGCCGTTCGGTCTACACTATGCTCCCGCAACTTTCCAAGCGTTGGTAAACGATGTCTTGCGGACTCCTGCACCGGTTCGTCTTCGTATATCTAGACGATATACTCATCTTTTCCCCGGATCCTGAGACACATGTCCGGCATGTCCGTCAGGTCCTGCAGCGGTTGTTGGAGAACCGCCTGTTTGTGAAGGGCGAGAAGTGTGAATTCCACCGAACTTCTTTGTCCTTCCTGGGGTTCATCATCTCCTCTCACTCCGTCGCCCCTGATCCGGCCAAGGTTGCGGCGGTGAGAGACTGGCCCCAACCAACAAGCCGTAGGAAGCTGCAACAGTTCCTCGGCTTTGCTATTTCTACAGGAGGTTCATTAAGGGCTACAGTCAGGTAGTTAGCCCCCTGACAGCCCTGACCTCTCCAAAAGTCCCCTCACCTGGTCGGATCGGTGCGATGCCGCGTTCAAGGAGTTGAAACGGCGCTTCTCGTCTGCACCAGTTCTGGTGCAGCCCGATCCTAGCCGCCAGTTAGTGGTTGAAGTGGATGCCTCGGACTCAGGGATAGGAGCGGTGCTCTCCCAGAGCGGGAAGAACCGATAAGGTTCTTCACCCGTGTGCCTATTTTCCCACAGGTTGACCCCCGCTGAACGGAACTATGACGTCCGCAATCGGGAACTCCTTGCTGTGAAAGAGGCCCTCGAAGAGTGGAGACATCTGTTGGAGGGAACAGCCGTGCCATTCACGGTTTCACTGACCATCGGACCCTGGAGTATATCAGGACCGCCAAGCGGCTGAACCCAGGCAAGCCCGCTGGTCACTGTTCTTTGGCCGTTTTGACTTCCGGATCACCTACCGTCCCGGGACCAGAATCAAAGATCGGATGCATTGTCCCGGGTGCACGAAGACGAAGTCAAAGCGGAACCGTCGGATCCTCCGGATCCCATTATCCCGGAGTCCGCTATCGTGGCCGCCCTCACCTGGGACGTGGAGAAGACCGTCCGGGAGGCCTGACCCGTGACCCGGACCCCGGAAACGGACCAAAGGACAGACTATACGTCCCACCAGAGGCTAGGGCTGCAGTCCTGGACTTCTGTCACGGTTCCAAACTCTCCTGTCACCCTGGGGTGCGAAGGACCGTGACAGTCGTCCGGCACGCTTCTGGTGGGCATCCCTGGAGGCCGACATCCGGGACTTACGTCCAGGCCTTACCACCTGCGCCAGGGGCAAGGCCGACCACAGAAGACCTCAGGGCAGCTACAAGCCACTGCCCGTGCCTCATCGCCCCTGGTCCCACCATCGGCCTGGACTTTGTCACGGGTCTCCCGCCGTCCAGGGACACACCGTCGTCTTCACGATAGTGGACCATTCTCCAAGGCGGCCCACTTCGTGGCCCTCCCGAAGCTCCCAACGGCCCAGGAGACAGGCGACCTCCTGGCTCCACCACGTCGTTCCGTCTGCAGGCATACCATCAGACATCGTCTCCGATCGCGGTCCCCAGTTCACCTCACACGTCTGGAGGAGCTTTTGCCGGGAACTGGGGGCCACGGTCAGCCTCTCGTCTGGGTACCACCCCCAGACCAACGGGCAGGCAGAGCGGGCGAATCAGGAACTGGAGCAGACACTTCGCTGTGTGACAGCCGCGCACCCGACGGCCTGGAGTACCCACCTGGCCTGGATCGAGTACGCCCACAACAGCCAAGTGTCATCAGCCACCGGCCTCTCCCCGTTTGAGGTGTGCTTGGGGTATCAGCCCCCCTTGTTTCCGGTGGTTGAGGGAGAGGTCGGTGTGCCCTCGGTCCAGGCCCACCTACGGAAGTGCCGTCGGGTGTGGCGTGCCGCCCGCTCTGCCTTGTTGCAGGCCCGGATGAGGGCGAAGAAACATGCAGACCGGCGGCGGGCCCCGGCCCCCAAGTATCGTCCTGGGCAGGAGGTCTGGTTGTCCACCAAGGACATTCCTCTGCAGGTAGACTCACCGAAACTCCAAGAACAGTACATCGGACCTTACAAGATCCTCAAGGTCATCAACCCCGCCGCAGTGAGGCTCCAGCTTCCGGCCTCACTGCGGATCCATCCAGTTTTTCATGTTTCCCGGATCAAGCCCCTTCACACCTCACCCCTCTGCACCCCGGGTCCGGCGCCGCCTCCTGCCCGGATCATCGACGGGGAACCGGCTTGGACTGTACGCCGGCTCCTTGATGTCCGTCGGATGGGCCGGGGATTTCAATATCTGGTGGACTGGGAGGGGTACGGTCCCGAGGAGCGCTCCTGGGTGAAGAAGGGCTTCATCCTGGACCCGGCCCTCCTGGCCGACTTCTACCGTCGCCATCCGGACAAGCCCGGCCGTGCGCCAGGAGGCGCCCGTTGAGGGGGGGGTCCTGTTGTGTGGGCCGCTGAAGAGGAGGTACTGCTGGCCCACCACCACCAGAGGGCGCCCTGCCTGGAGTGCGGGCTCCAGGCACCAGAGGGCGCTGCCGCCTTATGGGAGCAGCCTGGGTGACAGCTGTCACCCATCACCGGACACAACTGTTCCACTCAGCACAGAGGTATATCAGGAGGACGGCGTCTCCACCTCAGTGCCGAGTTATCGCCTTTAGACTGAGGTAACGTTCTCTGCATTTATATTCTGACTAACAAGCTAAAAGACTTGTTAAACCTTTTCAGGACTGCTGATTACTGAAAGCTAAATTGCTTGGATAAGTACTCACCTGCCTGCCATATTGTGACTAGAGGTGGAGGCGGCTTCTCCCCTCTCCGTTACTGGGTGCTGTCGCATCCACACCTGTGTTGTTGCTCTCTCCCGCCAGCAGTACCGGATCCGACGAGCGGAGGCAGTGGCCACCTGGGAATTCGGGACTTGGCGGTTCCAGTATTTCCAGGGTTCGGTGGCAGAGGAGATCTGGGTGGTTTCGGTTCGACTGAGACGGACGTCTCCTACCTTCGAGCCTGCCCACACGACACCAGCGGATTCGACCCCCAAATTGTGATTGTTGTATTCATTGTGCTCGTTTCACAATAGTAAACCTTGTTATTCACCTTCCTCCATTGTCCGTTCATTGCGCCCCCTGTTGTGGGTCCGTGTACCTACACTTTCACAACAAAAGTTGCCATTTGAAATGACTTTAGTTTTGTGTCATGTCTGTGATCTGCTTTTTTTCTACAAAATTAAACAACTGAATGAACATCCTCCGAGGCTGGTGATTCCATAATTTTTGCCAGGGGTTGTACCTCTCCTCCGGCCCCCCATCACACACCCCATCCCAACCACCACTCACGCCACCCCTTTCCCCTCTGGGGGCCTGCGCGGTTTTCGCTGTGGCAGATCCCCGTTCCCCCCAAGCTAGAGGCGGCGCAACTCCAGTTGCAGCGGTTACCACACACTCACATCGCTCAATTTAGAAAATGGACTGTTTCAAGTTTAGTGCACATAAACAATGTCAAATGTATATGTGTTGTCTTAATTCTGATGTTGCCATTATTACGGTAAACAAGTAATAATTATGGATTAATTGCTGTTTGTCTGTGGAAAGTGAGTGTGTACATAATCTCGTTGTTGCCTTGTAATGAAATAAATCTCATCCATCCATCCATCCATCATCCAACCATCCATATCTGATTTTTCCTGTTACTAAAAATTAATTTGAGCTGAGAGCATTAATAAACATGAATCTCACCTCCAACAGTGGTCCAGGAGTGTTTCACAGTGCCGACATGGACATAAGCCAGGACCGCCACTGCGGTTAAAATCCTCTCACCCAAAAAAATACATTACTTCTATGTGATAATCCAACCATTCCGGTATCCAGAGATGCATTGTGATCCTGAAGTGGTCAAACAAAAAAAAGAAGTTCCTTTAAGGCGCTCTGTCTGAGGGACTGCATGGCCCAACTGCCAGCAAACTTTAGAGCGAAGCTGTCCAGTGGCCCACGCACACACTTAGTGGCCCATGCAGCATTATGCATATACACACACTCGCACGCGGCTGAGTGATAATTGCAGCCCCATGTGTGTGCACGGCATGCACGTATGCCACACACACACGCGCGCATGTCTGTGTTTGCCATCCTGACATTTGGAGATTGGGCAGGTCTGCGGTGCCTTTTGTGGTCATCTGACAGCAGTCTGTGTCATCTACATATGTTTAGGATGCGATCTGGGGCAACTGTTTGTTGTGATTTGGCGCTATATAAAAAAAACTGATTGATTGATTGATTGATTGATCTGACAGGTGTGGACGAGGCAGTCTGTCTGCGCTCTGACACTGCAGACCACACCTCTTTTCCTCCCGACTGCGTCGGATTATGACATTATGCCATATCGGGCATGCTTCCTATGTGTGACAGGGGCTTAGCCTTGATACCCCTGATCTTGGTCATGATTTGGTCTCATTTTAGGTCATCTTGACTCCAACACCAGCTGTGGTTCTGAACAAATGAAAGTAAAAGGTCTGGAGAATGAGAAGATGATTCAGCCCAGCAAAAGAGACATAATGCTGGATTTTGCCATGACAGCTAGATAAACACTTATGTGCAAATTATGTCCTTTAACACCTGTCACTCCATTTTGTGAGGAGTGCCCACTGTGCATGAAGTGTGGCACATAAGCTGTGGTTGGGTTCAGCTGTATTTTGAGGTGGACCACACCCATACAGATGGACTAGTTACATGCAGTATTTTTTAAGATGAGTTGAGAGCTGTTTGTCTGTCCCTGTTTGCATTCTATTTGTGTGTTGTTATGCAGTTAGAGTGATGTTTTTTTGTCTGTTATAAGACTGGAATGTGTGATTAGTGTTTGTAATGTGTTTTCCTGTGCTGTTACATATTTTAAATAGCGTAGTTTCAACAGATGCATTAAGTTTTAATGTATAGCTTCGGTATCCCCTGTGAAAACTGAATCCTCCCCTGTTCAGCCACCTGATCTCCACACATCCCCAGCTAGGGAGAGTAAGTGGAGTTAAATATAGTGCAAACATTCATTCATTTTCTACACCTACTTACTCCACTCAAGGGTCACAGGGGTCGGGAGCCTATCCTAGCAGTCATAGGGTGATGGACAGTGTACAACCTGGATGTCTATCACAGGCGGTACAAACAAGGGTTATTAAAGTTGTGTGTTGTGTGTGTGGGTGTGTGTGTGTGTGTGTGTGTGTGTGTGGGTGGGTGGGTGGGGGGGTCCATTAGTCCTTTCTTTTCTTTCACTAACATTTGTGTTCCAGTTCAGTTTCATGTCTGTGTTAAGTGCTATTGCAAGCTCTGTGCATAATGTTGTGTGGTAAACTCACTTATGTTAAGCCACGTCTGAATGCTACGTTCTTAAAAACACCACAATGTCACTGAACTAGACTTTTTGATGGTATAAAGGGCAAACAATTCCTTATAACAGGCAGATTTCAGCCTGACCACACTTCAGTTTTTGGTGAATATGCCCATGGGTACACACTGAGGAGTGCAAGTGCATTTGCTGTGAAAGTTAAAATGGCCACTGAGGACGAAAATGGCAAATGCATTGGGAGAAAACTACCATTGACACGTGCTGCATCATGCGTTGTCATGCGAAGGAAGGAAGATAGGGGCTCTGACTTGTTATTCACACATAATGTTGGAATAGAATATTAATAGAGGATGTGTCTTTCATCCCAGTGTGAAAGGGGCTCAACAGGTTAAACCTCCCTTTGCATTTTTTGAGCTTCATCTAGGAAATATCTGGGAAATTAACTTGAGTTTTTGCAATATAATCATGTGGCTGAATGTCAGTTTTGTATAACTAAGCTTGATGAATTCATGAGTCTAATTTTTAAACGTTTGACAATTTGTTGTACGCAGGCAAGTTAAATATTTTTTACACATCAACTATCTTGATTAAGCCTTTTCAGTATGAAGTTAACATTTTGCTTCCGTGCGATGCCAACTTTCCACTGGAACCCAATCTTAATTGTTAATCAGGGCATTTTTCCATGCAGTCCTCAAAACTCTCAATGTCCAAGAGTTATGCGGTCAAAATGAGTCATCTTCTAAGTCTGGTCTTCAAAAACATTTTATAATCATCTGCTCATTTGGAGATTCTAGTTTAGTCTTTTAGTGTTTTAACTGTGTTTTACTTTAATGTAAACTGTGTTCTTTCTTCTTTTCAATGCTTCTGATACTGCTTTTACTGGCATTAAAGGTGACTGAAGTGACATTAGGGCAGCATATACTGTGGTGGTCATTGTAACAGTTATTAAAAAAAGTAGCAGTTTTCACAAGCAAAGCAAATCTGTATGTCTTCATTTATCCTTGGCTGAAAAATAAAGTAGGATTTAGGGTGATATAAACCTCTTTATTCTCTAGTTTGGACTGCTGTGTTTATACAATTACTTCTGAGAATCATGTATTTCCAGAAGTAAATGATAGATGTCACGATGAGGGAGCACATCCAGAACAGCAAGAATCCACAAAGAGGCACTGGAACTGCCAGTCTTAAAAGTTATGTTCTTTTCCCGGGAAAGGACTACAGCTATGGAGCAACAGCAGCACAGCGGCAGGAAGACGATGACAGCTGTTGCAAAACAGAGATATAATGGGAGTGACAAGATGTGTTTTTCACATTAGCATCTGTAAATCAATACTTCAGGACTTTAAATTTCTTTCAAAAACAGGACACGTGGACCACATTCACATTACTGGCTGATGTGGCTTGTTTTTTTATTTTACATATTCAGTTATTTGGTCTTCAGTTGTTTTGGAATGTTTGGGCAGGTGACAGTCTAATGGTTAAGCATTGGGCTTGAGACCAGAGGGTCCTCTGTTCAAACACCAGCCTGACTAGAATATCACTAAGGACACTTGGGAAGGGTCCTTAGTAACCAAATTGCTCCCGGTGTGTAGTGAGCGCCTTGCATGGCAGCACTTGACATCGGTGTGTCTGTGTGAATCGGTGAAGTGTGGGCATCATTGTAAAGCCACATTAGTGCACATTAGTGGAAATACCCTGGATCTGGTCTTGCACGTGGTATTGCTGTCACAAATATTGACATCATGCCTCTACATCAGTGGTGTCTGATCACTCACTTATTAAGTTTACAGTTTCGCTGCCAGTGTTAGTGGAACAACAACCTTATTTATCACTGCAGCGATGCATCAACTACTCAACTAAGACTGAACTCGAAGCTAGACTGCCTGATGTCTTAGCTTCACATTGACAAATGTCAGTAGACATACTTGTGGATAGTTTAAACTCAGTGCTCAAAACTACACTCGACATGATTGCACCACCTGTGTTAAAACCGCGCTCCCCCAAATCACAGTCACCTTGGTTCAATGATTATCTGCGTGACCTAAAGGATAAAGTGAGAACGGAAATGGCGTCGTTCAAAATTAGAAGTATTCCACCTTGCGTACTATAAGCATGCATAATTGGCTACAAAGTGGACCTATTACTCTGATCTGATCAACAAAAACAAGCATAATTCAGAGTTCTTGTTCGACACGGTGGCAACATTTATGCATGGACAACCACCTGTAGTTCGCTCTCCTTTTACAGCAGAAGATTTCCTGGATTACTTTGGGAAGAAAATAGAAGACATCAGGTTAAACATATCCCGACATGCCTTAACCCAGCCACTACACCCTGCTATTGAGGTGGGCACCATTACTGAGGTATTACCCAGATTTACAGAATTTGATAGTACCTCTCTAGGCATGCTGACAAAACGTAATGTCAACAAAAAGCACAACCTGTTTATTTGATCCTATACCAACAAAACTGTTTAAGGACCCGTGGCCCACTCTTGGGCCGACTGTGCTAGAATGATTAATCTTTCTTTAACTTATGGATCTGTTCCTAAATGTTTTAAATCTGCAGTGATTAAACCATTACTTAAGAAACCTAATCTTGACCCCGGTGTATTGAAAAACTATCGGCCAATATCAAATCTATAATTTTTCTCTAAAATTCTGGAAAAAGTGGTGTCACGGCAGCTCGTAGACTATCTTACTGAGAATAATCTCTTTGAGCCACTGCAGTCTGCTTTTAGAAAATATCATTCCACAGAGACGGCTCTCACTAAAGTGGTGAATGATCTTCTGCTTACAATGGATTTGGACACCACTATGGTTCTGTTGCTGTTAGATCTCAGTGCTGCATTTGATATAGTGGATCATCATATTCTACTTGATTGGCTGGAAAATCATTTTGGGATTACTGGGAGTGCCCTTGCATGGCTGACGTCATACTTGACCAGTCGTTCTCACTGTGTTTTGTACAGTAACACTACCTCTAACCTTAGTGACATGAAATTTGGGGTTCCACAGGGGTCTGTCTTAGGCCCCCTGCTTTTCTCCCTTTATATAGCACCCCTTGGGCACATATTGCGGCATTTTGGGATTACCTTTCACTGCTATGCAGATGATACTCAGTTATATATGCCGCTAACTGCTGGCAATCTCGTTCACATAAAATCCTTAGAATATTGCCTTGCAGCAGTGAGAGTTGGATGTCTAGAAACTTCCTACTTTTAAACACTGATAAGACTGAAATGATGGTTCTTGGTCCAGTGAGACATCGGCATCAATTTGACCAATTAACGCTCAGCCTCGGCTCGTGTGTCATACATCACACTGACAAAGTGAGGAACCTTGGGGTAATTTTTGATCCTTCGTTGTCCTTTGGCCTCCACATTAGAAATATTACTAGGACTGCTTTCTTCCACCTGCGAAATATAGCGAAGATTCGTCCCATCCTGTCTATGGCTGATGCTGAGACCTTGATCCATGCATTTATCTCTTCTAGATTGGACTACTGCAATGTTCTATTTTCTTGTTTACCTCAGTCTAGCATTAGGGGTCTCCAATTGGTTCAAAATGCTGCAGCCAGACTTTTGACACGAAGCAGAAAGTACAACCACATTACACCCATTTTGGCATCCCTTCACTGGCTTCCTGTCCCAGTGAGATCAGATTTTAAGGTTCTGCTACTAACCTATAAAATTATTCATGGACTGGCACCTCCCTACCTAGCTGACCTAATTAAACCTTGCGTTCTCAGGGTGCAGGACTACTTTGTGCCCCTAAGGTGAATAAGAAGACTGCAGGTCGGAGAGCTTTCTCTTATTGTGCCCTTGTTCTGTGGAATGATCTCCCTGCGTCAATAAAACAGTCAGATTCTGTGGAGATTTTCAAGTCCAGACTTAAGATGCACTTATTTTCCCTTTCATATGGCTAGCATACTGGTACAGTTTTGTTTTACGCTTTTTACGCTTTTAATTTATTTATTATTAATTGGAGCGGGCCACGGCCTCAACTTTACCTAAATTCTGGGTCTTTTAGTGAAGTTTAGGGCTAGTGGCCGGCAATCACCTTAGTATTTCTCTGTTTTTCTTGTTGTTTAATGCTGGAAAAATTATACAGTATTTTTTTTTTCTTTCTGATGCCTGATTCTGTTTTTTCTCCCTGTTTAAGGTGCAGCTCCATCCAGAGATGGGAGTTGTATTCGTGTTGGCGATCCTTCTGTCCTGTGCACCAATAGCATTTGTTGTATATTTGTCTGTGAATTGTTCTGTAATTTATGTCTGTAGCATGGCCCAAGCAGAGGGTCACCCCTTTGAGTCTGGTCTGCTTAAGGTTTCTTCCTCAGAGGGAGTTTTTCCTTACCAGTGTTGCTCTGGGGGTTGGTAAGGTTAGACCTTGCCTGTGTGAAGCGCTTTGAGGCAACTCTGTTGTGATTTGACACTATATAAATGAAAATAAATTGAAATTGAAAATTGAAATTGTAAAGCACTTTGAGCTTCTGATTCAGATGAAAAAAACATATACATAAATGCAGTCTTCCTTTACATGCTCGGAAACGAAGTGTGTTGTTGCAAACAGCACATGTACTCATATTCATTTTGTAAATTGTTTTATCAATTGTGTCGTTAGCATGGTCCAAGCAGAGAGTCACCCCTTTGAGTCTGGTCTGCTTGAGGTTTCTTCCTCAAATCATCAGCGGGAGATTTTCCTTATTGCTGTCGCCTGTGTGCATGCTCTGGGGGTTGGTAAGGTTAGACCTTACTTGTGTGAATCGCCTTGACGCAACTTTGTTGAGATTTGGTGCTATATAAATTAAAATAAATTTAAATTAAATGTTGTTGGGCGGTGGAAGGAGTACTTCGAGGATCTCCTCAATCCCATCGTCACGTCTTCCAAAGAGGAAGCAGAGACTGGGGACCCAGAGGCGGACTCATCCATTACCCAGGCAGAAGTCACCGAGGTGGTTAGAAAGCTCCTCAGTGGCAAGGCTCCTGGGGTGGATGAAATCCGTCCTGAGTACCTTAAGTCTCTGGATGTTGTGGGACTGTCTTGGCTGACACACCTCTGCAACATCACGTGGCGATCGGGGACAGTGCCTCTGGATTGGCAGACCGAGGTGGTGGTCCCTCTGTTTAAGAAGGGGGACCAGAGGGTGTGTTCCAACTATAGGGGGATCACACTCCTCAGCCTCCCCAGTAAGGTCTATTCCAGAGTACTGGAGAGGAGAATTCGACCGATGGTCAAACCTCAGATTCAGGAGGAGCAGTGTGGTGTTCGTCCTGGTCGCAGCACACTGGACCAGCTCTACATGCTCCATCGGGTGCTCGAGGGTTCATGGAGTTCGCCCAACCAGTCCACGTGTTTTGTGGATCTGGAGAAGGCGTTCGACCGTGTCCCTCGGGGCACCCTGTGGGGAGTGCTCCGGGAGTACGGGGTCCGGGGTCCTTTGCTAAGGGCTATACGGTCCCTGTACGACCGCAGCAGGGGCTTGGTTCGCATTGCCGGTAGTAAATCAAACCTGTTTCCAGTGCATGTTGGCCTCCGCCAGGGCTGCCCTTTGTCACCAGTTCTGTTCATTATTTTTATGGACAGAATTTCTAGGCGCAGCCAGGGTGTAGAGGGGGTCTGGTTTGGGAACCACAGAATCTCGTCTCTGCTGTTTGCGGACGATGTGGTTCTGTTGGCTTCGTCAAATCAGGACCTTCAGCGTGCACTGGGGCGGTTTGCAGCCGAGTGTGAGGCGTCTGGGATGAAAATCAGCACCTCCAAATCCGAGGCCATGGTTCTCAACCGGAAAAAGGTGCTTTGCCCTCTTCAGGTCAGTGGAGTGTCCTTGCCTCAAGTGGAGGAGTTTAAGTATCTCGGGGTCTTGTTCACGAGTGAGGGACGGATGGAGCGTGAGATCGATAGACGGATCTGTGCAGCATCTGCAGTGATGCGGTCGCTGTATCGGACCATCGTGGTGAAGAGAGAGCTGAGTAGGGGGGCAAAGCTCTCGATTTACTGATCGATCTACGTTCCGATCCTCACCTATGGTCATGAGATTTGGCTCATGACCGAAAGAACGAGATCGCAGGTACAAGCGGCCGAGATGAGTTTCCTCCGCAGGGTGGCTGGGCGCTCCCTTAGAGATAGGGTGAGGAGCTCGGTCACTCGGGAGGAGCTCGGAGTCGAGCCGCTGCTCCTCCACGTCGAAAGGAGTCAGTTGAGGTGGCTCGGGCATCTTTTCCGGATGCCCCCTGGACGCCTCACTGGAGAGGTGTTCCGGGCACGTCCCATTGGGAGGAGGCCCCGGGGAAGACCCAGGACACGCTGGAAGGATTACATCTCTTGGCTGGCTTGGGAACACCTTGGGGTTCCCCCGGTGGAGCTGGGGGAGGTGTGTGTGGATCGGGAGGTCTGGGCAGCTTTGCTTGAGCTGCTGTTGTCCCTCAACCTGACTCCGGATAAAGCGGAAGAAAATGGATGGATGGATGGATGGATGGATAAATTAAATGTACTGTAATCTAGTTTTGCATTTTCACTCTGCTTATTATTTTTGTCTTTTGCTTTATGTGGCCATCAGAAGTATATCGGTATGTGAAGGTTTTGAACTTGTAGAGGGAGTCATTTATCTCAGTGGTGACATTCATGTCTCTGGGAATTTGGTGAATGAGAGCAAGAGAAGTCTGGAAACGGTTCACGAGTGTCATTAGGTTGTTGAATGGAGGTGTTTGGAGATGCCAGTATAGTTGAAGGGGAAAGAAGTGTCTGGGTCCTGATGTTTCCAGTCTTGTTATACGGTATCAACTGGATATTTTTCATGCTATGTTTCACCAGGGACTCCTTGGGTACCAGTGGAATGACTTTGTATCAAATGACCAGTTATTAAGGGAGACTCTGATGAAGCGTCCAATTTGCACTGTAAGGAAATGTCTGCTATGACACTATGGTCATGTTGTGTGCTTCCCTGAGCATAAGCCAGTACGTAGGTCGATCGATGTCATTGTTGTGTGCTCGTGGTTGATGGCGAGAAAGCATTTTTGCCTTTACATTTTTATTGGTGTCCTAGTGTGGAAATGTGCCGCACAACAGTTCTGAATGATTTATATTTTACCCTCTGGGGTTTACAGATCATTTTACCATACCATCAGAAATACCCCTTGCAAGATCATTTAAAAACAATCTCAGCTTTCTGAATGGGAGACATGTATGTCTAGAGTAAAAAGTAAGTCCCTTCAGCTTCTCCCTTATTTCACTCAAGGTTGCCACAGCAGATCCAAGATGAAGTCTCATGTTGATCTGGCACAAGTTTTACACCGGATGCCCTTTCTGATCCAACTCCATATTACATGGAGAATTGGTGGGTTTAAACTGAGAACCTTCTGCTCTAGAAACAAGCGTGTGTGTGTGTGTGTGCATGCAAGCGCACATGTATGTGTGTGTTTAGAACACTGTAAACAATATAATTTGGCTCTAAAGCTGAAAATATGAAAAGTGTTTTAGAAATTATTAAAATCTTTAAGATATATACAACTTTATTTATGTGGTTGAACTGTTTTGGTGTTAGAAATGGGTTTACCACATTGTGTCAACATACTAGTAACAATATTAGAAGATGGGACTTGATAGCTATATTAACTTTCGAATCCCGTATAGAAACTGTAAAGATGAACATACTGCCTAGGTGGTTGTACCTTTTTCAGACACTTCCTTTTGTTATCACAGAGAAATAATTTAAAGAGTGGGACAAAGTAATCACCAAGTTTATTTGGCATGGTAAGAGGCAGAGATCGCATCTTAAATCTCTCCAATTAACAAAAGAGAAAGGTGGTCTTGCATTGCCTTGCTGGAAGAATTATTAGATTTCAACCCAATTCAGAACTTTGGTGTGTTGGTGTAACCCAGAATATCAAGTGAGATGGAAATTGAAATGAAATTTTCCAGAGACTGTCCACTGTAAGCAAGAATTGGAGATATAAAAACTTATTAAAGACGAGAAAGATAATTAGTGGATTAATGTTTCATTAAAGGAGACCTGCATTGAAAAAAATGCAGTCAGATTTTTTGAACAAAAAATGACTTACATTTACACATGAGATCCTTCTGAATGTAGTAAAATAAATCTGCAAGCCCAGATCTGTCATTCAACAGAGAAATCTTCATTTGAAAATGACAAATTTACAGCTAACATTTAGCCCTCCGCAAATTGTCCCTCTCATCATGGACACTGCCGAGATGTCAAGGACAAGACCCTCTCCCAGCATGCATTACGCCAATTGTAATTTGTGGATTTACGTCAGTTTGCATCTGCACCTTTTTCTTGTCTTATACGGAAGGATCTATTTTTTTAAAACTTCATATTGTCTTGCGGCACGTTTGGTGAGTACACATTTTTTTTATTTGTGCTTGAAAATTATTTTGGGGGACTTTTTCATACGCCCGTTTGATTGAGTGGTGTCACAATGAAAATCTACTGTCTTTCGCCTCCGGTACCATCGCGGGATATGGAGGCAAGACCTGCAAAGAATCCCAGTCATTAAAAATATATAAACCTCTCTCAGCGTCCATGGAGCTCTGGGGCTCCGATTGCCGAGATATGTGGTGCTGTGGATTTTGCCGCAAGAAGTCTGTCCTTGCAGCAACAGGTGTACCGGCCGCTTTGCATTAAAACAGCGAGCGTAACGGAGGCAGAGAGCGGGAGAGGAAGAACGGCGCCCGCCGTCGATGTCGTTGCTGATCTGAGCACACAGATCTGTATCTCACATTCATTGCAGCTTACTTTTGGATGTTGAAACCAGGACGTGTATAAGTAACATTACTAACAGATAAAATCAATTTCAATGCGGGATCGGACTGAAGGCGGGAGCGCGTCGTCTTGTCCCTGACGTCATGGAAATGATACGGCTGTACAAACTGTTTTCACATATCAGCTATCATATCAGCTATTTCTTTCTGAAATCTGACCACATTTATTTCAATGCAGGTTTACTTTAATCTCTTCCTGTAAAATCATTTACAGGAAGAGATTAAAATATTACACTGGGCTTGTCATGATACTGAATTTACGTCTGGTAAAACAGATGCAAGGTTTAAAATTTGACAAAACCAAGGCTTATCAGCATATATTACCTTTTTTTCGAAGTGGAGCAATAAGAAACTTTCAATCTATAATGAGATGACACCAATTATAAAATAGCGATTTTGTTTTTCAAGTTTTATAAATCCATCATTATATAAATAGCTTTATGCCAAAGAGCAAGAATGTATATGAAATGTCGATTTTGAAGACATTTATAAAATCAAATACAGGAGATTCAGATCTAAAATTGATTTCTAGATCTAGAAAAGAAATGGGTTTACCAAAATCTTTAGGTCACTGAAGTAATATATGAAAAAGATTTTACATCAATGCATAATAAATTAAAAAAATAGCAGTGCAGCAGCACCGCTCACTATGAGCTGCACGGTAGGGATATGGTACACTGAAAGCGAACAAATTTGTAAAACAATATCATGTACTAGTGTCTTCCAATAAATACTTAATGTTTGACTAAAATCCTTCAATGATGGAAACAGACAGCCATGTCACAAAACTGTCCATGACTGCTGCCTTGAAAAAAAATTTAGAAATGGGGGTGTTCACAATAATAGTAGTGTGGCATTCAGTCAGTGAGTTTGTCAATTTTGTGGAACAAACACGTGTGAATCAGGTGTCCCCTATTTATGGATGAAGCCAGCACCTGTTGAACATGCTTTTCTCTTTGAAAGCTTGAGGAAAATGGGACGTTCAAGACATTGTTCAGAAGACCGCGTAGTTTGATTAAAAAGTTGTTTGGAGAGAAGAAAACTTATATGCAGGTGCAAAAAAAATTATACCCTGTTCATCTACAATGATCTCCAATGCTTTAAAATGGACAAAACAACCAGAGACGCGTGGAAGAAAATGGAAAACAACCATCAAAATGGACAGAAGAATAACCAGAATGGCAAAGGCTCACCCACTGATCAGCTCCAGGATGATCAAAGACAGTCTGGAGTTACCTGTAAGTGCTGTGACAGTTAGACGACGCCTGTGTGAAGCTAATTTATTTGCAAGAATCCCCTGCAAAGTCCCTCTGTTAAATAAAAGACATGTGCAGAAGAGGTTGCAATTTGCCAAAGAACACATCAACTGGCCTAAAGAGAAATGGAGGAATAGTTTGTGGACTGATGAGAGTAAAACTGTTCTTTTTGGGTCCAAGGGCCGCAGACAATTTGTAAGACGACCCCCAAACTCTGAATTCAAGCCACAGTTCACAGTGAAGACAGTGAAACATGGTGGTGCAAGCATCATGATATGGGCATGTTTCTCCTACTATGTGTTGGGCCTATATATCGCATACCAGGTGTCATGGATCAGTTTGGATATGTCAAAATACTTGAAGAGGTCATATTGCCTTATGCTGAAGAGGACATGCCCTTGAAATGGGTGTTTCAACAAGACAATGACCCCAAGCACACTAGTAAACGAGCAAAATCTGGGTTCCAAACCAACAAAACTAATGCCTCGCAGATGTGAAGAAATCATGAAAAACTGTGGTTATACAACTAAATACTAGTTTAGTGATTCACAGGATTGCTGAAAAAGCAGTTTGAACATAATAGTTTTGAGTTTGTAGCGTCAACAGCAGATGCTACTATTATTGTGAACACCCCCTTTTCTACTTTTTTTTACTAATAGCCCAGTTTCATAGCCTTAAGAGTGTGCATATCATGAATGCTTGGTCTTGTTGGATTTGTGAGAATCTACTGAATCTACTGGTACCTTGTTTCCCATGTAACAATAAGAAATATACTCAAAACCTGGATTAATCTTTTTAGCCACATAGCACTACTATTATTCTGAAACTACTGTATATATATATATAGAGAGAGAGAGAGAGAGAGAGAGAGAGAGAGAGAGAGAGAGAGAGAGAGAGAGAGAGAGAGAGATTAATAAGCAATCTGTTGTATTTCACACTATGACATGTTATGAATCATCACATCTGTGGGGTAGTTTACCCCAATATAGACGTGATTAAATTTTTGTCTGGGTTTATTTGGATATGTAACAGATGAAAGTAAAATTAATTATAACTTACTAATTCCACTCAGCACATCCTTTGGACTCTTATAATTCTATTGGAAGAGTTGCAGCATAAATGCGATGTGCGCTTTCCACTCCCGTGCTGGACAAAGTTGCTTTTTCCACCTTTGTATCCCACATGGATCATCCACGGAACAATGTGGATCTGGCATGCTGCTTTAACACTGCTTAAAGCTGCTAATTTATCATTAAGGGCAAAAGATAAATAGATCAGATGGTTCTATGCTTTGGTGAATTTTGACCGGAAGACTAGACGCGGTCGCGGCTCATGCACATTGATAATGCTGATTTGGCTTTCCCATTCTTTTCTGTTTCTTCCTGTATTTTGACAGCGTACCAGGTGTCATGACCCCCACAGATGTAAGCTTAATGCTGCGTTTACACATGACGACGGCACGTCACAAATGCCACGAAGTAAACATTCTTGGCCACTGATCACGAATGTGATCCACGACATGAGGCTGGTGTATGACATTCGTGGAAGATTTTTTGACACCCAAAAACATGCTATTAAGATTAACACTATTAAGAAACCTATTCAGATGCATTAAGTCACATTAAGAATGTCAGGAATGTGCCAAGAATGATGCAAATATGACATTCGTAACGCGTCTTGCCTATGTGTAAACGTACCATTAAGTGTTTGGTTCAAACTCATGTGCGCTCAGGTGCAGGTGATTCACAGAGAATAAAGCACAATGGGCTTGTTTGCACGCACGCGCATGTGTATGTGTCCACTTGTTGATCAAAAAGTATATTCTAAGACATAAAAAAAAATTAAATCATAAACTAGGTCTATTAAGAAAACCTGGTGATATAACAGATGATAAAAGAATAAATAATTAATTTGACAAACATCCATCTGTGGATGGAGATCTTGCACCTGTGTGGACTCCAGCATCTGGAAAAGACCAAGGGGATCCCCACGTATCACCTGGCTGCAACAGATACATGCCTAATTTTGAGAAGTGGGGACTAGCAGTCTGTCCAGGTGGTTGCTATTCAGGAAGCAAACTGTTCCTGCAGTGTCATGGTCTCGTTGATGTGCTACACAACTACATGAAAATTCAGTAAGGTAAGTCTTCTATAATATATTCCAATTCTAAGGTAGAATTTGACTAGTGTATACTAAGGTATATCTAAATACCTAAAAAAAAAAAAAAGAAGAGTAGAATAGAGTAAAGTAGAGCCACTTAGGTGCCTGGTCTTGAGAATCAGGGATGGTTCTCAATGTTCCATGATGCACACCCAAATGTCCTCGGATCACTTAATATTACAAACCGGATTTGACCTGACTGCTTTGCGTGCAGTCTAACTGATAAAAACAAGTGCTTCATATCTGTCTAGGACAAACCGTAGGGCACCTGATGGAACGTTACATTATTGCTTATCACGCTGACACAAACAAATTTGTCCTAAAGTTTTGATATGACACTTGCTGCTTGAACAAACAACGTGATCACATCACCCGCTTACCACACTGATGCACCAGTTTGCAGGCAATCACATAGTCCCAGTGATACACAACGGCAAGGCAAGACCACCCACTTGGGGGCAGTTGATTTCAGGAATAAGAACAGTTCAGCCCTAAGATGGGAGCTCTTCTGTTGCAAAAGTGCATGTGACTTTTGCTCCTGGAAGACCCCATGAAAAAAGCATGAAAATAAAATTTAAAATTCACCTGTCCAGATCCCAAAGAAGTACTAACATTGACAATCTGTTCTTTTATCACTTCATGTCAGTCAGAGTTTATAAGTTATCTCCTCCTACCTCAACAGAGCAGGAGGTGGCAGAACAGGTGGCTGTGAACACATCGTATAGGCTGTAGAAAGACGCGTCTTCATCAGCTGATGTTCTGATGTTCAGCTGTGTCAGATTTTGGTATTACAGAGAATGCTCACATGAAGCATTCATATTCTGTTTGTTTCATCCCTACAATAAATGTGTCCTCTTTGTTTGTAAACCGTCACTGAGACAGACATGGTGAGACGTTTGGTGAGGACCAGAATCCTCTGAACCTTTGAGGCAGTGACAGAAATAATGCTGGTTTGTCAGTCAGACACAACACAAGAGTTCCAGTAAAACATTTTGGCTAAAACAGCATCTATGACCTGCGTCATCGGGCGCGCCGGGATGTGTTCACACTCAATGTCAACAGTCTGATCTCCTCATACCGCGTACGAGCCACTACAAAGAGACAACACCACGAGTGAGTAAGATGGTTTGCTCAGACGTCAAAGTCCAACCACCAGTCTCTAAACATAATTTATGGTCGGGAATTTTCTCCTTTCTTCTGCACCTCAGACTGGTTGTCTAAGCTTGATTTCAAATATAACTGCACAAATAGAATACCCTCCACCCATGACCCTAATTAGTAACTAGAAATTAGAAAAATTGAGAAAATAATGACTTCTGGCTTGTGTTTTGTACCATGATAACATGTTGGATGACTCTTGCAACAAGAAACGGTACATGTCAAATGAAAACATTATTTTGGCAAAAAAGCTGTGCAAAATTACATAGGCAGAAGTAACAACAACACACAGTGTGCTCATTACAGCTGTCTGAACCAACATCAGACTTAAATAACAATGACAATGAACCACATGGTTACAAGATCTATTTCTGAAAGCAGCACATTTGGGGAACACCAATGAAAGAATATAAATATGAACGCAATGCTAAATTACCCTCGGCCATATGAGCATGTAATCAATGAAAGCATGTGTAGAAAGAATGTGACCTTTTTGACCACTCAAAATAGGTCAAGATTAGTATCTTTGAACTTGATCAAGGTCTGTGTCCCAAGAATGTTCCCTGTGAATTTGAAGACCCTGGCAGTAATGAGACTGGAGTTATGCTGAGCACAGACAGACAGACAGACAGACGGACAGACACAAAGTCTTCACAATACCTGATGGCCATATTTTGGGCTCGGGTAAAAGTGATATTTTCTAAAGGCATGAAATTCTGATATGTATGTACAGATGGGGAGTGGCCAGCCAGAGCGCACACAGCATGATGAGGCGCCTGTCAGCTGATCGCTGACGAGAGACTCACTGACAATTGCAAATGACGGCTCAGTGCACACGATGTGTACATTAAAAACACAGAGACCACAGCGAGGACAGGTATATTAATAAGTACTACAATAACTACATACACAATTACATGCCAAAATAACTAAAAATAAAATGATCACATAACACAGAAACAGAGAGTGAAACTTTGGTCTTTGCGCTGAACGGACAGGGGGCCTGACTGGCTGCCAACAGCAGCAGCCGTTGAGATCTCCTGGATGTCACAGCTGTAGAACATGTACCGTGTTTTGAAGGACGTGACCTAACAACTGTCCACCGTGACACGCGTGTGCATGCTTGCTGTTGTCACGTGGAAATACATAAAACATATATCGCTTTTGCAATGGGCTGGAGCGTGCACACAGCACGCACATTGACAGGCTGTCCCAGATGAAACGGACCGTCAGATTACGTGGACATGCAGCAGACGATCTGAATGTCACGTCTTTCTGACAGGATACGCGTGTCCTGTGAGCAGCACACAGCAAGACTAGATGACAAGCCAACAGTGCGGCAAATACACCACTTTCAAAAAATACGCCGTAACAAACGTTTTGTGAGTTATTACGGTGCTTTTTTCGCCATAATTAAACACAACAAAAACTTCATTTTCTATACTTCCTATTCCATACTTTTTAAAATACGTTTATCTCCTTGTCCTCACTGATTTTAGGCATTTTGCGCTGCTGTTGTAGCGCAGTGGTAAAGCTTCCGTCTGTTAATCAGAGCTTTTGTAAACTGCTTTTTGTAAATTTTTTATTTAACCAGGGTTATTTATCTGTGGGGTTCTCTTTTTGATGATTAAACCATTACTTAAAAAGCCATCACTTGACCCAGCTATCTTAGCTAATTATAGGCCAATCTCCAACCTTCCTTTTCTCTCAAAAATTCTTGAAAGGGTAGTTGTAAAACAGCTAACTGATCATCTGCAGAGGAATGGTCTATTTGAAGAGTTTCGGTCTATTTGAAGAGTTTCAGTCAGGTTTCAGAATTCATCATAGTACAGAAACAGCATTAGTGAAGGTTACAAATGATTTTCTTATGGCCTCAGACAGTGGACTCATCTCTGTGCTCGTCCTGTTAGACCTCAGTGCAGCTTTTGATACTGTTGACCATAAAATTTTATTACAGAGATTAGAGCATGCCATAGGTATTAAAGGCACTGCGCTGCAGTGGTTTGAATCATATTTATCTAATAGATTACAATTTGTTCATGTAAATGGGGAGTCTTCTTCACGGACTAAGGTTAATTATGGAGTTCCACAAGGTTCTGTGCGAGGACCGATTTTATTCACTTTATACATGCGTCCCTTAGGCAGTGTTATTAGAAAGCATTGCTTAAATTTTCATTGTTACGCAGATGATACCCAGCTTTATCTATCCATGAAGCCAGAGGACACACACCAATTAGCTAAACTGCAGGATTGTCTTACAGACATAAAGATATGGATGACCTCTAATTTCCTGCTTTTAAATTCAGATAAAACTGAAGTTATTGTACTTGGCCCCACAAATCTTAGAAACATGGTGTCTAACCAGATCCTTACTCTGGATGGCATTACCCTGACCTCCAGTAATACTGTGAGAAATCTTGGAGTCATTTTAATCAGGATATGTCCTTCAATGCGCATATTAAGCAAATATGTTATGTGTCGACGCGGGTTGAGGAGCGGACCTGCGTCTGACAGAACCCAGTGCTAAAAATAACCAGAAAGCGGTTCCAAAACAAAACAATTTATTTTTTACCCTCTTTGGTGCATAACAATGTGTACAAACTAAACAGCGTCTTTCTGGTGGAGTGACTGTTGGCACGCTCTCCAGCGCCCGTAAGGATCTAAGCCCGGCGCTCCTGGACCCACTACCACCGCCAAACACCCCCCAGGTGGACACGACAAACTGACTCTCTGTGAAGCAAAGAAGAGGTGAGGTAAGTCAGCAGTTACAACAATATCTTTCAAAAGACACACGCTATCAGCAACACATTCAGGTCTGTATCTTTTTTAACTTTATGCAAATGAGCAGCTTCTCACAACAGGTGGAGGATCACTTATCCGCACGCCACAGCAGTGAGAAGCAAGCTGCACAATTCTCATCTCAATTCAAGTATACTGTGTAACAAAACACCAAGTTACTATCAACAATTAGTCAAACACTTAATCACCTTTGATGTGTGCTGACAGCATGTGTCCTCACCCTTCCTTGCTTCACGGGCTCGATGTGTCAAACCCAGGCGCGGTCCTCAGCGTCTCACAAACGAACATCACAAGGTCGAGTTCCCGGCAGTTCTGCTTGAATCACACATGACTTAAATGCAGAACGCCATCCAATTATCTGCTTCAGCTGAAAGTCTTTAAGGTTGCATGTGAGCACCATTCACAGGTGCTGCACATGATGTTGATGAGGGTGAAGGATTCTTCAGCCAGCACCTTCTCCACAGACAAATCAGCTCTCATGCCACCTGGAGAGCAAAGAAAAGAAAAGAACACCAAAACATCCAGCCACACCCCCCAACACACAACAAAATATGTAGGACTGCTTTTTTGCATTTGCGCAATATCTCTAAAATTAGAAAGGTCTTGTCTCAGAGTGATGCTGAAAAGCTAATTCATGCATTTATTTCTTCTAGGCTGGACTATTGTAATTCATTATTATCAGGTTGTCCTAAAAGTTCCCTGAAAAGCCTTCAGTTAATTCAAAATGCTGCAGCTAGAGTACTGACGGGGACTAGAAGGAGAGAGCATATCTCACCCATATTGGCGTCTCTTCATTGGCTCCCTGTTAATTCCAGAATAGAATTTAAAATTCTTCTTCTTACTTATAAGGTTTTGAATAATCAGGTCCCATCTTATCTTATGGACCTCAAAGTACCATATCACC
Organism: Thalassophryne amazonica; assembly: GCF_902500255.1. Lineage (NCBI taxonomy): Eukaryota > Metazoa > Chordata > Actinopteri > Batrachoidiformes > Batrachoididae > Thalassophryne > Thalassophryne amazonica. Next base: position 97,502,363 of record NC_047104.1, on the reverse strand, counting down.
CCAATAGAGCGCTTCGCTCTCAGACTGCAGGCTTACTTGTAGTTCTTAGGGTTTGTAAGAGTAGAATGGGAGGCAGAGCCTTCAGCTTTCAGGCTCCTCTCCTGTGGAACCAGCTCCCAATTCAGATCAGGGAGACAGACACCCTCTCTACTTTTAAGATTAGGCTTAAAACTTTCCTTTTTGCTAAAGCTTATAGTTAGGGTTGGATCAGGTGACCCTGAACCATCCCTTAGTTATGCTGCTATAGACTTAGACTGCTGGGGGGTTCCCATGATGCACTGAGTGTTTATTCACCTCTTTTTGCTCTGTATGCACCACTCTTCATTTAATCATTAGTGATTGATCTCTGCTCTCTTCCACTGCATGTCTTTTTCCTGACCATCTCCCCTCAGCCCCAACCAGTCCCAGCAGAAGACTGCCCCTCCCTGAGCCTGGTTCTGCTGGAGGTTTCTTCCTGTTAAAAGGGAGTTTTTCTTCCCACTGTCGGCAAGTGCTTGCTCATAGGGGGTCGTTTTGACCGTTGGGGTTTTTCTGTAATTATTGTATGGCTTTTGCCTTACAATATAAAGCGCCTTGGGGCGACTGTTGTGATTTGGCGCTATATAAATAAAATTGATTTGATTTGATTTGATCTTTTGGGTCCCCTTTTATTTATTATTTATATCAACCCAGTGATTTTCACTAGTTATACACCAATATCTAATCTATCAGTGTCCAGTGATTGTAGTAGTTATTTATATACCCGGGTGGACATAATAAAACATAATAATTGCGCACTGTTTCATTCATGTCATTTCACGACTGTACGTCTGGGTCATATACAGAGGCACAGAGGGATCATACTTGTATTGTCCACTCGATAAGAGGGATTCAGTATTGGACATTGTGGTGTTTATTTATGGTGTGTATTTTTTTTCTCCACATCAGCAACATGATGTGGTTCCTCATGCTCCAGCTGTTTTTTGGGGGTTTTTTTTCATCTCCACATCATCATCATTTTTTTATTTTTTTTTGCCAGCTGTTATGGGTCGGTGTTGGTTTGCTCAGCCCTGCTGTTGACCAAGGCAGGGATGTACATCTGGAGCTGGTCCTCGGGCGCCTAATGGCGACTTCTGCTCCTACTGGCAATTAGGATGGGTTAAATGCAGTAGACACATTTCATTGTGCAGGGAACATGTTCTTCTGTGCATATGACAATGAAATTCCTTTGAATCCTTGAATCGGAGCGATGTGGTTCCACAAGTTCCAGCTGGTTTTTTTTTTATTATTTCCACAGCTGCGCGCAATGCGGTTCCACACGCTCCAGCTGCTCGCACTGTGTTTGTGCACATGCACGAGTGTGCACGAAACCATCGCAGCGGGATCGTTCATGCCTGCCTGACTGTGTGTCTCTCCTGACGTCACCTCAATGTTTTCGTGGTTCACTCATTCAGGCTGTTTCGTCGTGATTTACCCTGATTCCTACTTATTCTTGCTATGTGCGAAGGGGCGCTAAGATAAGAATCAGCACACTGTCCCCAAGCAGTGATAAATATTGGTGTCTTATTGGGCTGAGCTGCCTAATATCCAAACCAAAATTTCTAACGTGTATGTACAGCAGTCATTATTATGCTCACAAGTAAATTTTGGGTTTAAAAAAAATGCTTAAAACATAGCTTTTAGTAGAAAGTTGTCTGCACATCAAGAAATGGCCACAAAAATAAATGAATATAACAAAAAAAAAGCAACATGACAGAAACCAAGGTTCACCACCACTATAATCCAACCTGGTCTCAGCAGCACAAAATATACATTAATCTATTGGTTTGTGATATTGTGACGAAAAGTGCCTTATTTTCGTCATGGCAGCACAAATTCATTCTAATTCATTCCGTGTTGGCTGCATGAAATTAAAAGTGAAGCGGGGGGTTGGGTGGTTATGGTTAGGGTTGGGGGAAGGAGTAGGATTAGGTTATGGTTAAGGTTAGGGTCGGGGGTAGGAGTAGGGTTAGTAATAGTGAGTTAAAAAAAAAGTCACAAAAATCTGACTGATTTTGTGACGGGCGCACAAAAATAAAAATAAAAAAAAATTGAGACTGGCCTGCTATAAGTATATTGACCTCAATAAATACATCCAGACATCGACTAACAAGCAATGTTGACCTCTGTGGCCACCAAACCACCATAGATCTGGGCAAAAGTTTAGCAGCTATCTAAAATCATTTGAAGTCTTCATATATGAATACTTGGCCAGACAGAAAATTAAACAGAGTAATCAATTCTGGAATTCAGCTGCGACATTTTGGCAATTTTGCAAATTTGTCTCAGCATGATTCTTCACATAATGCAATTGTGAGGACCCCAGAAAGTTGAGAAGGTCAAGAGTATGCCTCAGTTTCACCTGAATGGAGCAGATATCCATCTGCTGCTGGATGCAACAAATCATAGGGGAGGTGATGGTCTAGTGGTTAAGGCGTTGGGCTTGAGACCAGAAGATCCTTGGTTCAAATCCCAGCCTGACTGGAAAATCACTAAGTGCCCTTGGGCAAGGTCTTTAATCCCCTATTGCTCCTTGTATGATAGCACTCTCACATCAGGGTGAATGTAAAGAGCTTTGATGCAGATGGAAAAGCGCTATATATAAATGCAGTCCATTTATGATTACGTTTGTGAGGGGAGGACTGATTGGTGCCCTCCAGGACCCAGAGTGGTTCCATGATGTGGTGGATATGGTAACATCCACACCAGGATGTGTTCCCAGGCCTGCCCTGATGAGAATTCTGAAAGAGACAAAGGCATGAATCAGAATCTCTGCATCAGCCATAGGAGAGGTCCAATCACTGCAACATTACACAGGTCAAAAAGGGCATTTCTAGTCACCCTAACCCTAACCTCTAATATGCAGGTCAAAAAAAAAGGCTGATCACAAAAAAATAAAATATAACGCAATGCTAAAATACCCTCTGCCATATGATCTTTGTCTTCTTTATAATTTGCAGTTATTTAATTAGTATCCCAGTGCAAAGTGTGTATATAATTATGTATATAATTAATGTAAATTGTTTACATTAATTATTAAGATCCTATTGTCTTACATACAATTTGTACATGTTCAATAAAGCCCCTCTATCAATCAATCAATCATAAACAATATTTATGTTTTAACAGCATCTGCAGGAGGGCGTGTGTGTGAGCATACATGAGCTTTTGACAAGATCGGACGTTAGCTTTGAGTCAGCGTAAGGTAGCATGCACACTAACATCCACAAAATGTCTTGTAAATCACTTCAGAGGTGTTATCAGGTTCCAAAACCGCATTTTCAGTTTTAGAAGTGTTTATTTCTAGCTTTTACATAATATACGACAAAGGGGTTATATTTACACACAAACCAAACTGAGTTTCCAGCTAGTTAGATCAGCCACTGATGTCATGGTGCTGCTTTACTCTGATTGGCTGCCACCCTCACCCCTCAAAAAAAAAAAAAAAAGGAACAGAATAAAAGAGAGTGTGACTTTTTAACCTCGTAAAATACCTCTTAAAATAGCTCAAAGTTAGCCATCTTTGAATTTGTTCAAGGTCTGTGTCCCAATAATGTTCCCTGTGATTTTAAAGACTTTGACAATAATAGGACTGGAGTTATGCTGAGCACAGACAGACAAACGGACGGACAGACAGATGCAAAGTCTTCGCAATACCGATGGCCATATTTGATGGCCTCGGGTAAAAATCAAACAAACATTTTAAAGTCCTTCACTGTATACTATCACAAGATCACATGTTAAATGATCTTAAAGATGTCTCTGTTGAGCAATTAAATCACATCAGTCTTTTCCTAGGTCAAGGTAGATAATTAGATGATCTCCAACTGCTATGGAAGAAAAAAAAAAGTGAGAAATGTCCAGTAGTCACTGTGACAACAATACTGCAGTCTCAGTGAGCAAAGAGGTTAAAAGTGTATGGTTTCTCTTCTGAATCCACCAGTCAGCTGCTCCAACATCCTTTGGGCACCAACAAGCTTAAAACATTCAACATTGCCTTTTTAGTCTGTAAGCAAAGCATTCCCAGAGACTTCACTACAGTGTAACAAGGGATTTTCAAAGTTTAGTATAACAAAATGACCACAGACTGGGACGAGATGCTTGTTGGATGGGGAGCTCCAGACAAGTGACATTTCTCTTGGCATGAGCAGCAGAGCTAACACTGCACAGATAGTCTCTGACGTTAGAACATGGAAAAAGCAGCCCCAGGGCATCTGTTGACATGTTGATGTAACAACGGTAATGAATTTCATTTCTAAAATTGCAGCTATGAGATTGTTGCCTCCTCATCAAATCTGCAAAAAGAGTTTGCAAGTGTGCTACGGTGAAAATTGTGTTTGTCTAAAGGGGTTTTATTATACACCTTTCAGGCAGTGTGTTACAAACACATATTGAGGTTTGTTACCAAAGTACTCCATGGACACCGAGGAGATGCATCATGTTGCAGATGTACTTGTAAGTAAGTACTTATTTCTGTGTGTGTTGCTTGAGTGGGATTGCTTTGCCTTTCACCACACCCCTCTCTGACTCATGGACTGTGCTCACAGTGTCGGCACAGCCGTTTAGTTTTTGTTAGGTCAGGTCTTGGAGAATGTGCTGATGCTACGGATCACATCATCCAGCAGGCTATGGAAATGCCCTGGGTCATGGATGACAACCACCCACTCAGACATCCAGTCTATCTGGATCTTTCAAAAGGAGACATCTATCTGCTACACCCAGATGAAATGTGAGCATCCCCTTGGCATTTTGTAGTTGTCAGGCTCCTCAGCACTGGGTACCTACAGTAGTGTTCAGAATAATAGTAGTGCTATGTGACTAAAAAGATTAATCCAGGTTTTCAGTATATTTCTTATTGTTACATGGGAAACAAGGTACCAGTAGATTCAGTAGATTCTCACAAATCCAACAAGACCAAGCATTCATGATATGCACACTCTTAAGGCTATGAAATTGGGCTATTAGTAAAAAAAAAATGTAGAAAAGGGGGTTGTTCACAATAATAGTAGTGTGGCATTCAGTCAGTGAGTTTGTCAATTTTGTGGAACAAACAGGTGTGAATCAGGTGTCCCCTATTTAAGGATGAAGCCAGCACCTGTTGAACATGCTTTTCTCTTTGAAAGCCTGAGGAAAATGGGACGTTCAAGACATTGTTCAGAAGAAAAGTGTAGTTTGATTAAAAAGTTGACTGTATACTCAAAACCTGGATTAATCTTTTTTGTCACATAGCACTACTATTATTCTGAGCAGTACTGTATGTGCTGGATTATGCACCACATCCCCAAGGTGTCATACCTGACATTCCCTCAAGAAACAAGTAGTGCTCTTCAACTGAGTCTTCTTAAGAAACCATTTCTTTGACATAACAGTACCCAAAAGAAGACTCCAAAGTTCTGCTACAGTTTGCCAGAAGGCACATGGGAGATTCAAGCCTAGATTTGATCTGCTTCCTTGTCCTCTATGCTGTGAATGTTGATGCAACAGACAAAATTTCTCTGATTTGCAGTCATAGCCACAGAAGCCTATAATTGTTTCAGAGTTGTCACGGATGTCTTGGTGGCTTCCCCACCACTCTCCTTCTCAAATAGTCGCCCAGGTTTTGAGAATTTACCATACAACATCATACTGTATGTATTTCTTAGTAACAGATGTGAAAGACGTCCAAGCAATGTTTAGTGATTTGGAAGTGTTCATGTACCATCCCCTAATTTGTCTAAAGAAAACTGGCTGTGAAAGTCATGACTGGTGTTAGTTATACTAAAGGGTGTCATTAAGTATACAACCAATTATTTTGGCTTTCAGATTTGTATTTCATTTATATCGTTGAGATTTGTTTCTTGTTGAAGTTGAAAGGAAATCATTTTAGCAAGCCTAAAATATTTTTCCCCACATACCCTAAAATAAACAAAATGTGTAAAGGTCCAATATATATCCACTGCGGATATAATTCATATTGCATTCAAAATGCATTCTCTCTTTCAAATCTGATCTGTATTAGATGTTCCATCATGGTGACCTACAGGCAGTGTTGCCACAGTTACTTTGAAAAGTTGCTTTATTAGTTACTTTATACAGTTACTTCATTAACAGCTGCGGACAACTTGTTGGTAGCTGCTGAATTTCAAATTCAAATTTCATTAATTTGTATAGCGCCAACTCATGACGTGGTCGCCTCAAGGCGCTTCACACAACACACACACACACAAAAAAACAGAGCAACATGAATCAAAATATTAAAAACCACAATAAAAGAATAAAAACATAAAATATAAGAATAATAGAAAACACGCAATCACATAAAATAGTAACAACAGGGTAAAAAATGCGTCTTCAATCTGGACTTAAAAATCTCCACAGAGTCTGACTGCTGTATCCATTGTTCCTCAGAGCTGGGGCACGATAGGAAAAGGCTCTGTGACCCGCAGACTTTTTTGAATGTAACTAATAAAGTAACTAGTCATGTAAATAGGTTGTTTTTGAGACTGAGTACTCAGCAAAGTAACTATTAGTTACTTTGCTGATTACTCAATCTTAAGAGTAACCAAGTTAGATTAATAGTTACATTACTTATTAGTTACAAGTTGTCAGCAGCTGCTAATAAAGTAACTGCATAAAGTAACTTTTCAAAGTAGGCAACACTGCCTACAGGTGCCCTTTAGTGATGGAGAAAAGCCTCCAGTAGGATCCAAATGATACTCTGAACTATTAGGTTGTTTTACTAACTGCAAAGTAGATGTTATTGTGCCTGCCTTATTAGTAGGACCCAAATTGTTGTTGTCAGAGATTGAACTGGGAAAGGTAAAAGGTTATTGACTGCCATGGCACTGACTTGATCTTGATGCGAGTTTCCCAGGGTTCACTGTAAGATGTACCTTGATTGCTGATCTTCTATGGAAGCAACAAATGCACTGTTCTGTGTCTTTTTCCTGATTCTCTCCCCTCAGCCCCAACCAGTCCCAGCAGAAGACTGCCCCTCCCTGAGCCTGGTTCTGCTGAAGGTTTCTTCCTGTTAAAAGGGAGTTTTTCGTCCCACTGTCGCCAAGTGCTTGCTCATAGGGGGTCGTTTTGACTGTTGGGGTTTTTCTGTAATTATTGTATGGCTTTTGCCTTACAATATAAAGTGCCTTGGGGCGACTGTTTTTTGTGATTTGGCGCTATATAAATAAAATTATTAATTCATTTTGTTCTGCTTTTTTAAATGATGTTCTGTGAAGCGCCTTGAGGTGACCTCGTTGCGATTTGGCGCTATATAAATTAATAAATTTGAATTTGAATTTGGACACAACACATAACTCACCTCAAAATGCAAGATATGGAGTAAACTACCAACAAATTCATTCAGATCTATTATGGTCTTCTGAAGCTCAGCAAAGACATAAAACATTGGCACTTTAACCAGTTTATTAACCTCAGCCTCTTTTATGCCATATCTGGGATGGAAACCTGGCCTGAATTTTATGAACAGATACCACTGAAAAGGATTAGATCCTTCTACTCTACACACAGTATAGTACTGCAACAATACTGATTTCACAACCACTCTAAAATGATCATTTAGAGCATCTGCAGGTGTGCTGGATGCAGCACATCCATGGTGTTTTCCCCATAATTAATGGCCATTGGATAAAATCAAAGTTAGCATTTACAGGTAGAGAAGCTATTTTTCTCAGAATCCAGAAAGGTCAAATATTTTTCATGCCTAGTCATAACTCTTTATTTCAACTTTGTCTTTCATTCTTGAAAGAGCCTCAATAAGACAGTGCAAGTCTATTACCTTGCACAAGATCCAGATCATACTAAATTCTACTGTATGTGACAGATTGGGAGGCTGCATGACCCTGGGAAGCAGACAAATCTGGGCACTCATATTAAACATGCTCTTGCAGATTAATTAGTCTTGGGATGTCAGGCTAAGGCAAGATAAAAAGGTTAAGAAATGGAACGTTTATACTTACAAATGGCAACATACTGTAAAAGGACCGCAAAATCCCTGCTTTGGCATAATATAGTGCTAAAACTGCCTCCCCTGTTGTGAAAGTGTCGTGACACCGACCCACAACAGGGGGCGTTAATGAACGGACAATGGATAAGCCAAAAGTAACAATTTAATGTTGTGAATCGCACAACGACGTACAGACAATAACAATATGGTGGACTGTCAATCATACACCAGGTGACGTGTGGGCAGGCTCGACGATAGAAGACGCCTGGCGAGAGAAGAGCCGGATCCCCACACAGCTTCCACCACCAACGGAGCTGAAGAACACCGGAGCCGCCAAGCCCTGCGCCCCAGGTGGCCGCTGTCTTCAGCAGTCAGACCCGGTACTGCTGGCAGAGAACAGAGACAGTCCAGATGAGTGTGAGTTCACACACTCAGTAATCCCACAGTCAGTGTTTAGTTAGGAGGGAGCACCTCCACCTCCAATCACACACTCGTGCAGCTCCTGTTTAACCACTTATCTGGTTTGGGGTGTGAGGCGAAGCCGTCGCTGATCACACCAAACGCCAGTCCCACAGATAAGGACACACCACAGGAAAACGGCTGCAAAGAAGTTCAGATTAATACTCAATGTTTTGAGTCAGCAGAGAAAATTACCTGAATGGTAGCTGATTTCTCGGCGGGGAGGTGGAGTTGCAGTCCGGCCTTTATGGTGGTGGTGATGAGTAGTGGATGAGTGACAGCTGGTACGGATGATGTGTGACAGCTGTCACTCCTGGTCGCTCCGACGCCCTCTCGTGCTTGAAGCCCGCACTTCAAGCAGGGCGCCATCTTGTGGTGGTGGGCCAGCAGTACCTCCTCTTCGGCGGCCCACACAACATCCCCCGCACCACCATCACCACAACAAAAACAAGAAAATGCTGACATCATCAGGAAGTGACATGGACACTGTTTAATGCAGAGGCTATCTTGTGCTTTTAGATGTTTTCAAGATTGCGGCATCGTAAAATACGGTACTTTGACTCATTCTGTTTCCGAAGAAAGTATGGTTTTGGCAGATATTCGTATACTGATATTTTGCTAAGAAATAGTAATTAGAAAATATTTTTAAAAATGCATTTTAAAGAACATTTAAGGCTGCATTTAAGGCCTACCTGTAGAAACAGTGCAATGAATCCTAAATTGACATTTAATAAAGGCAAGCCTTTTTTAAAATGTCAATTTAGGATTGATTGACAGTGGATCTTGGTGATCCACTGGCAAGGGTGGATTGGCCATTGGGGTACCGGGATTTTGGGCTAATGGCTGCGCCTTTTTTTCTGCGCCTTGCCATGTTAACTCTCCCAGCAAGGGAGAGAGACATGCAGCCCACAGAGCTCAGCTGCAGCCTGCAGACACAGCACAGTGGCTGTGTCTGTCAAAAGGATACCTGATCCAATTGTGGCCCTATGATGGGCTGCAAACCCACACATGTTCTAGACCCCTATCATCCAATCACCTTTAATAATGGGCTATCACGATGAGAGAGAGAGAGAAAAACAGCACAGCTGAACATGAAAAATAAAGCGAGTCACAAAATGGAGAAAAAATGGGAAGACGATGCAGAAAAACTGATACTGCTAAGAGCAGAAAAATTTCAGAGATGTTTGCTGTGGGGGCCAACCTGGCAGGGGCACCTGTGAGTCCTTCTTAGCACCAACAGGTGGTGTCTGAGTCAGACAGTGAACGTGACAGTGAGGCTCCTGCTGCCCTGGTGGTGGTAAAGGAGCAGAAGGAGATTGGTGGTGGTAATCAAGCATGGTGTGGATTAGCATTTATTTATTCATTCATCAAACTTGTAATGTACTCACCTCATAGCAAACTGCGTAGTGTGGTGTGTAACAACTAAATCTAGTTATCTAAAGTACTGGAAAACAATACCATATTTATGTCCTGATTAATTGATTAGTTTTTATTAATAACCACTTAACCACTATTTTATATTTTCATCAACGGATGCCACACACAATTGCAGATCTACAAGCTTACAGCACACGTTGCAATGTGATGTGGTTTGAGCATGGAGATCTGCTAGTTTCACAATTTTCATCATTTATTTTATTAAAGTCTGTAGAATATTAAAGGATTATTAACATCACTGCGCTCAGTCCGTATAAAAAAGACCAAGGTCTGATATTCCTGTACAGACCGAGCAAGAGGTTAAATAATCGTTTATCATATGGCTGTTCTGAGCTGTGTTTTCATCTTGTTGTTCTTCATTTTGCATGTCCACTTCGAGCTCGTTTGCTGTTAATTCCTCCAATTGAGCAGCGCAGTCTCGTTTGAGGGTGGGCGCTAAAGGGTTAAAATATGACGTATATGACATAATTTCTCTACTTCGGGGGATGGAAACATGGCATTTTGGGCAATTTACACACAAACAAAGTGAAAATACAAAGAAAAAGTGACGGTGCAGTGGGAAAGTGGACATGTGTTGCAGTTTGTTTATGACTCAGAGCTGACGTGTCGAGGCGGTTTTGCAGGCGAGAGAACGTATTTCTGGTTAGCTGTGTTGGCTAACACATTCCGATATGATGTCTCCCATTCACCTCATCTTCCCTTCTACACTGGGCACCAAAAAAAAATGCACTTTTCGCGACTGCTTTGGTGATTGCAGCCGAAAATAAAATGGTACACCAGAGCGGCTGTCCCCATAAGTGGTCAAGTCCCACGATGTTACGCAGGTTTCAGACGAGACTGCGCTGCCGTATTCATCTTCTCAGTGTATTAGAATTCACTCTGAGAATGGCCCTCTTTGTCGCTTATAATTTCTTTGTTCACTTTTTGTTTTGTTTTATTTCACACTGTGAAAATTGCAAACAAAGTCTGATACACGATCTGGACCGATTGTCATGGTAACAGTCTGATATGGGAAAATATCAGACCAGAAATCAGCCAATCCGAGTGCGTGCGCTGTCATAGCCATATAATAAAAAGTGATATTGTTCACTACAGTAGTGTTTTTAAGGGCATGTGTGTTTGTATATACTTCAACGGGGACGGAGTTGGCACAGTATCTGCATGCGGATTGTAGTGGTGGGCCAGTCTGGACCAAAAAGTCCAGGGCCGAATTTTTGTCCCAGTCCAGCCCTGTAGCATGTTTTTGTTTTTAAGCATGTTATAGAGATTTTAGTGTGATGGTTCCTTCTTGGTTGACAGACATTCTTGTCATGGTGATGGAACCCTATAAAAGACAGATGATGTCACATTATTACTATCTGATGCCTTCAACTCCTCCAACAGTTCCTTAGTTGTGAGTCAGAGGTTCTCTTGGAAATTTAGAACAATTCATTGATTACTGGCTGTTAATTTGGACCTTCTTCCTTTATGATGTAAAGTGTGTTTGGCTGCAAGCTTCTTATATTTGTACATACCTTTAAAATTGCTTTGGTACCATCAATCTTTTACTGATGACTCCTAACAAGGAACTTGTTGAGGTCCAAATTGTGCTCTGGAAGCCTTGGTTTCATTCCTAAGTTTTTTATTATTATTATATAAGCTGGTCCTCTAGATAGGACTATAAATCCAGCCAAATGTTGTCCAATTAATTGTAAATTAGGCCTTAAAGTCATTTAGAATTTTTTGCAAGTAATTCTATCAATGTGTAGAATCTTCTGGAATCTTCCACGCTCTATAAAGAGGTATTCATCGTAGGCTACATACACTGTTCACCCACTGAAAATCTGAAAAAACTATCTGGTAACTTTTTTTTTAATAACTTTGAAATGATATAAGTACACATTCTACGTGACATAGCACACACATTGTTGTGGTACTGCCTGCCTGGCGGTCTCATGAATTCAATGCACCTGTTTTCCCGCACAGCTGCTGCTGCCTGGGAAAGAAAGACCTTGACCTTTGACCCTGTGTTGTGACCTTGAGATATACTCACTCTGTTTTTGGCGTTGCCTGGCTTTGTTTGGATTCCCCGCGTTTGACCTTTGGCCTAACAAAGGTCAAACCTGACTGCCAATCTAATCATGCATGAAATCATGAAATCGTGCATGAAAATTCAGTAAGGTATATCTTATATATTATATTCCAATTCTAAGGTGGAACTATGCCAGTATACAAAGGTATATCTAAATATCTAAAAAGGAAGAGTAAAATAGAGTAGAAAAGAGTAGAGTAGAGGCACTTAGGTGCCTGGTCTTGGGAACCAGGGATGGTAGGTTCAGAAAAAAATATTAAGGGGGCCATGAGTTTATCACAGGGCCCCCCCCCAAAAAAAGTGCGCACCGGAGGGGACGTGCCTCTGGGCGTGCGTAATGAATTGGGTGCGCTCCTAGAAAGCTTGTGTATTTAGGCTACACCGTTGTAAGAGACTGACTGAGTAAGAGTAAAGAGTGATGACAGTATTTTTTAATTATTATTTGAACGTCTAGACCCTCAGTCAAGTGATCTCCTGCATACCACAAAACCAAACCAACAACTGATCTGAGAAACGACACGAGACAGTAGATTAACCCCACATACAGCCCTCCATCACATGCGCAAACACAGCGCAATTTGGCATGACAGTCACACAACGGGTCAAAGATAAACCTTTCATGTAGATATATAGTGGACCCTCGTTTATCGCGGGAGTTACGTTCTAAAAATAGCCTGCAATAGGCGAAATCCGTGAAGTAGACAGTGTTATTTTTTACAATTATTATAGACGTTTTAAAGCTGTAAAACCCCTCACTACACACTTTATACACTTTTCTCAATCAGGCATTAACATTTTCTCACTTTTTTCTCGTGTGCAAACACTCTCAAAGTTCAAACCTTAGTAGAAAAATAAGACCAACCTGTTTTCAGGCCCAAACATTTGTTTGAGAAATAAAAATAGAACGTTTTCCTATAAATAATTATGATGGCTTTTAGAATTAACAAATTTAATTTTAACGATCAACCTACAAGGTTGGACACATAAGAAATTATTAATAGTGACTGACCACTATTTCACAGTTTCTCTGATCGCACCTCTTTGTCGTGGCGCCGCTACGCTGAAGGCCTCGCTGTAGGTGTCTTTTTCCGAGTGAAGAACACAGTTATGGGTAGTTGTTGGCACTCTTTTTTCTTCTGGGAGAGAAGATTCTTATAAACAGACACGCAGAACACAATGCGCGTGCTCTCCCTTCACGGTGCCGCAATAGGTGTCCCGTCATCTTTCTTTTTTATTTTTGCACAGGAAAAACACCTCCGTGTTGATAACCATTTCTAAAATCCAGGCGGCTTTTGATGGCTTTCAGTGGAGTGAGTATATGAGAAATTGTTTAACAGCTGGACATGTTCCAACTTGTCCTTAAGGCTTCCAACAGAGGTGTTTTTCCAGTTGCGGAGCGTCGCGCGGCTGTGAGCCGACGCTGCAATCCGTCCGCACGTCTTTCATTAAAAAAAATCTCCTTTAACAGTGGAATATCCAGATAAAATGCTGAAACCGACTTCTTCTGAAACTTCTCTGTTCTCTCACGACGTCCTGGATCAATAGAGCCTGAAATGTGGAGGTTTTCAGCTTGAAACAGGCTGACGACGGCGCCTGAGAGCGCTGCGCGACGTCTCGCACCGTGGGAAGTCCTTAAAGCGACAGTATCACCTCAAAATCTCTCATCAACTGTTAAAATTTTCACCGAAAACCAGCTTAATTTTTCGAACCGTGTCCACTTCAATGTGTCTCACAGGTTTAGAAAAAATTTTGATCAAACAAAGCGCCAGTCTCTCAGCAACTTCTCAGACAAAGGAATTCCAACGAGGGTTCAAGCATGTCTGACGTAAAAACATATGAATGAAATCCATATAGTTATTGACAGACCTCGTATATACACTCAACAAAAATATAAACGCAACACTTTTGGTTTTGCTCCCATTTTGTATGAGATGAACTCAAAGATCTAAAACTTTTTCCACATACACAATATCACCATTTCCCTCAAATATTGTTCACAAACCAGTCTAAATCTGTGATAGTGAGCACTTCTCCTTTGCTGAGATAATCCATCCCACCTCACAGGTGTGCCATATCAAGATGCTGATTAGACACCATGATTACTGCACACGTGTGCCTTAGACTGCCCACAATAAAAGGCCACTCTGAAAGGTGCAGTTTTGTTTTATTTGGGGCGGGATACCAGTCAGTATCTGGTGTGACCACCATTTGCCTCATGCAGTGCAACACATCTCCTTCGCATAGAGTTGATCAGGTTGTCAATTGTGGCCTGTGGAATGTTGGTCCACTCCTCTTCAATGGCTGTGCGAAGTTGCTGGATATTGGCAGGAACTGGTACACGCTGTCGTATACGCCGGTCCAGAGCATCCCAAACATGCTCAATGGGTGACATGTCCGGTGAGTATGCCAGCCATGCAAGAACTGGGACATTTTCAGCTTCCAAGAATTGTATACAGATCCTTGCAACATGGGGCCGTGCATTATCCTGCTGCAACATGAGGTGATGTTCTTGGATGTATGGCACAACAATGGGCCTCAGGATCTTGTCACGGTATCTCTGTGCATTCAAAATGCCATCAATAAAATGCACCTGTGTTCTTCATCCATAACAGACGCCTGCCCATACCATAACCCCACCGCCACCATGGGCCACTCGATCCACAACATTGACATCAGAAAACCGCTCACCCACACGACGCCACACACGCTGTCTGCCATCTGCCCTGAACAGTGTGAACCAGGATTCATCCGTGAAGAGAACACCTCTCCAACGTGCCAAACACCAGCAAATGTGAGCATTTGCCCACTCAAGTCAGTTACGATGACGAACTGGAGTCAGGTCGAGACCCCGATGAGGACGACGAGCATGCAGATGAGCTTCCCTGAGACGGTTTCTGACAGTCTGTGCAGAAATTCTTTGGTTATGCAAACCGATTGTTTCAGCAGCTGTCCGAGTGGCTGGTCTCAGACGATCTTGGAGGTGAACATGCTGGATGTGGAGGTCCTGGGCTGGTGTGGTTACACGTGGTCTGCGGTTGTGAGGCTGGTTGGATGTACTGCCAAATTCTCTGAAACGCCTTTGGAGACGGCTTATGGTAGAGAAATGAACATTCAATACACGAGCAACTGACATTCCTGCTGTCAGTATGCCAATTGCACGCTCCCTCAAATCTTGCACCATCTGTGGCATTGTGCTGTGTGATAAAACTGCACCTTTCAGAGTGGCCTTTTATTGTGGGCAGTCTAAGGCACACCTGTGCACTAATCATGGTGTCTAATCAGCATCTTGATATGGCACACCTGTGAGGTGGGATGGATTATCTCAGCAAAGGAGAAGTGCTCACTATCACAGATTTAGACTGGTTTGTGAACAGTATTTGAGAGAAATGGTAATATTGTGTATGTGGAAAAAGTTTTAGATCTTTGAGTTCATCTCATACAAAATGGGAGCAAAACCAAAAGTGTTGCGTTTATATTTTTGTTGAGTGTAATATAATAAGTAATAAGACATAAGAAGGATAAGAGACATAAGACGGATAAGACATCACAGGAGAAGATTGTTATCAAACACAAAGGAACTAACTATTTTGTAAGCTACGATGAACGTTGCATGTCATTGGTAAATGAAACATCAAATGAGGCGTCAGCTTTGGAACCACCCTCACAGCCATTACAGCTGGTGTATAGAGGGTATGCATTTACATCATCAAACCACACCCTGAGACAGGTATACCTCCATGTTGAATGGAACATGGTGGAAAGAAAATAAATGTTTACAGTGGCCGAACGTTCCAGAATTCGGCAACCTAAAGCCCCTTTCACACTGGTGTATTCGTAGAGCTGCGTATTGTGGTGTATTGTCTATGCCGAGTTGAGCAGCTCTACGCCCACTTTTAGCTGCTCTACGTCGAGTTTTTGCTCCCTACGCAGCAGTATGTTGAGGGCTATGGGCATAGGACGGAAGAAATTAAACATGTTTAATTTTCTTCGGCGTAGAGCGCTGGACACAAAAAATATGCAGTTTTAAGCAGGTCTGCGCAGCACAGCGTTACTGCATGCAAGGCTGTGCAACACGACGCTTCTGTACACATCCAAAAACTGAGTCCGTGTACATATCTGAAGCTTTTGTACAACAATCATTTCCACATAAATTCGGCATTATTTCATCATAAAAGACGGAGGAAGCGATCAGAGCACCACGGCTACATGAGCTGCTAGCTGATGCGTTCACTCTGCGTCAGCCATTTCATAGCGTCACCAGTTATCACCTCGTTTTCTGCTTAAAACGGCCTCATTTCTGCTTAAAACTGACTTTAGAATGATTTAAGAGGTTTTACCCTGTCATCTGATGGTTGATAATGCAATTAATCCATTTGATCTCTTTGGATGAAGAGACAAACGGCTGAGCTCCAAAATGACGCATGCGCGGTGAGGCAGGGCGGGCCAATTTTTAGGGGTGGACCGTTTGGTCTGCGACACCTGTTTGTTTGTTTGTCAGTTTGTTTGTGAACAGCCTGGAGCCCACAGTTTTTCATATGTTCTTATGAAATTTTTACTGACAATTCATATCCTGATAGGCAAGAACTGATTCAATTTTCAAGGTCATAGGTCAAAGTTCAAATTCAGGAAAATTCTTTGAAAATGGAAAAAATCACTATCTTTAACATTAAATGAATTTTCAAAATTTCATAACTATGTCAAAAAAGATTAAATTTCTTTCATATTTGACAGCGTTATGCAGGATGGTGTTGATCCAGATCTGATCCAGATTGTGGATTTTGTGGACATTTGAATTTAATGTTGAAAAGCCCATTTGGTGTACATTTTGCATTATATCTCAATCAAAATTGCCTCAATCATTCTCATTTTTATGGATTTACACCACCAAAACTGTATGGAGGTTCCAATTTTATGCCTGTTTGTCTCCCTTTTTTTCAGTCAGAAACCAAGTGCCAAAAAGAAATGACAAATTGTGCATAGCAGAGATAACAAATGCTCTGTGAAAATTATCTGAAAAAGAATTCAGAAACCGAAAAAGTTGAAAAAAAAAAGAACCCCCCAGACAACACCACAAAAAATTTTTGAATCAAGTGCATGAACTAAATACATACTCCTGACATTTGATCACACTGAGTTTATGAAAAGCCACTTCTTGTTATGTGTCGGACGCAGCTCGGAGAACCGACCAGCGTTTGAAGGACCCAGTATGAAATAAGCAGAGCACGGTACAAAGGCTAACTGAATTTAATACATAACAGTGATACAAAAAATAACAAAAGAAAGTGCGGTCTGGCGTGGTGCGCTCCCAGCAGCGCTAACGGTCCGGAGCCAGAAGCTGTTCGGACCCAAGGACCCCGCCGACACCCCCCAGGTGGCCGCAACAAACCGAGTCTGTGAAAGAAGGAACCATTATGTGAGTCCACACTCTACACACAGAGAGAACACTTAAAGGTGTACAAACAGCAAACACTTCCTGGCTTGATTACTAATCAGCTTCCCAACCTGCAGGCATGGAACATCCAGTTCACAAAACTCCACTGCAGTGGAAGCCGATACATGACTAACATACAGCTCAATATAAAAAGGTGTGAGGGACACCACATTTACTGACTGTATAAATGTTAGTCACAAAATCTAACGTACCTCAGGAAGTGTGCTGACGAGCGTGAGACCTCACCCCCTCCTCTTTCACAGACCGTGCATCAAACCCTGGACGTTCTCTGCATCCACTGATGATGAGATGGCTCCCGAGACGACGATCTCACCCGTCTGGTCACAAGGTCGAGTCTCTGGCAAATACACACTGTATACTCCAGTCTTAAATGCCACCATGTTCCAATCCATATAGATGCACCTCAGCTGTGAGTCCTGACGAGCCGCAGGTGATCAGGGTGAGGTCCTGATAACCTCAGCAACACAGCCACTCAGTCCCAAATGCAAGCCACCTGGAAGGAAAAACAAAAGACAGAAACAAAAAGGCAGCCAGGCCCCCCAGCCATACAACACTTCTAACAGGACATTGACCTTGAAAATATTTTCCAAGGTAAAATTTTGTGGAATTGGAAACTAGTGTTGGCGGAGGTTTGCACTCTCCAAGCGCGGTGCTCTAGCTGCTGATGTTTTCAAAGTTTCTTGCATGCGAATATGACCCCGATATCCAGTAAATGGACAACAACTATCTCGTCAGGCATACAAAGTAACTTGTTTTATGGCCCCTTCACACATAACGTGAATGAAGCCGAACGGTGCACAAAGGAGGATTTGATTGGCAGTCAGGAAAAATCTGAGCCGCACTCGAACGCCTAGTACAGCAGTCGGAACAACCATTTGACCACAACGCATGCACTCCACATTTGCGTTGCACTTGTTTTATTTGATGAGGTCGTGCTGCCATCTGACCGTGGTCGCAACATTCGTACAGCATGTCATACGCAGGTCGGACCATTAGGACTGCACGAAATGATCAGCCACATTGAACCTTGGCCAAATGTGAATGCGTTAGCCTTCACACTAGTGGCCAAATGAGGGCGAATGGCACCAAATGGCTATTCGACCCACGCTAGGCCAGAATCAAGGTGCCACCCATGAGCTTCCAACAGCAGTCGCGGGGCACTTAGAAAATGCAGGGCCCATTCACGCAGCCAGCACAAATGTAGTGCCCAGGACACCACCGTTGAGGTGTGCTCGACGAGGCGAAAGCTCAAAGGGCGGTCAATGTGAAGTGTCCCCCCACCCCCCAAGCAACACGAATGGCATGTGAATGTGTCGTGTGTGTGCCTCTCCCCCCCAAAGCAACATGAATGGCGTGCAAGTGTGGCATGCTCCCCCCCCACTATTAGCCAACATTGTTGAGGTGCAGCTGAGGTGGTGAAGGCTCAAACGGCAGTTGGCGTGCAATCCAGCGCAGCGTGCACATCTGGACAGCTGTCATATCCACGATGGAACATCTGACAAATATGGAACACCCATCATGGCATATCCAGCATGTCCGTCTGGACGTGGAATCACCAGCCAGCAGTGTGTTCACACCACCACAACAGAGATAAAATAAAAACCCAGCTGCTCCAGCTGCGTGTCACAGCGCTGGGTGGTGCAGACACCAACCATGCAGCAGCCTGTGCTGTACATCCTGCTGACAACTCCCACCAACAGCTCATAAAAACTTCATCCCTTATGAATCACATATAGATCCCATATAAACCCCATATGACACAGCATCCCGCAGCCAGCACACCATCCGACTGGACAGCCACGTCACGTGACATGGGATCGCTGATGATCACGGCCTAGGCGCGCCCACCAAGGCAATCAGATGATCCCAGTTTACATGGATGCACCAAACCATCAGATCACGGCCCAGGCATGCTCACCAAGGCAATCAGATGATGCTGGCACACGCGGGTGCACCGAAGCCATCAGATGATCACACGCGCATTCACCTGATCGCTGTGTGAGAACACATATCGTGCCATGAACAACACCACCTCTCAACACTCCACCGCAATGCACATGTGTTGGCAGGCTCTCATGACATGATGAAAAATAAAAACAGATCACCAGCCTGCTACACCTCACATGACACGTGATCACAACGTCCACACAGTCTGTCCATCAAGTGACAGCCTGACTGACAGACCAGTGTGGGCAGCTCATTTGCCCCACATCCTGGAGCTGTGAGCCCATTCATGTGAGTGTTTTGCTGTTCCAGACAGGGGGTCGTGTTGCACCTGACCAGTGTGGACAGTGACAATGAGCCCATTCATATGAGCACTTTGCTGCCTCAGACAGGAGAGCGTGTCGCTCATCGGTGATGTCATGTCTGTGTTGACTTGATCACATGCAGTCACATCAACTACAGTTATGCATTTGTCAGGAGACCATGGTTGACACGTAATCATGTCATGGGTTGGATGTCATTTGAAATCAAGCAGGGAGGGAGCTAACCACAGCCTACACCCTGTGACTGCGGTCCTGTGACTGCAGTCCTGCAGATTTCACTGCTTCACATCGCAGCCACCGGGTCAGCGCAACGCAAGCTGGGGAACACATATTGTTACATGTGCTCCATTCTCCTATGTTCAAGGCACAGTGGTGCATGCATGTCTGCAAATGATGATGACATGGGGAAAAATAAAAAACAACCAAGATCACCTTTGGATCGCCCCCAGCCACATCTCAATATGCACGGCGACGCCCATGCAGCCAGAGCTGCACCATGGTGGCCCGCAGCAGCCACGAACTTTGCTGGCCTGACCTCCGGTTGCTGCTTGTGCGAGGGTGGGAGGGATGTTTTTATTTCATCTCATTCATGCATTTTCATGGTTCATGAACAAAAAGGAACATAAGGATGATCATTCTTGTATTCTCAGCTCTTTATAACAGTAATTAAACAGTAATCATTACCACTTGATTGTCTTACATTTAAACGGTACATTCATTGTTCTTATCATGTTTTATGGTCTCTCATTATTTTGTCCTTACAAAGTTCTTCGGTTTTTGGACATCTGTACAACATTTAATTGTTTCCACTGCTGTGAGAGTGCAATGCAGTGTCACACCACTCACCGTGGTCACGCTGTGTCTATGTGTGTGCGCATGATCATGCACAAAACCATCACTGCATTAGCAGTTAACATTAGCTTAGCAACGCCGGGAAAAGACAATGGCTTTCAGACCATTGTTACGCAAAAGAAGCAGGCGTAACGCCTATAGTGCCCGGTTGTGGCACTCGGATCACAATCACCACTATGAACTGTGAACCAATTTTCGGTCTTGGACATGCCTGTTGTTAGCCCTTCAAGTCCACGGGTGACTTCTACCCCTTTCTCCAGGCTGAAACGCTGTGCGTTAGTGATAGGCAATTCTATCACCCGCAAAGTTAGATTATAAACATCAGCTGACATTAAATATATTCCTGGGCCAGAGAAACCAACATTGCCTCTCACCTTAGGGTGCTAATGTTGCACAAGGGCAGATTTAGCCACATAGTTATTCACGTCGGCACCAATGATATTAGGATGAAACACTCAGATGTCACAAAAATGGACACAGAGAGGACTTGTGACCTCACCAGAAAAATGTGTCAGCATCAATTAATAGTCTCTGATCCCCTCCCTTCCTGGGGTAATGATGAGGTGATGAGCAGGCTGATATCATTGAATAGATGGCTGGTGCAATTTTGTAGATAGCAAGGCTGGATAACTGGCCTTCTTTGTGGGGTCGCCGTGGCATGCTGATGCCAGATGGCCTTCACCCTCCAGGGCAAGGTACCACCATCTTATCTGCGAACATGGATAGAGCTCTACAGGCGCTTTGAGGCAACTTTGTTGTGATTTGGTGCTATATAAATGAAAATAAATTCAAATTACAGGGAGGGTAGCATGAGGATTCTACAGCAGGTCATGGAGCAGGTGATTGGAGAACCTGCAGGGCTTACGACTAATGTGGTCATGGAATCCCTTAGCTTAGTGGGGAAATTAGTGCAGAAAATCCACTATGGTGATTGTGCAGTTTCTGTGGCAGGAAGGGAAATTCAACAAGTTGAGACTGTGACCCTTCTCCAGGGATGTGTCCATAAAGAGCATAGAAGGATAAGTTTTGCTAACTTAATACCTTAGGGTAGAGGATGTCCCACTGGCTGTTCCTGCAACATCAAATATTTTGTGTCTGCTACCAACAACCCACGTGGAATTTCTTAAATCTAAACTTAATTTTAGGCATCTTATATATACTACTCTGTAAGCACCTCTAAATCCCAACAGTCCAATTATCATTCCCACTGAGGTCCTTAGATTTTTGTCTCCTTAACATAAGGTCACTCTCTTCAAAATCAGTGTTGATAAATTATCTAATTATGGAACACCACTTACATATGTTTGGTTTCTGTGAAACCTGGCTTAATTTGAATCCATAGGCAAGCTCGATACAGCAGGGCTTTGTGAGAAAATAATCCACATACTGGAAAGTCATGGACTAGAGTACAAAAAGAACATCATAGGCCAAGCTTATGATGGGGCTTCTGTCGTGAGCGGTAAGCATTCTGGGGTACAGACGAGAATCAAAGAGGAAGCAAAATTTGCCTTTTACATCCATTGCACCACCCACTGTCTAAAACTAGTTTTAGTAGATACAGTCAAAGCTGTCCTAGTTGTAGAGGAGTTCTTCTACAAATACTTACTAGAAAACTATATGTGTTCACATCTGGATCCACTGTCCATCTAAATGGCTAGCTATACAAAGAGAGATGTACAAAGGTGCACCAAGAGAGCTCCAGCGTTTAAGTGACACCCGTTGGGCATGTCGATAGTTCGACATAACATCATGGATAGACTGCCTGCCCTTAAGTGACTACTGCAAGAGATAGCCCAAGAATGTAATGATCAAAGATCTGTTGAGGCTCGAGGTCTGCTGGCACAGATTAATCTTGAATTCATAGTGCATCTTGTTACACTCTGTACAGGGTTTGGAGAAACATAACTTCTCTCTGATATGCTACAGTCGTCAACACTTGACATTTCAAAAGCTGCAGATTTCGTTGAAGCTTTAGTTCAGGCATTGAATGATTTCAGGCAGGAGTCATTTTTTGATGATGTGAAGGATGAAGTGTTGAATGTTTTTGGGGAGTGTGATCCAAAACCACCAACTGCAAAACAACAACAAAAAAAACCCTGAGCTCTGAACTCAGTGAGCTCTGGTTACTGACCACTGTTGGACAGAGCATAGAAGTAGAGAGATGGAATGCCAAGTCAAGATCTCGTTCCACTGAGTTCTGTTTGTGAGCTTGTGACCCAGAGATTTCAGCTACTCAGCAGCGAGAGTTGGGGTAATTCACTTCCGGTCATCTGCCAGCAATAACACCAGATGCGTTTTTAAAGGACAGTTTCTGCATGTTTTTTTTGCGCTTTCTGCCGTGGGTTCAGCAAGTTATCTCCTCAAAGTATATTCAAAGTGTAGCTTGAATGAAGTTCTTGTTGATTTTAAATCGTATTCCGGACAAAACCTGTTAATATTATTGATAAGAGCATGCAAACTGTCAGCAACTGTGGTGTAAAATCATGGTAAATAATCATTAATTATTCATAAAACGTGTATAAAAATACAATAAAAGCACACATCATTTGTCATTTAAAAAAGCATCATAGTAAAACTCATCAATATAACTGTATAAAACTCATAAATAGCACAATGAAAGTCATCAAACACCATAATAAAATTGTCAATCAATAAAAATCAAACACTGTAAAAATAATTACAGTATTCCTTTGAAGTAATAACACTTGGAGCATTTACCACATGATGAGGGAGGCCCGGCCCGACACGCAGGGGTGTCGCACCAAACTGTGGGCCCTAGGTTCTAGCCATATTGAAGACCCCACACACACACACACACACACACACACTGTTACGCTCATTTTAGTAACGCAAATAACAAATTTCTAGTGCATAGGCAAACCAGGTCTAAATCATGTATACCTTAGATCACACCTGGGAGTCAGAACCCTTTTTAAAGTTGGGGGAGCAATATTGCACCATTTTCTAGAAAAATGGTGCAATTTGGTGCATTCCCGTCTGTTAAAATGCACAGGAATGCACCAAATTGCACCATTTTCTAGAAAAATGGTGCAATTTGGTCCCCCAGACCCCCCAATTCAATATAGCTAGCTTTCAAGCTCACCTCTCTTTTCAAAGAATTTGGTTAGCAGCTGCTTTCTCTCATTTAGTTTTCTTTCTCTGTCCTTTTTTCTCTTCTTTTTTGAAATCCGGACGTTGATTTTTTAGGAAAGACATATTTTATTTCAGCCTAAACTCTAGGGCTGCAACTAACGATTATTTTACTAATCAGTTCATCGGTCGATTATTTTTTCGATTAATCGCTTTGGGTTTTTTTACTTACATGTGTGTTTTGCCATTATTTCTTTAAGTGAGTTATTATTAAAAGGTCTTTATCACGCAACATCAACGTTTGACCTTGTAACAAAGTTATGTTATATTCTCATCAAAAACACACCTGGAGTAGTGTTTTGTTTTATTTTGCACATATATATCACCGACACACCACAAAGAGATTTCTATCAGGTTTCACCCGATTATGAGCATTTTCAGATGCCTACAGCAACTATCTCAACCACTGACAACATATTACAGCAAGAGTCTACAAAAGTATTTTAAAGGCCTGACTAAAGTGTAATATGTTAGATTTAATAAGATATTTTGATGAAAAAAGACACAAATCTGCATTTTACTGCATTTTATTTTTTCTTGTGTAAAAACACAACTTAGATGTGGTTTGACCAAAACAAAGTGTCATTAAACTTAAATAAAACAGGGATGAAGTGGAGGTTTAAGAGTCACTAGGTGTTCACAGGAAACACTTATTTATTTATTTATTTATTTATTTATTTATTTATTTATTTATTTATGTTCATTGTTAGTTGGTTTAATCTTTTCTGTTTTGTTTTATCAGATTATTTTTGTCCATTTCTCTAAAACTGTATTGTGGCATTATTAGTTATTATTATTACTATTATTGTTGTTGTTGCTATTATTATTATTATTATTATTGATATATAAATAAAAATAAATGAATAAAATATTACAATTTGTAATACATTTGACTCTTTTACAACAAACGCTGAGCCATGAATTATTATACAGAAAACAAATGTGCTGACAGCTGCAACAGCTTAATGCAATCAATCAGTCAATCAATTTTATTTATATAGCGCCAAATCACAACAAACAGTTGCCCCAAGGTGCTTTATATTGTAAGGCAAAGCCATACAATAATTACGTAAAAACCCCAATGGTCAAAACGACCCCCTGTGAGCAAGCACTTGGTGACAGTGGGAAGGAAAAACTCCCTTTTAACAGGAAGAAACCTCCAGCAGAACCAGGCTCAGGGAGGAGCAGTCTTCTGCTGGGACTGGTTGGGGCTGAGGGAGAGAACCAGGAAAAAGACATGCTGTGGAGGGGAGCAGAGATCGATCACTAATGATTAAATGCAGAGTGGTGCATACAGAGCAAAAAGAGAAAGAAACAGTGCATCATGGGATCCCCCCAGCAGTCTAAGTCTATAGCAGCATAACTAAGGGATGGTTCAGGGTCCAGTGGTGTCAAAAGTACACACAATTGTTACTTAAGTAGAAGTATAGATACTGCAGTTTAAAAACACTCTGGTAAAAGTTGAAGTATCAACTTGACCTCTTTACTCAAGTAAAAGTGAAAAAGTATGTGCTCCAAAACCTACTTAAAGTATAAAAGTATAAAGTAACCTTAAAAAAAAAAAAGGTAGATGCCACTATATGAATTGAAAGCTTAATTTAAAAACTGATTCGTTCTACATGTGGCCCAAGACCCAAAACCCAAAATTACCCCCAACACCACCTGCACGAAAATGTTTCAATTCTAGAAGCTCTGAAATGCAATCTGGGACTATTCCAGACAATAAACTGCAGTGAGTGCAGCATCCATTTAGTGAGAAAAAAAGCTTATTCAGATTCATTCCAGTAGTATTCTGCTCTTACTAGGATGCAGCAGTTTTCTAGTTTGGCAGATAGTTCTGGAGGAAATCATTGAAGAAATTAACACATTGACAATATGGTTTGACCGAAACAAACTGTCATTAAACTTAAATAAGACAGGAAACACTTATTTATTTCTGTATGTATGTATGTATGTTCATTGTTGGTTGCTTTATATTTTATTTTCTGTTGTGTTTCTATTCAGGTTCTTTTTGTCTCTTTCTCTGAAATTGTATATAATAATTATCATTAGATTATTAATATATAAACAAAAATAAATTTAAGAAATATTACAATTTGAAAACAAATGCACCCGAACGTGATGACAGCTGCAACAGCTTAATGCTAACTTTTAACATTGAATATGCCATAGACATGCTAACGCGTTAGCGTCGCTCCCGTTTTTAAGTTATAAAATACATCTATCAACTGTTTCAGAAGACCATAACAGGTCGGTTTAACATAGAAAAGGTAAATAATACTCACAGAAGTATGCTCTTTAGGGTTTTAGCGGGGGAAAATTAAGCGAAAGAAAGAAAGAATAAACGAAACAATAGGTCGAAGCATTGCTTCAATCTGCGAACCACTGCTTCGATTGGTTCAAAATCCATTCCTTTATCTTCATTGATCCATGTTTCTGATATAGCAATTATGTTAAATTTTTTTTTAAATTGACTTAAATATTCTTTAATGTTGTTAAAGTTTACATACAGACTTCTGCTGTTGAAATGGATTATTGATAATTTGTTATCCGTTTTAATGAGCCAATTAAACTGTTCATCTGTATAATAGCAACAACTGTCATTAATATCTGAGAAGAAATTATTGTCCGGGTCTATATCGTGCTCCAAGTCCAGTACATTGTGGTCTGTGTATTTAAATGTTCTCAGTTCTAGTTTTCCATGATCATCAATCCTGTGAGTTATATCCTTCTTGTCTCCAGATGTAGATGATGTAGTAGATGAATAGGTTCCTCTGGTCTGTGTCATGGTGTTGTGATGTGTTTGTGTCCTCATACCTTATTGATCGTATTTGTCCAGATCCTCGATGTTCCTGATTACCATAACCTTCGCTTGTTCTGGTGTTCCGTTCAGTTTGATGAATATTTTGCAGTTGGATGTCCATGTCTGTTGAATTTTTCCCTGCTTTTTTAAGAGACGAGCTTTCCTGGCGATGTCTGCGTTTCTTTTGGTCAGATGTTCATTGATGAATACGTTTGTTCCTTTGAGTTTCCGTCCCTGTTTTAACAATGCCATTTTATGTTTTCTGTTGACAAACCTCATTATAACTGCTCGCTTGTCTCCATCCTCTCTCCTGGGCAGGGGGTGGCACGCTTCAATGTTATTACAGTCCATTTGAATACCTTTAGATTGCAGGAAGTCAGCCACCTGTTGTTCCACTGAGCTGGCCTCCTGCTCACTGGCCTCCCCTCCACTGTCTTCTGACACCGCCTGTGCGTAGGATCGAGGTTTAATATGAATTCCTGTAATAATAACGTCGTTCATCCTTGTGTACTGTTCCAACTCCGCAACACGGTTCTCCAGGTGCACCAGACGCCGGTCTTTCTCTGCATTCTGGATCCGAAGAGCCTTCACTTCTTTCACCAGCTCCATAATGGATTTCTGCTGCATTTTAACAACAGAGATGTCCTCAGACAAAAAGTCCATCGTCTCCCTCCTCCGCCGTCAGTGCCTTCTTCGGACCCATGGTCAGATAAATCCGCGCTGGCACCTCGGTAAAGCCGCGCCGGTGGATGTGCGCTGACGCCTCAGCGCACATCCACCGGCGCTGAAGCCAAGAGTAACGAGGCTGTTTGTTTTAAAAATGTAAGGAATATAAAGTACAGATACTTGTGTGAAAATGTAATAAGTAGAAGTCAGAAGTAGGCAGAAAAATAAGTAATGGAGTAAAGTATAGATACCTAAAAAGTGTACTTAAGTACAGTAACGAAGTATTTGTACTTCGTTACTTGACACCTCTGTCAGGGTCACCTGATCCAGCCCTAACTATAAGCTTTAGCAAAAAGGAAAGTTTTAAGCCTAATCTTAAAAGTAGAGAGGGTGTCTGTCTCCCTGATCTGAATTGGGAGCTGGTTCCACAGGAGAGGAGCCTGAAAGCTCCCATTCTACTCTTACAAACCCTAGGAACTACAAGTAAGCCTGCAGTCTGAGAGCGAAACGCTCTATTGGGGTGATATGGTACTATGAGGTCCCTAAGATAAGATGGGACCTGATTATTCAAAACCTTATAAGTAAGAAGAAGAATTTTAAATTCTATTCTAGAATTAACAGGAAGCCATCAACGATCAAACAAAGGAACAAACATATAGACAATTCGACTTGCAGTGCCAGTGAAGAGAGGCCAATATGGGTGAGAGATGCTCTCTCCTTCTAGTCCCTGTCAGTACTCTAGCTGCAGCATTTTGAATTAACTGAAGGCTTTTCAGGGAACTTTTAGGACAACCTGATAATAATGAATTACAATAGTCCAGCCTAGAGGAAATAAATGCATGAATTAGTTTTTCAGCATCACTCTGAGACAAGACCTTTCTAATTTTAGAGATATTGCGTAAATGCAAAAAAGCAGTCCTACATATTTGTTTAATATGTGCTTTGAATGACATATCCTGATCAAAAATGACTCCAAGATTTCTCACAGTATTACTAGAGGTCAGGGTAATGCCATCCAGAGTAAGGATCTGGTTAGACACCATGTTTCTAAGATTTGTGGGGCCAAGTACAATAACTTCAGTTTTATCTGAGTTTAAAAGCAGGAAATTAGAGGTCATCCATGCTAATGCTAACTTTAACATTGAAAACCCCCGTAGACATGCTAACGTGTTAGCATTGGTCCTGTTTTTAAGTTAGAAAATACATCTATCAACTGTTTCAGAAGACCATAACAAGTCAGATTAACATAAAAAGGTAAATATTACTCACAGACATGTGCTCTTTGGGGTTTTAGTGGGGAAAAATTAAGATTAAGTGAAATAAAACACTGAATCAACAAAGCACCAGATCGAAGCACTGCTTTGATCTGTTAATCACTGCTTCGATTGGTTCAAGGTTCAAAGCAAAGCCGCGCTGCAGAAACGGTTGATTTATATGGAAGAAACGAAACATTTGCGGTAAAACAAAGTTATTTAACAACTAATTGATGACTAAATTAGGTGACAACTATTTTAATAATCGATTAAATCGATTAGTTGTTTCAGCACTACTAAACACCTCCTCTTTCTGTGAGATCCCTTTTGGGATGTGTGTGTGTGTGTGTGTGTGTGTGTGTGTGTGTGTGTGGTGTGTGTGTGTGTGTGTGTGTGTGTGTGTGTGTGTGTGTGTGTGTGTGTGTGTGTGTGTGTGTGTGTGTGTGTGTGTGTGTGTGTGGCAGAGTGCCACCTGTGCGCCTGGACTAAACCATTGTACAACTGTGCAGGGGTGGGAAGGGCCCTCAGAGATCTTTCAATTTTATTTTTAGAGCAGAATTATGTTTTGCAACATTTATACATTCATTCTAATTATATTCTTTTACAACATGAATTGTATGGACATTAATAACATGCAAAACACAAAACATGTAAAACATGTAAACATGTAAAACAACACAAAAATGTATTTAATGCCAGTTTTTGGCCATGTTTCGTGATTGTAAGCCAAAACCTCCTTCCATCAGTGAGAGCATTGAAGGTGCAACGTGGCTGGGTCTTCCAACATGACAATGATCCCAAACACATCGCTCGGGCAATGAAGGAGTGGCTCCGTAAAAAGCATTTCAAGGTCTTGGCGTGGCCAAGCCAGTCCCCAGACGTCAACCCCATAGAAAATTTGTTGAGGGAGTTGAAAGTCTGTGTTGCCCAGTGACAGCCCCAAAACATCACTGCTCTAGAGGAGATCTGCATGGAGGAATGGGCCAAAATACCAGCTACAGTGTGTCCAAACCTGGTGAAGACTTACAGGAAATGTTTGACCTCTGTCATTGCCAACAAAGATTATGTTACAAAGTACTGAGTTGAACTTTTGTTATTGACCAAATACTTATTTTCCACCATAATTTACAAATACATTCTTTAAAAATCCTACAATGTGATTTCCTGGATTATTTTTTTTTCTCTCATTTTGTGTCTCACAGTTGAAGTGTACCTATGATGAA
The DNA here is from genome assembly GCF_902500255.1 of Thalassophryne amazonica. Classification (NCBI taxonomy): domain Eukaryota; kingdom Metazoa; phylum Chordata; class Actinopteri; order Batrachoidiformes; family Batrachoididae; genus Thalassophryne; species Thalassophryne amazonica. The sequence goes on along the minus strand of NC_047104.1, from coordinate 97,472,770 downwards.
AATTACAGACCTCTCTCATCTTTCTAAGTAGGAGAACTTGCACAATCAGGGACTGACGAAATACTTTTTTGCCCCACTGTATGGTAAACGGTGCTTTACACTGGAGGGAGAGAGCTTGCCACAGGCTTATTCAATAACATTCACAGGCAAAGTAGTGAGCATTTCTGCTACTCACACACTCTTTGTTTGAGCATGTGAGATTGTATGAGAGCCCACTCTGATCACTTTCACTGATCACTATGCGTAATGGCACAGAGCGCATTGGAGCCAGCAGCCAGAGGGCTATTCAAACGGGCCAACTAGTAACACATTGCTCCTAATAACAATCTTTGGTTTACCACGTGAGGTAAATCTGCCCTATTGGATATTGAGACGGCGAACCAGTTCCGATTGGACACTCACATTGTGCACATCATCACACAGCTTCTATGAGGACTACAATCATGGAGATGGCTGAAACGAAAGCCCAAGGAGTGTACTTTTCAGCAAAAAAGTAAGTTTCTATCTAATATCATTAAAAAAACTGTGTATCATTTTATAAAACTTGTATATGACAGCGCCGACCCCAGAGGGTTAAAGAATATGTTTATCTGCTTGTTGATTTTAGCCATTTCACACTCCTGTTACAAGACAGTGATTGTAGAGCAGTGGTAAAGTTTCGGTCTGGTCAGAGCTTTTGTAAAGTGCAGGTTTGAATCTCATGAGTGGCATTTATTTTTTAATTAACCAGGGTTATTTAACGGCAGGGTTCTGTACTGCGTCCCCTTTTATTTATTATTTGTATCAACCCAGCAATATTCACTAATTATACAGCTATTTTTTATTTTATTTTTCTCCACATCAGCAGCAAGATGTGGTGCAACACGTCCCAGATGCTCGCACCTATATTAATCATCTCCTTGAACCAAATGAATGCCATTCTGATCAAAAAATAGATTTTTTTTTTTTTTTTTTTTTTTCTGTGTCTGGACTGGACTGGACAGAACAGAAATTCAGACTAATATGTGCAATTTCAGGCCAATTTCCTATATTATGCATCTCTGTGGATCCATTGGATGTCATTCATACTAAAAATAAAAATAAAAAAATAATTGTTGAATACGTGTCTGAAATAGTAACTAGTAACTGAGTAAGTGCCTGGACAGATATTCGGACAGATATTCAGACAGATATTCGCAATTTCTGCCCAATTTGCATTTGTAACCCATTTTTTTTCAGCAAAACCTATATTAATCATCTCCTTGGAGCAAATGAATGTCATTCTAACCAAAAAAATAAACAATTATTTTCTTCAGCTGAATAAGTGTCTGGACTGGACAGAAATTTGCAATTTCAGTTTCCTGTATTATGCATCTATGGATCCACTGGATGTAATTCATACCAAAAAAAAAAAAAAACTGTGGAATAAGTGTCTGAATAAGTAGCTGGTAACTGAATAAGTGTCTGGACTGGGCAGATATTCACAATTTCAGCCCAATTTGCATTTGTAACTCTTTTTTTTTTTTCAGTCACAATCTATAATAATCATCTCTTTGGATGGAAAGAATGCCATTTTGACCAAAAAATAAATGATTTTTTTTTTTTTTCCAGCCAAATAAGTGTCTGGACTGGACAGAAATTCAGACAAATATGTGCAATTTCAGTCCAGTTTCCTATATTATGCATCTCTGTGGATCCATTGGATGTCATTCATACCAAAAAAAAATAATAATAATTGCATAATAAGTGTCTGAATAAGTCACTCTCAATAAGTGTCTGGACTGGACTGGACAGATATTCACAATTTCAACCCGATTTGCATTTGTAACCCAATTTTTTCAGTCAAAACCTATATTAATCATTTCCCTGGACGAAAAGAATGCCATTTTGACCAAAAAAAATAAATACATTTTTTTTCAATCAAATAAGTGTCTGGACTGGACAGAAATTCAGACAAATATTTCCAGTTTTAGGCCGATTTCCTATATTATGCATCTCTTTGAATCCATTGGATGTCGTTCATACCAAAAAAAAAAAAAAAAGTGGAATAAGTGTCTGAATAAGTAAGAAATTGTCATTCATACAAAAAAAAAATGCAGAATAAGTGTCTGAATATGTAATGAGTAACTGGTAACCAACTTCACTCTGGAGAAAAGAAGCTCTTTTGGACCAGAAATCACATTAAATAATAAAAATAAATAAAAGGGTGGCGTGACCCTCTTCCCTTAGCTGACTGAATAAAATTCACTTGAATTGTCTTTTAAAACTTGCGTTGTTGCTAATCGACTGCAAGATGTATATTTTATTTTTATTTTAAGATATATTTGATCTGAATAGTTCCAGCCGTGTGGGCTATATCTTGATCTTTCAACCTAACCGGTTCTTTGCAAACCTTCACAGCAATAACAGTGCGGCACCAATGAAGCATTTTTAGTTTGAGAGCAGCGTGACTTTGTGAGCGATAATCGGGGCAGCTACAAAATGTAAGGCTCGCTAAATTATTCAGATTAATTGATCCAAATATATGTTAATCTTTAATCTTATTTTGTGATTTTTGATATCGTTGATTCCCAGCAGAATATTGGAGTTTATAATACCTGTGAACAAAGCGCTGGCTGCAGAGCAAAAGACTGGAAGTAAAGAACCCCAAGTCCTCTCGTGCATGTGTGGCACAACCTCAGCCCCCGAGATCAGAAGTTTTATGGACAGAGAGAGTCAGAACGAGATAAAGATGGGTTTCAAACTTTGGGTTGCAAACTTTTTCTACACTGTCATTGATCTAATGCTTAGTGAGCTTGAAAGACAATTTTCTAGGACAAACTGTACGTAACATAATGAATAGCATCCAGGCTCTAAATCCCCCCCCAAAAAAGATACATTCCTGAAAGAGACAGCTCTGTTGTCACTTGCTCAATGTATGATTCAAATATTGATGACCTGGAGCATGAACCACATCCGTTCAGAAGGCTGTAGACAGGAAAATACAGACTGGGATGCAGAGACCCTGCAGTACAGAGGCACTAGTACAGTACATTGAGCCATATAAAGAAGTGTTTTTTGAGCTCTACAGACTCTGTAAAATAGCAGTTTTGATCCCAGTGAGTACTGCTTCTTGTGAACAGAGTTTTTCTAAGTTAAAACTGGTGAAAACATACTAGTGCAGCAGATAACTGAAACAATCATTCAAATGGTGAAACAAGCACCAAATTTGGCACAAATACTCCTTAAACATTAGTCTTTTGAAAAAACCCGCTTACCACTTGAATTTTCAAAAGGCAGCCAGGTAGGGGTCAATTAAGGATTTACACAGGGGTCAAAAACTGAAAATGCTATCATCATATTGAAATCTATACCACGTTATTTGTCTGATCATAACAATTCCAAAATGGTATAGTTTAGGCTATCTACAAATGAATGTTCTGGACTTATGGGGTAAAAACAGCAAGAATGGTGACAAAGGTGAGTTTCAGTTTGTACAGGGGTCAAAAGTTAAAGTTACTCCAAGTTTGGTAAAAGGTGGTGCAAATTATTAGTTGAGTTAATAGGGTTTCAAAAAGGAATACTTTGCACCATGTGCCATCCACAGTTATCATGTTATGGGGTAACATATGTCACATGTCATAGAATCCAATGGACGTCAACATTGTTTGACCTTTACTTTGGAGACCAAGCATTCAACACAGTCAAAACTATTCCATTTAATAATCCTATTAGCTCAACCAATAATTTGCACCACTTTTTACCAAAATTGGAGCAACTTTAATTTTTGACCCCTGCACAAACTGAAACTGACCTTTGTCACCATTCTTGCTGTTTTTACCCCATAACTCCAGAACATTGATTCATAGATAGCCTAAATGATACCTTTTTGGAATCGTTATGATCAGTCAAATAACGTGGTATAGGTTTCAATATGATGAGAGCATTTTACATTTTTGACCCCTGTGTAAATCCTCAATTGACCCCCATGGTTGCCTTTTGAAAATTCAAGTGGCAAGTGGGTTTTTTCAAAAGACTAATGTTTAAAGAGTATTTGTGCCGAATTTGGTGCTTGTTTCACCATTTGAACGATTCCATTGTAAATATTCTGTTATCTGCTGCGCTATACTTCAGATCCACCATGAACGACAAGAGATTAAGCAATCTGGGTGTACTGAGCATTGAGTCTAGGAGGGCAAAGACACTGAGTCTTCATTCATTTGTTGATCGGTTTGCCAGAACTCACCAAAACCGCAGAATGCAGTTGCTGTAATAGTAGGGCAGCCAATGCATTTATATAATTTTGGACTGAGAAACTGAACCTAACTGTTATTTTCACTATCAATTCATCTGCTGATTATTTTGTCAAGTAAATACAACCTGCAAAATGTTATTATTTTGTGTCTCAAATGTGATATTTTGACCCATTCACTTTGGTTACAACAGTTAATTGCTAGTTTTATGAAAATAAATCAAATAAGATTTTGAATATTTGTCTTTTTTTTCCCCTGGGTTAAATGTGCCCCTCTGACAAAACCCCTGGCTGACAAGAAGCACATTGAATGAGAAAAGGACAAAAAACGGTCACAAACGGATATCGAAATTTCATTGTGATTGCTTTTACATTTTCTCAATCCATCACAGTGTGACAGCTGCTTTAATAATGCATATTCACAAATTATTGTATGTCTATGCACTACTATTATATGGCCATAACCCATGCCCAGGTCATAATAACTCATGGCCAAGCAACAGCAGCTTACAGCCAGGCAATAAAACTTGTTGTGAGGCCAAAATAACTCATCGTCAGGCAATAATAACTTGTGGCCAGGCAGTAATATATTGCCCATCAATTTCACTAAAAGATGATGGGCATTAAAAAAAAACTAATGTATTATTATAAACATTCTTCAGTTTTTCCATCTTGCAAGACCAGGTCAGACAAAAAAATATATATATAAAGAGTTGGTTTCAAATGAGAAGTCACCAACTGTGTTCCAGTGTTTTCCACCACAAACTGAAACAAAAAGAAAACCTATTTAAACTGTTTTAATTGGTATGGCTGGGATCAATTATGTTTGTCCTACTAAGTTAACAATTTGGCAAAAACTATTATTTGTTAATTTAACCTAATTAATTTGAGGGTTACCAGCAAAGCATTACTATAGTAGGTTGACTAGACAGTTATCTTTTTTCAGGGCACTGCAAGTCGAATTGTCTATATGTTTGTTCCTTTGTTTGATCGTTGATGGCTTCCTGTTAATTCTAGAATAGAATTTAAAATTCTTCTTCTTACTTATAAGGTTTTGAATAATCAGGTCCCATCTTATCTTAAGGACCTCGTAGTACCATATCACCCCAATAGAGCGCTTCGCTCTCAGACTGCAGGCTTACTTGTAGTTCCTAGGGTTTGTAAGAGTAGAATGGGAGGCAGAGCCTTCAGCTTTCAGGCTCCTCTCCTGTGGAACCAGCTCCCAATTCAGATCAGGGAGACAGACACCCTCTCTACTTTTAAGATCAGGCTTAAAACTTTCCTTTTTGCTAAAGCTTATAGTTAGGGCTGGATCAGGTGACCCTGAACCATCCCTTAGTTATGCTGCTATAGACGTAAACTGCTGGGGGGTTCCCATGATGCACTGTTTCTTTCTCTTTTTGCTCTGTATGCACCACTCTGCATTTAATCATTAGTGATCGATCTCTGCTCCCCTCCACAGCATGTCTTTTTCCTGGTTCTCTCCCTCAGCCCCAACCAGTCCCAGCAGAAGACTGCCCCTCCCTGAGCCTGGTTCTGCTGGAGGTTTCTTCCTGTTAAAAGGGAGTTTTTCCTTCCCACTGTAGCCAAGTGCTTGCTCACAGGGGGTCGTTTTGACCGTTGGGGTTTTACATAATTATTGTATGGCCTTGCCTTACAATATAAAGCGCCTTGTTTGTTGTGATTTGGCGCTATATAAAAAAATTGATTGATTGATTGATCGTTTCTATCCAGATATTTGATTTGGGAAACCGGGAGCCCTTAAAATGCCAGGGTCACTATTACCCAAATGTTGTGGGCCTCTCACAGAAAAAAAGCTTCTTCTTCTGTGATTTACTACTTGTTTAAACAATTCTATCCTCAGAGGGTTCGAGCAAGTACACAGACAGTAACATTGGCCCTCAAGCTTTGTTTACTTGAGCTTAACTTTCCATTCGCTTCACCAGAACAGAACAAAGCAGCAACATGTTCATCTGCATTCTTGTGTTTAACAAACGGGAAAAAATAAGTATCAGAAAAGTCAAAATCAGCTGTTATCAACACAACTGTTACCAACATGTGATTGAGCTGTGAAACAAAAGCAGGCTAAGAGACTCTTTATGTTGTCTCTAACGAGGTTCTCTATATTTAGACGGCTTCACTGAGAGCAGGTTTATGTAACACGGAGCCCTCATTAACCAAATCAAACAAAGTGTTTAAGGAAAGTCATGCGATGGAGAAAATGAAGTCTTTGACCAGACCTTTTCTTTTGGAAAGTGGAATGTCAGAAGAAAAGGTCGGGAAAAACTCCTAACTAAACATACATCTATTTTATTCCACTTATGCAGTTGGGCATCATTCCGTAGCCTGTCCCAGCATACAGTAAGACTCCAGCAAAAACTGGAGTCTTAAAATTTCAGTCAAGTATTTCACATTTTATTTTAACTCTTAAAGTAATATTTCAGCACTCTTTCAGCTCTCTCTTACACCCAGCACAAAGCAGTACACATTGCAGGGAAAGTATTTCGTTTCCAACCGCTACAGTTGTGATTTCAGTCGCACATGCACTTGAGCTCGTGTGTGCCCGTGGCATCCATGTTGGTCTTAAAATCAGGCGGTCAGGTGCTGTGTTGGAACATTGAGGCAGCAAGAAGCGAATGTGGAGCAAACCGAAAGAAATCTGGTCAAAGTCAATGGTGGTGTACAAGCTCGAGCCCAGTGAAGTTGGGACGTTATATTCAATTGAATACAACACAAAGACAAGATATTTAATGTTCAAACTGATAAACTTTATTGTTTTTGTGCAAATATTTGCTCATTTTGAAATGGATGCTTGCAACGTGTTTCCAAAAAGCTGGGACAGTGGTATGTTTACCACTGTGTTACATCACCTTTCCTTCTAACAACATTCAATAAGCATTTGGGAACTGAGGACACTAATTGTTGAAGCTTTGTAGGTGAAATTCTTTCCCATTCTTGCTTGATGTATGACTTCAGTTGTTCAACAGTCCGGGGTCTCTGTTGTCGTATTTTACGCTTCATAATGAGCCACACATTTTCAATGGGTGACAGGTCTGGACTACAGGCAGGCCAGTCTAGTACCTGTACTCTTTTACTATGAAGACACACTGTTGTAACATGTGCCGAATGTGGCTTGCTGAAATAAAGCAGGGACAACCCTGAAAAAGACGCTGCTTGGATGGCAGCATGTGTTGCTCTAAAACCTGGATGTACCTTTCAGCAGTGATGGTGCCATCATAGATGTGTAAGTTGCCCATGCCATGGGCACTAACACATACCCATACCATCACAGATGCTGGCTTTTGAACTTTGTGCTGGTAACAATCTGGATGGTCTTTTCCTCTTTTGTCCAGAGGACACGACGTCCATGATTTCCAAAAGCAATTTGAAATGTGGACTCATCAGACCACAGCACAGTTTTCCACTTTGTGTCTGTCCATTTCAAATGAGCTCGGGCCCAGAGAAGGCGGTGGTGTTTCTGGATGTTGTTGATGTATGGCTTTCGCTTTGCATGGTAGAGTTTTAACTTGTACTTGTAGATGTAGCAATGAACTGTCTTAACTGACAATGGTTTTCTGAAGTGTTCCTCAGCCACCAGGGTAAAATCCTTTACACAATGATGTCGGTTTTTAATGCAGTGCCGCCTGAGGGATCAAAGGTCACGGGGATTCAATGTTGGTTTTCGGCCTTGCTGCTTACGTGTAGAAACTTCTTCTGAATCTTCTGATTATATTGTGGACTATAGATGATGGAATCCCTAAATTCCTTGCAAATGAACGTCGAGAAACATTGTTCTTAAACTGTTGAACTATTTTTTCATGCAGTTGTTCACAAAGTGGTGATCCTCGCCCCATCTTTGCTTGTGAACAGCTGAGCCTTTTGGGGCTGCTCCTTTTATACCCAATCATGACACTAACAATTAGTGTCCTCAGTTCCCAAACACTTACTGAGTGTTGTTAGAAGGAAAGGTGGTGGAACACATTGGTAAACATACCACTGTCCCAGCTTTTTTGAAACATGTTGCAGGTATCCATTTCAAAATGAGCAAATATTTGCACAAAAACAATAAAGTTGATCAGTTTGCACATTAAATATCTTGTAAAAAAGAAGAAATAACTGGTGCAGCACAGAAATAAGTGCAAAAGGTCTTTAATAAGGTGCTGAAAGGAAAAAAAATGTTCAAAGGGACTGACGTTTTGATGTGAGAGTCACATCTTCCTCAGAGTCCTGCACAAACAGAGATGGTACAGCTTAAATACTGATAAGAATCAGGTGCTTTCAAAAGGGCATGACCATCCATCAGGCACAACACTCACTCAATTAGTAATCAATGCATGATTAGAAACACACTGTCCCAAAACACACAAGACTAAAACCAGACTAAAAACAATTATTAAAGAAAACAAGTAAATTTTAGATCTTCATTCAAACCAAAAGGTTCCAAAGTGCCTAAAGTATAAATCCAAAATGCTTCTCTACATAAGAGTTTTTTGATAATATCACCACCTCTAGATGGAACTATGATTCTCTCAATCCCCCAGAATTTTAAAGATGCCGGAGAGCCATGACCGGCCTGTTTATAGTGCCTTGCCATGGCATAAGTTAAATTCTGAGTACGGATTGCTGTTTTATGTTCGGCTATCCGTAATTTAAGTTGACGTTTCGTTTGGCCAACATATGCCAATCCACAGGGGCATTTTAAAATATATACTACATGAGTGGTATTACAATTGATAAATGAAGAAATAGGATATTGCTTATCAGTGCGAAGATGAGAGAAACATGAAGCATTAGTAGAATTTGAACAGTGTGCACAATTGCCACACCCAGAGGTGTCAAGTAACGAAGTACAAATACTTCGTTACTGTACTTAAGTACACTTTTTAGGTATCTATACTTTACTCCATTACTTATTTTTCTGCCTACTTCTGACTTCTACTGATTACATTTTCACACAAGTATCTGTACTTTCTATTCCTTACATTTTTAAAACAAACAGCCTCGTTACTTTTGGCTTCAGTTTAATGTTTATATATATATTTCACGTCATGTGCGCCTGTAATCAACTTTTCTGCAGCACGGCTTTGCTTTGAACCGTGAACCAATCGAAGCAGTAGTTCGCAGATTGAAGCAATGCTACGACCATTGCTTCGTTTATTCTTTCTTTCTTTCGCTTAATTTTCCCCCGCTAAATCCCTAAAGAGCATACTTATGTGAGTATTATTTACCTTTTCTATGTTAAACTGACCTGTTATGGTCTTCTGAAACAGTTGATGGATGTATTTTATAACTTAAAAACGGGAGCGATGCTAACGCATTAGCATGTCTATGGCATTTTCAATGTTAAAACTTAGCATTATGCAGTTGCAGCTCTCATCACATTCGAGTGCATTTGTTTTCAAATTGTAATATTTCTTAAATTTATTTTTGTTTATATATTAATAATCTAATGATTATTATATACAATTCTAGAGAAAGAGGCAAAAAGAATCTGAATAGAAACACAACAGAAAATATAAAAGCAATGAACATACATAAATAAATGAGTGTTTCCTGTGAACACCTAGTGATTCTTATACCTCCACTTCATCCCTGTCTTATTTAATGAGTTTGTTTCGGTCAAACCATATTTTCAATTTGTTAATTTCTTCAGTGATTTCCTCCAGAACTATCTGCCAAACTAGAAAACTGCTGCATCCTAGTAAGAGCAGAATACTACTGGAATGAATTTGAATAAGGAAAGTTGTGTTTTTTTGTTTTGTTTTTTTCCCCCTTCACTAAATGGATGCTGCACTCACTCCAGTTTATTGTCTGGAATAGTCCCAGATTGCATTTCAGAGCTTCTAGAATTGAAACATTTTTGTGCAGGTGGTGTTGGGGGTAATTTTGGGTTTTGGGTCTTGGGCCACATGTAGAATGAATCAGTTTTTAAATTAAGCTTTCAATTCATATAGTGGCATCTACCTTTTTTTTTTTTAAAGGTTACTTTATACTTTTATACTTTAAGTAGGTTTTGGAGCACATACTTTTTCACTTTTACTTGAGTAAAGAGGTCAAGTTGATACTTCAACTTTTACCAGAGTGTTTTTAAACTGCAGTATCTATACTTCTACTTAAGTAACAAATGTGTGTACTTTTGACACCACTGACCACACCTAAAGAAACCTTTTGGTGGGCTGAGGGCCAGGCAGTTGAGGCAGGAATAATCATATCTGAATGAACAAGTCTGTCACAAATATTTCGGGCACACCTAAATATAAATTTGGGCGGTTCAGCACAGATGTCTTTAAGTGTGGGATCATTCTTAAAAATGTGCCAATATTTATAAATTATGTTTTTTATTCTTCCCGCAAATGGAGTATAGCAGGTAGAAAAAAACAATTTAGATGTTGAAGAGGATTTAGATTTTTTTCTTAAGTAAAGAGGCACGATCAGTATTTAGAGCTCTGTCCCATGCTTTGTCAATGTTAATTCTACTATAGCCACGTTGTTCAAACAGAGTTGCTAGATGGGCTGCTTTTAACATAAAGTCGATGGTGGAACTGCAATTTCTTCTAACTCACAAGAACTGACCCACTGGTATGTTCCGAACTAAACTGAGCTGATAGTAATCATCCGCTCCATCTAAATTGTTTTTTCCACCTGCTATACTCCATTTGCGGGAAGAATAAAAAACATAATTTATAAATATTGGCACATTCTGAAGAGTGATCCCACACTTAAAGTCATCTGTGCTGAACCGCCCAAATTTATATTTAGGTGTGCCTGAAATATTCGTGACAGACTTGTTCATTCAGATATGATTATTCCCGTCTCAACTGCCTGGCCCTCCAGCCCACCAAAAGGTTTCTTCAGATGTGGTAATTGTGCACACTGTTCAAATTCTACTAATGCTTCATGTTTCTCTCATCCTCGCACTGGTAAGCAATATCCTATTTCTTCATTTATCAATTGTAATACCACTCGTAGTATATATTTTAAAATGCCCTTGTGGATTGGCATATATTGGCCAAACAAAACGTCAACTTAAATTATGGATAGCCGAACATAAAACAGCAATCCGTACTCAGAATTTAACTTATGCCATGGCAAGGCACTATAAACAGGCCGGTCATGGCTCTCCAGCATCTTTAAAATTTTGGGGGATTGAGAGAATCATAGTTCTACCCAGAGGTGGTGATATTATCAAAAAATTCTTATGGAGAGAAGCATTTTGGATTTATACTTTAGGCACTTTGGAACCTTTTGGTTTGAATAAAGATCTAAAATTTACTTGTTTTCTTTAATAATTGTTTTTAGTCTGGTTTTACTCATGTGTGTTTTGTGACAGTGTGTTTCTAATCATGCATTGAATACTAATTGAGTGAGTGTTGTGTCTGACGGATGGTCATGCCCTTTTGAAAGCACCTGCTTCCTATCAGTATTTAAGCTGTACCATCTCTGTTTGTGCAGGACTCTGAGGAAGATGTGACTCTCACATCGAAACGTCAGTCCTTTTGAACATTTTTTTCCTTTCAGCACCTTATTAAAGACTTTTTGCACTTATTTCTGTGTTGCACCAGTTATTTCTTCTTTTTTACAAATTGGTCCTGCCTGGTTGCACCAGATTTGTTTGTGCTGTGCAGAAGCGCGGTGAACTTTTTGTCTTTGCATTAAATATCTTGTCTTTGTGGTGTATTCAATTGAATATAGGTTGAAGAGGATTTGCAAATCATTCTGTTTTTATTTACATTTCACACAACGTCTCAACTTCATTGGAATTGGGGTTGCATATTCAATTCACCAGAAAACTTCTCACTTGAGCTCTTTTCTGTCTCCAACAAAGTTGGCACCATGGATCCTGTAGAGATCCACATTGAGACTTGTCACATTTTCTTCAGATTCCTTTCCAGATACAACTCCTGTTCTATGTGGAGAAACAGTTCTGTGTGATTTCCCAGCCAGGTAACCACATAAAACCGTCATTCATTTTCTATACGTGCAATGAAGGGTCACTGTTATGTGCCGACGCGGGGTGAGGAGCGGACCTGCATTTGACTGAACCCAGTGCTAAATAACCAGAAAGCGGTTCCAAAAAACAAAACAATTTTATTATCCCCCTCTTGTGCAAAAGTCGGTGTACAACATAAAGTGCGTTTGTCTGGCGGAGTGAAGGACGGCGGGCTCTCCAGCGCCCAAAGGGATCAAAGCCCGCCAAACACCCCCCAGGTGGACACGACAAACTGACTCTGTGAAGGATAGAAGAGGTGAGGTAAGTCAACAGCTACAACTAATATCCTTCAAAGGCACACACTATCAGCAACACATTCAGGTCTGAATTTAAGCTTTATGTAAATGAGCAGCTTCTCACAACAGGTGGAGGATCATCTGTCCGCACGCCACGGCCGTGAGAAGCAAGCTGCACAACTCTCATCAATATTCACATATACTGCGTAACAAAATACCAAATTACTGTTAACACTTATTCAGACAATCAATCACCTCTGATGTGTGCTGACAGCATGTGTCCCTCACCCGTCCTCCTTCACAGGCACGATGTGTCAAACCCAGGCGCGGTCCTCAGCGTCTCACAAACGAAAGTCACAAGGTCGAGTTCCCGGCAATTCCGCTTGAACCACTCATGGCTCAAATGCAGAACGCCATCTCATTATCTGCTTCAGCTGAAAGTCCTTAAGTCTGCACGTGAGCATCATCCACAGGTGCTGCAAATCATACTGATGAGGGTGAAGGACTCTTCTGCCAGCACCTTCTCCACAGACAAAAACCAGTTTGCATACCACCTGGAGAGCAAAGAAAAGAAAACAACACAAAAACATCCAGCCAAACCCCCCAACACACAACAGTACCCCCCCATCAACGGGAAGCCTCCCGGCGACCGAACAAACCAGGCCCGAGAACAGCACCTCCCTCCGGGGTCCATAACAGCAAGCAGACGGCGTAACGCTCCCAAGGTCCACAGCAGACAGCAGGACAGGGCACCGCGGCTGGAAGGCTGGCTGGCATCAACAAAACCCCAAAAAAGTCCCATATACAACCCAACATACAAGAAAAACACAAAACCCACCCAAAACCTCCCCAGGGGACCGTCCCATCCAACCCCGGGAAGAAAAGAAAAACACCCAAATCCAACAACCCAACACAGCCCCAACAACACAATACAATCACAAATTCACAAAGAAAAATAACAAACAACCCCCCCAGAATGACTTGCAGAGCTCAACACCCCCCAGAAGACCTCTACCGCCAGTTCCAGGAGAAACAGCCAAAGCCAGAATCCCACAGAGGTCCCCAGGTACACAGGGAGCAACAGCGCCCCCAGAGGACCGTACCATCAACCCCAGGAGGCACCCTCCCCACAACCCAGGAACCCCAGACCCGGCCACACTTGGCTAGCCTGCCCCACAAGCCAATTCCCCCCCCAGAGGACCGTCCCATCAACCCTGGAGGTGGAACCTGGAAGGAAACATAAGAAACACAAAAATCCAACCCCCGGCGGACTTCATTAAACTACCCCGGGGGCAAATAAAACAACCGACAAACCCTGTTACCTCCCCCAGCACCCCGAAAGACCCCAGATCACTCCCAGAGCCCTTCGTCGGCTCAATTTTGGCGAACGGCACAAAATTACTAAGCCGGGGAAGGAAACAGGAAAAACTAACCCGGCCCCAACCCCAAAGCGCAGTGGAAAACCGGAAATACGTCCGGTGCCCCTACTCGACCATACCACCAGCCTATTGGGAGGGGCGGAACTACCGAAATGGCGAACGGCAACAGATCGGCCCACCCCTCCGACTGAGGTATGTTCCCGCTGCACCACACCCCGGCAACACCAATGACGAATGGTCAAAGGCCCACCGAGGCTGGAGTGGAACCGGGTCCTAACCAAACCCAAAAAAAAAAAATGCCCCTGACAACCCCGCCCCTAGGTGCAGAGGTCTTCTGAGAAACACTCAGCGTGACCGACCTGCACCACCCCACAACCCACAATACGAACGGTCTTAGGGCGAGTGAGGTTGGGGTTAGGGAAGCAGGGAAATAAAAAACAACAAAACAAAACGACCCCATCCCAAACAGAAAATACCTAAATTCAAATAATAAAAACCAACGATTGACTGAGTCCAGCCGAGCTCCGAACCGCCAGTCGTTCACTCCACCAGAACCGCCTCTAAATCCCCAAACACTTTATAACCCCTTACAAAAAAACAAAAACAGCCCAAATAATTTTTTTTGTCCATTATTTTGCCTGTCCCAGAACACCTGGAGATACGTCATCACTGTTTTTCTTGACGCTTATGTGACGGGGCAATATGGCGGCTTCAGCTCGTCCGAGCTGCATGGGCTCATCCGCAAGAGGAGCCAGAGGTCCCGTCGGAGGAGTCTCAGTGGGGCGAAGAAGAGGCAGCCCAGATCTGTGTCGGGGAAAGCCCCGAAACGAAAAGACCCGCTCTGATGTCCGCCCTCTCTCGCGTCCACGCTCCTTTATCCGATCATCTAGACGAATAACCAAAGATATTAGCTCATCTAAATCCTTTGGTTCGTCACGGACTGCTAGCTCGTCTTTTAATGAATCGTTTAAACCATCCACAAACACTCCTCTTAGAGCTGCGGCATTCCAACCGGACTGGGCAGAAAAAAATTCGGAAATCCACAGAATAATCCGCCGCACTCTGCCTCCCCTGCCTGAGATTCAGCAACCGTTGGGCAACGGTATGAGCAAAAACCAGAGAACATTGCATCAAAAACGGAGCACAGGCTTCAACGTTTCCCACATAAGTCTCCGGATGACAAATAATCGGTTCTGAAGCCGAATCTCTGGGTGACGGAGTTATCTGCACCGGTATCGATGGTGCTGCAGCTGGAGCAGCAGGAAGCGGAACAGCTTGCGCTGCAAGCTCCGTAACGCGGGCATCTGTTTGTTTAATTTGGTTTGCGAGATGCTGTAATTGCTCCCATATTTTCTCCAAGTGTTCTTGAACTCTTTCGGCAAATGGAACCGCTTCTGCCGCTGGGTCTATTTTAGAATGGCCGGGAACTACTGTTATGTGCTGACGCGGGGTGAGGAGCGGACCTGCGTCTGACTGAACCCAGCGCTAAATAACCAGAAATCGGTTCCAAAAAACAAAACAATTTTATTATCCCCCTCTTGTGCAAAACTCGGTGTACAACATAAAGTGCATTTGAATAGTTATGCTGCTATAGACGTAGACTGCTGGGGGGTTCCCATGATGCACTGTTTCTTTCTCTTTTTGCTCTGTATGCACCACTCTGCATTTAATCATTAGTGATCGATCTCTGCTCCCCTCCACAGCATGTCTTTTTCCTGGTTCTCTCCCTCAGCCCCAACCAGTCCCAGCAGAAGACTGCCCCTCCCTGAGCCTGGTTCTGCTGGAGGTTTCTTCCTGTTAAAAGGGAGTTTTTCCTTCCCACTGTAGCCAAGTGCTTGCTCACAGGGGGTCGTTTTGACCGTTGGGGTTTTACATAATTATTGTATGGCCTTGCCTTACAATATAAAGCGCCTTGGGGCAACTGTTTGTTGTGATTTGGCGCTATATAAAAAAATTGATTGATTGATTGATTGATTGATAAAAGCATGGATTAAAATCTCAAAATGATGCCGTGAAAGAAATCGCTTCACCTTGGCCAATTGTCATTCGACTCTCTCCCGAGAGAAAGAGAGAGAGAGAGAGAGCACGTGCACACAATCGAGGAAGACGGGGGCGGGTGGTAGAGGTGGGCAGATCGATCCTAATATCAATACCAACGCTGGTATTGATATTGATATTGAACGATCCTCGTGTAAAAAGATCGATACTCAAGCTTTTGTTCTCTCCCGCACACGCAAATTCATCAAAGTCTACTCTCTGTCTGTAAGAGCAGTGCTGCACTGTGTCACACAACACAGAGCAGAGCACCCTTGTATTGTGGTTTGTCAGCCCTCTACCTCAGGAGATTTTGTTTTAAGTTGTGTTGAGTGATTTTTCTTTTTTTTAACAAAAATGTTGATTATGATAATAAAGTACTTTGTTGTCACATACAATGTTTGGCGAAATTCTATCCTAGGTCTTTTGGATCCTTTGGATCTGAAGCTTAAATATGAAAAAGTATCGGTATCAATATCGGTGATACTGGGCCTGTATTTACTTGGTATCGGATCAATACCAAAATTCCCGGTGGTTGCTGTGTAATGGTTTAATATCAACACCTGCCTTGGTATTTTTCAGGTTGATGTATGACATCCAATATATGGCCTGACAAATGTAATCCAGGTTCTCCTGTATATAGGTTTTTTGTGATGCATCATCTGTTGGCGATAACTACCATAGCGATAATAACGAGTGCACACATCAATGATCTGATGGCTGTAATGATCTGACCATACGCGTTTACATGCACTACAGTGATGCGATCATCAGTGGACCCTGGGTTACATATCATCCGTTCATAGGTTGGATGTCATTCGAAATCCAGGAAGGTGACATGGCAGGTCTTCAAAAGATAGTGGACCACAGTGCTCGCGCTGCCACGCCCCTCTCCTTTCTTGCCTTCCACCCAGACCTCAGGTGGCACTCGAACCCCATCCGTATGGCAGTCGATGTGCATTCTTCTTATTCTTACTGCAATCTAACAGCAGTCAAAGTATTCATATTGTGTTCCAACTACATTTAGACTGCATTTGTGGGCATGCACACGGACTGTGCATGACTCAGTTGAGGTGGGTTCCACCCACCTACTAAGTATTCCACCGGGATTCGTATACGGCTGTTGGAATATCTGTCCCTCTCGACTGCATCTTGAAGTTTGGCTTTTTTCCACATTCTGGCCAATTCGGCTTGATTCCTGTTCATTCTTGCTAAGTGTGACGGGGCCCTACATTGCCCTTACACCTGGCTAAGTTTTGGGCTGTAAAAGACTGTGCCACACCTTAGCACACCTCAGCTGTTTTGCCCAGCATCTCTTGTCTTGGTGTGTTTTGGCGTTTAGTCCTCTTGAGTAGGTTGTTATTCGTCTATCTTTCCCGATGATGACCAAGACTTCCTGGCAGGTGATGTTGCATGTTTTCAAAGATGGCTGTGCAGGCCAATTTGAACATGGAAATAATGACCATATATTGGAGCACTGGTGCTCTGTAGGGACTGCTGGGGTCTTGGCATGCTGAGCTTTGCGACACTCCCTTTTCCTCTTAGGGCCCTGTCCCACTGGCTTTTAGGAGGATTTGCATATGGATTGCGCACAAAATTGGCCCATATTCGCCAAATATCTGCAATATCTGTGTAACATGCCTGTATGAGTCGGCCGTCATCCGAACACGTCTGTGATCATCCGCAGCCAGGATTTTTGAGCTGTTCAAAAATCTGGATGCGGATGATATCCGCCTTACATTCTCCATATATACTCAATTCATACGCAATACATACTCACTCTATGCGCTGTATATCTGCCGTTAACCGCTGATATTCGCAACTGACGGGGATTTGCGGCTTGGCAGCGGACTGGGACAGTGTGTAAAACAGATATATTGCATGCCCATCATGTCCACATCACAAACTAAAATATGTTGTAGCGAATGCATACAGATTGGCTACAAATAAAGCGTTTTTATTACATCTGCTTTGCAGCTGATTTGCGGACAATCTGTGAATGCATAACAAACACGTCACGTAAACCCAAAGTACTATATGTGGTAGAAAGGGACATACCTGCCAGTCAGTGCCGGTCTGGCTCTGTAGATCCACAAAGACGTAGCTGATGCAATCGGGTTCCTCCAGAACTTTTATTTAACACCAACAAAAAAAAAGAGTTGCTGTTTAGCCACAAATCATGCTGAATTCTGTTTTCTGTGACACTCTCAAAAAAAACAAAACAAACAAACAAACAAAAAAACACTCTCACACCCTGAGCGGCTTCCCCCTCCCGCTCCCCAAACTCATGTACAGTTAACCCTCGCATGACAACATGAACATTAACTCTGTGATCAACTTGTCCAAGTCCAGCAGTTGCTCCAGAGGCTGTATTGTTGGTGTGAATACTGATGCTGACGGCCCGAGTGAGCTTATTTTATAACTGCAATGCAGATGCCGTACACGCGCAACACATGCGTGATGCATTCATAATACACCCGTAATACTGCCATGATAATCTTGATGTGTCGGATCAGTTTCCTCACTACATGCATTATATAACCGTGATTGTTCATCATATATTCGCTATATATTATTAATATATCCGTAATTCATACTGGGACATTTGTCAGTTTTTGGCCATTTTTGTTGCGGACGACAACGAACGCCCGTAATTTGTGTACTCAGTTCATGCGCAATTGATCCTCTCCCCAGTGGGACAAGGCCCTAAGTGGCCTCAATACGTACTGCTTCTGCTGTGTGTATGCCCTTGTTGATGAGGTTGAGCAATGTGGATCTAACCAGTGCCAGGTGTTCCCAGGATTCAGGGTTGATACATAGGCACTTCAGGGACACTCTGAGATTATCCCTAAACTGCTTCTTTTGTCCATCTGGATCTCATTTCACTGGTTAGTTTACTATACAGTAACTGCTTAGGCAGGCACATGACCAGTCCAGTGGAGGTGGTGAAATTGTTTTTGCGCGCTCTGTGAAAACTGAATGCGAGTTGCAGCAAGCTTGGATCAGGTAATTTAAAACTGCTCAAAATTTTCAAGAGGCCATCTGAACTCCTAAAAAGTTAGAACAATTTCTAAACAGGTACAAGTCTATTGCTGCATTCACGTGTTGGGTGTAAGCTGCAGACGGTAAACCGGATGTTCCACTGTTTTTAGTTAGAGGCTGATGGAAAAATTTCACCATCTTTGACTGTGAGTGTGACAGCCATGTACAGCGACAGGTACTTCTCATCAAAAGCCACAAATTTTGGAGTTTTGCCACTTACTGCAGCAAACAGGACAAATCGGATGATGTTTCACCTTCAAGCAGGAAAAATGGACAGCAAGAAATCGAATATTTAAGTGGAGTGAGTAACCTAGTTTTAACCAGGTAAAGGTAAATAATTTGTGTGTGAATTAATCTATAGCCTCAGAAAAGTTAACTTGTAAGGTGCCATCAAAACCAGGGCTTCCTGTTTTAACTATAGCACTGTACAAAATGTTCAAACTCTGTTGTAACTTTCAATTCAGTAAATTATTGTCTGGGTTTTAGCTTTAAAAATGATGGGACCTCATGTCGCCATCTACAGTCTGCCATTGCGGATGACAGGAATTCTGCTATACGTCTGACCCCTATGATGGTTTTGTTGCTGTCGACATGTGAAAGCAACATAAGTGACTTTTCCCTTGTCATGATAACAGCATGCTGACTCCCCTTAGTACAGACTCCAGCAGCGCCTTGGCACTGCCCATGCATGCTTTGGTACACTATTCTATTCTTTAAAACTGTGATTACTGCATCACAGAAGATGAGACAGTGTTTTGATGCTGAATGCAACCAAATAATAAACACTAGCTGACTGCAATCAAAACATTCATCATAACTTCTGTCTTTTATACTGCTTGAACTTGTTGTTTTATACGGTGCATCCAGAAAGTATTCACAGCACTTCACTTTTTCAACATTTTTTATGTTACAGTCTTATTCCAAAGTGGATGAAATTCTTTTTTTCCCCTCAAAATTCTACACACAGTACCCCATAATGACAATGTGAAAAAGGTTGTTTATTTAGCACTTTACAAATTTAATAAAAATAAAATACCAAGAAATCAAATGTACATAAGCATTCACAGCTTTTGCTGCAAAGGTGCATCAACAAAGTACTGAGCAAATGGTGTGAATCCTTATGGTCATGTGATTTATTTATTTTTAAATAAATTTGCCAAAATAAGAATAAAATAAACCTTTTTTTTCATATTGTCAATATGAGGTGTTGTGAGCAGAATTTTGAGGGAAAAATGAATTTACTCCATTTTAGAATAGGGACAAGGGATGGTTCAGGGTCACCTGATCCAGCCCTAACTATAAGCTTTAGCAAAAAGGAAAGTTTTAAGCCTAATCTTAAAAGTAGAGAGGGTGTCTGTCTCCCTGATCTGAATTGGGAGCTGGTTCCACAGGAGAGGAGCCTGAAAGCTGAAGGCTCTGCCTCCCATTCTACTCTTACAAACCCTAGGAACTACAAGTAAGCCTGCAGTCTGAGAGCGAAGCGCTCTATTGGGGTGATATGGTACTACGAGGTCCCTAAGATAAGATGGGACCTGATTATTCAAAACCTTATAAGTAAGAAGAAGAATTTTAAATTCTATTCTAGAATTAACAGGAAGCCAATGAAGAGAGGCCAATATGGGTGAGATATGCTCTCTCCTTCCAGTCCCCGTCAGTACTCTAGCTGCAGCATTTTGAATTAACTGAAGGCTTTTTAGGGAACTTTTAGGACAACCTGATAATAATGAATTACAATAGTCCAGCCTAGAGGAAATAAATGCATGAATTAGTTTCTCAGCATCACTCTGAGACAAGACCTTTCTAATTTTAGAGATATTGCGTAAATGCAAAAAAGCAGTCCTACATATTTGTTTAATATGCGCTTTGAATGACATATCCTGATCAAAAATGACTCCAAGATTTCTCACAGTATTACTAGAGGTCAGGGTAATGCCATCCAGAGTAAGGATCTGGTTAGACACCATGTTTCTAAGATTTGTGGGGCCAAGTACAATAACTTCAGTTTTATCTGAGTTTAAAAGCAGGAAATTAGAGGTCATCCATGTCTTTATGTCTGTAAGACAATCCTGCAGTTTAGCTAATTGGTGTGTGTCCTCTGGCTTCATGGATAGATAAAGCTGGGTATCATCTGCGTAACAATGAAAATTTAAGCAATACCGTCTAATAATACTGCCTAAGGGAAGCATATATAAAGTGAATAAAATTGGTCCTAGCACAGAACCTTGTGGAACTCCATAATTAACTTTAGTCTGTGAAGAAGATTCCCCATTTACATGAACAAATTGTAATCTATTAGACAAATATGATTCAAACCACCGCAGCGCAGTGCCTTTAATACCTATGGCATGCTCTATTCTCTGTAATAAAGTTTTATGGTCAACAGTATCAAAAGCAGCACTGAGGTCTAACAGAACAAACACAGAGATGAGTCCACTGTCCGAGGCCATAAGAAGATCATTTGTAACCTTCACTAATGCTGTTTCTGTACTATGATGAATTCTAAAACCTGACTGAAACTCTTCAAATAGACCATTCCTCTGCAGATGATCAGTTAGCTGTTTTACAACTACCCTTTCAATAATTTTTGAGAGAAAAGGAAGGTTGGAGATTGGCCTATAATTAGCTAAGATAGCTGGGTCAAGTGATGGCTTTTTAAGTAATGGCTTAATTACTGCCACCTTAAAAGCCTGTGGTACATAGCCAACTAACAAAGATAGATTGTTCATATTTAAGATCGAAGCATTAAATAATGGTAGGGCTTCCTTGAGCAGCCTGGTAGGAATGGGGTCTAATAAACATGTTGATGGTTTGGATGAAGTAACTAATGAAAATAACTCAGACAGAACAATCGGAGAGAAAGAGTCTAACCAAATACCGGCATCACTGAAAGCAGCCAAAGATAACGATACGTCTTTGGGATGGTTATGAGTAATTTTTTCTCTAATAGTTAAAATTTTGTTAGCAAAGAAAGTCATGAAGTCATTACTAGTTAAAGTTAATGGAATACTCAGCTCAATAGAGCTCTGACTCTTTGTCAGCCTGGCTACAGTGCTGAAAAGAAACCTGGGGTTGTTCTTATTTTCTTCAATTAGTGATGAGTAGAAAGATGTCCTAGCTTTACGGAGGGCTTTTTTATAGAGCAACAGACTCTTTTTCCAGGCTAAGTGAAGATCTTCTAAATTAGTGAGACGCCATTTCCTCTCCAACTTACAGGTTATCTGCTTTAAGCTACGAGTTTGTGAGTTATACCACGGAGTCAGACACTTCTGATTTAAAGCTCTCTTTTTCAGAGGAGCTACAGCATCCAAAGTTGTCTTCAATGAGGATGTAAAACTATTGACGAGATACTCTATCTCCCTTACAGAGTTTAGGTAGCTACTCTGCACTGTGTTGTTATATGGCATTAGAGAACATAAAGAAGGAATCATATCCTTAAACCTAGTTACAGCGCTTTCTGAAAGACTTCTAGTGTAATGAAACTTATTCCCTACTGCTGGGTAGTCCATCAGAGTAAATGTAAATGTTATTAAGAAATGATCAGACAGAAGGGAGTTTTCAGGGAATACTGTTAAGTCTTCTATTTCCATACCATAAGTCAGAACAAGATCTAAGATATGATTAAAGTGGTGGGTGGACTCATTTACTTTTTGAGCAAAGCCAATAGAGTCTAATAATAGATTAAATGCAGTGTTGAGGCTGTCATTCTCAGCATCTGTGTGGATGTTAAAATCGCCCACTATAATTATCTTATCTGAGCTAAGCACTAAGTCAGACAAAAGGTCTGAAAATACACAGAGAAACTCACAGTAACGACCAGGTGGACGATAGATAATAACAAATAAAACTGGTTTTTGGGACTTCCAATTTGGATGGACAAGACTAAGAGACAAGCTTTCAAATGAATTAAAGCTCTGTCTGGGTTTTTGATTAATTAATAAGCTTGAATGGAAGATTGCTGCTAATCCTCCGCCCCGGCCCGTGCTACGAGCATTCTGATAGTTAGTGTGACTCGGGGGTGTTGACTCATTTAAACTAACATATTCATCCTGCTGTAACCAGGTTTCTGTTAGGCAGAATAAATCAATATGTTGATCAATTATTATATAATTTACCAACAGGGACTTAGAAGAGAGAGACCTAATGTTTAATAGACCACATTTAACTGTTTTAGTCTGTGGTGCAGTTGAAGGTGCTATATTATTTTTTCTTTTTGAATTTTTATGCTTAAATAGATTTTTGCTGGTTATTGGTAGTCTGGGAGCAGGCACCGTGTCTACGGGGATGGGGTAATGAGGGGATGGCAGGGGGAGAGAAGCTGCAGAGAGGTGTGTAAGACTACAACTCTGCTTCCTGGTCCCAACCCTGGATAGTCACGGTTTGGAGGATTTAAGAAAATTGGCCAGATTTCTAGAAATGAGAGCTGCTCCATCCAAAGTGGGATGGATGCCGTCTCTCCTAACAAGACCAGGTTTTCCCCAGAAGCTTTGCCAATTATCTATGAAGCCCACCTCATTTTTTGGACACCACTCAGACAGCCAGCAATTCAAGGAGAACATGCGGCTAAACATGTCACTCCCGGTCTGATTGGGGAGGGGCCCAGAGAAAACAACAGAGTCCGACATTGTTTTTGCAAAGTTACACACCGATTCAATGTTAATTTTAGTGACCTCGATTGGCGTAACCGGGTGTCATTACTGCCGACGTGAATTACAATCTTACCAAATTTACGCTTAGCCTTAGCCAGCAGTTTCAAATTTCCTTCAATGTCGCCTGCTCTGGCCCCCGGAAGACAATTGACTATGGTTGCTGGTGTCGCTAACTTCACATTTCTCAAACAGAGTCGCCAATAACCAGAGTTTGATCCTCGGCGGGTGTGTCGTCGAGTGGGGAAAAACGGTTAGAGATGTGAACGGGTTGGCGGTGTACACGGGGCTTCTGTTTAGGGCTACGCTTCCTCCTCACAGTCACCCAGTCGGCCTGCTTTCCCGGCTGCTCGGGATCTGCCAGGGGGGAACTAACGGCGGCTAAGCTACCTTGGTCCGCACCGACTACAGGGGCCTGGCTAACTGTAGAATTTTCCACGGTGCGGAGCCGAGTCTCCAATTCGCCCAGCCTGGCCTCCAAAGCTACGAATAAGCTACACTTATTACAAGTACCGTTACTGCTAAAGGAGGCCGAGGAATAACTAAACATTTCACACCCAGAGCAGAAAAGTGCGGGAGAGACAGGAGAAGCCGCCATGCTAAATCGGCTAAGAGCTAGTAGCTACGCTAAGCTAGCGGATTCCTAAAAACACGCAAAGTGAATAATGTGTAAATAATTTAGAGGTGATTCAGCAGAAGGAGTGCTTTAGTTAAGGCACGTAAAGATTACACTGGGAAACAAATCGTAATCTAGATGACTAGATCAATCTAACTGCGCAGATTAAACAGCTAACAGATACAGAAAAACACCGCTGTGCACCAGAACAGGAAGTGATACAATACCGCAGTGAGAGCCAACCACCAGTAGAGTGGTGGTTTATCACTAATCACCTGCACTATTGCAATGCACTTTATGTTGGGCTGAATCAGACACTGCTTATCCAACTACAGATGGCTCCCAGTTCACTTTAAAATTGTTTTTAAAATTCTTTTATTTGTTTTTAAATGTCTTTATGGCTCTGCCCCACTATATCTGTCTGACCTGCTCCATTTACTGTATATGTTCCTTCACGCTCACTCAGGTCAGCTGATCTGTCACTGTTAGTTATCCCAAGGTCAAAGAGGAAGCGTAGAGGTGGCCGTGCTTTTTCAGTCGCTGCCCCAAAACTGTGGAATGCTCTTCCTTTGCACATTAGGCAGGCTGATTCTCTGTCTGCTTTTAAATCTTCGCTTAAAACACATTTCTTCTCTTTGGCTTTTAACTCAGTTTGACATGTTGGCTTTTATTGTTTCTTGTTTATTCATTTATTTATTTTTATGTATTTTAACTTGCCTGTTCTTATTTGTGTGCAGCACTTTGATCATTGGTATTGATTTTAAAGTGCTTTATATGTTGTGTGGGCCGCTGAAGAGGAGGTACTGCTGGCCCACCACCACCAGTCGGCGCCCTGCTTGGAGTGCGGGCTTCAAGCATGAGAGGGCGCCGAGACAGAGAGTGACAGCTGTCACTCATTTACACCAGCTGTCACCAATCACCTGCAGCTCTACAAAAGCCGGATCATTACTCCACCTCCTCGCCGAGAAATCAACTACCGTTGAAGGTAACCTTCTCTGCTGTAATTATTGTTGTCTAACATTGTTCTGTGTGCAGCCGCATTCCTGTAGATTGAGTCTGAAGCTGGATTGGCGGATAGTGGGAGTGCGACGTTCTTCGCCTCTTACTCCATCCAGGGAGGAGACTAGCAGGAGCTGCACGGGTGAAATTGTGTCTGGAGGTGGAGGTTTTCCTCCTTGAAGACCTGCAGAAAAAGGATTACTGGGTGTGTGGATACACACTCACCATAACTGTTTTGTCATCTTCTGCCAGCAGTACCAGGGTCTGCAACCGAAGACGGTGACCACCTGGGGACTCAGGACTTGGCGGCTCCGGTGTTCTTCAGGCCGTTGGTGGTGGAAGCTGTGTGGGTCCCGGCTCTCCGATCGCCAGAGGTCTCCTATCTTCGAGCCTGCCCGCAGGTCACCTTGTGTACAATTGGCATTATCTGTGTCTGTATTTAGTTGTGCGATTCACAACATTAAATTGTTACTCTTTGTCTTATCCATTGTCCGTTCATTTGCGCCCCCTGTTGCGGGTCCGTGTTACGACCCTCTCCCAACAGGATTTCTCGGCCATTCGTCATGGATCCCGTGGGACGTCAACCACAGCTTGAACAGCCAATGGGAGAACAAGGAGCGCAGGCGTGAGCAGGAGGCGTGGTAAGTGATCTGCAGCAAATCCTTACCGCTTTCACCGCTCAGTTAAATCTGGTAACCGAGCAGAATGCAGTCCCCAATCGGAGAGTGGAGGCTCTCACCGCCAGAGTGGAAGCGCGCGACTCGAGCGCTGCTGCAGTGATTCCTCCTGCTGGCTCTGGGCCACAGATAGACGTTCCACTGGCCGTTCAACAAACCCCCCCACCGTCCCCTGAAGCTTACATAAGCCCTCCAGAACCGTACGGAGGCTGTGTCGAAACGTGCGCAGACTTCTTA
Organism: Thalassophryne amazonica; assembly: GCF_902500255.1. NCBI lineage: Eukaryota > Metazoa > Chordata > Actinopteri > Batrachoidiformes > Batrachoididae > Thalassophryne > Thalassophryne amazonica. The sequence continues at coordinate 97,446,707 of NC_047104.1, read as the reverse complement.
ATGCAGTGTTCGCTCTTTTTTTCACAGCGTCCAGTTATGTACGCATCAGATGCCAGCCGGGTGGCTTATGTGATTAATTTGCTTCGAGGTGAGGCACGCGCTTTGGGCTACGCCGCTTTGGGAACAGAATTCGTGGCTCCTGACGTCATACGCTGGGTTTGTACGGGAATTCAAACAGGTGTTTGATCATCCCAACAGAGGCGAGACCGCCTCGAGCATGCTGCTGTCAATGAGACAAGGGCGCCGAAGCGCAGCTGATTATGCAATCGACTTCCGCATCGCGGCTGCGAGGTCCGGCTGGAATAATGTTGCGCTCCGCGCCGCCTTCATAAATGGACTGTCTCCAGTTCTGAAGGAGCATTTACTGACTAAGGACGAACTGCAAGACTTCGATGGGCTTGTCAGTTTGGTTATACGTTTAGACAACCGGTTGAATGAACACCGTCGGGAGCAGGCCGGGGGGCGTGGTCGGGCACAAGCCGTCCCTCTCTCCTCCGGGTCCGAAAGGGTGTCGTCTTCCCCATGTTCCACTGCCAGAGGGCTCCGTGTGGCAACAGCTCCCCCTGCTGACGAAGCTATGGACACGAGCAGGGCCAAATTAAAATCAAATATGAGACAAAGGAGCCTGGTCCGCGGGGAGTGTTTTTTCTGTGGCTCTTGTGAGCACATGTTAAAAGACTGCCCCAAACGATCAAACTCCAACGCCCATCCTTAGGAACTGGGTTAAGGGTGGGCCATAACATGTACACAGGGAAAACCCATAAATCAGCACGAATCCCAGTAACAATCCTGAGTGGGGATTTAACCCTTCACGCCCCAGCACTGGTAGACACGGGGTCAGAAGGGAATCTGCTGGACAGCAGATGGGCCAGGGAAGTAGGGCTTCCTCTGGTGGCCCTGCCTTCACCATTGAAGGTACGAGCAGTAGATGGCACTCTACTCCCGTTAATTACACATCAGACACAGCCAGTAACCTTGGTTGTGTCTGGGAATCACAGGGAGGAGATTGTGTTTTATGTAACACCTTCTACCTCCCGAGTGATTCTGGGATTTCCATGGATGGTGAAGCACAATCCCCGGATTGATTGGCCATCTGGGGTGGTGACGCAGTGGAGCGAAACCTGCCACCGGGAGTGTCTTGGATCCTCGGTTCCACCCGGTGTGACAGCTAAAGAGCAGGTCAAAGTCCCCCCAATCTGACGGCGGTGCCCGAGGTGTACCACGATCTTGCTGACATCTTCAGCAAAGATCTGGCACTCACTCTTCCCCCACACCGACCGTACGATTGTGCCATCGATTTGATTCCGGGCGCTGAGTACCCGTCCAGTAGATTGTACAACCTCTCACGTCTGGAACGCGAATCGATGGAGACCTACATCCGGACTCCTTAGCCGCCGGGTTGATTCGGAACTCCACCTCCCCGATGGGTGCGGGTTTCTTTTTGTGGGTAAAAAAGACGGCGGACTCCGTCCATGCATTGACTACAGAGGGCTGAACGAGATTACGGTTCGCAATCGATACCCGTTGCCCCTGTTAGATTCGGTGTTCACGCCCCTGCATGGAGCCAAAATGTTCACCAAACTTGATCTTAGGAATGCGTACCACCTGGTTCGGATCCGGAAGGGAGACGAATGGAAGACGGCATTTAACACCCCGTTAGGTCATTTTGAGTACCTGGTCATGCCGTTCGGCCTCACTAATGCCCCCGCGACGTTCCAAGCATTGGTTAATGACGTCTTGCGGGACTTCCTGCACCGGTTTGTCTTCGTATATCTGGATGATATACTCATCTTTTCTCCGGACCCTGAGTCTCATGTCCAGCATGTACGTCAGGTCCTACAGCGGTTACTAGAAAACCGGTTGTTTGTGAAGGGCGAGAAGTGTGAGTTCCACCGCACTTCTTTGTCCTTTCTGGGGTTCATCATCTCCTCCAACTCCGTCGCCCCGGATCCGGCCAAGGTTGCGGCGGTGAGAGATTGGCCCCAACCAACAAGCCGTAGGAAGCTGCAACAGTTCCTCGGCTTTGCAAATTTCTACCGGAGGTTCATTAAAGGTTACAGTCAGGTTGTTAGCCCCCTGACTGCCCTGACCTCCACTAAAATCCCCTTCACCTGGTTGGATCGGTGCGACGCCGCGTTTAGGGAGTTGAAACGCTGGTTTCCGTCTGCACCAGTTCTGGTGCAGCCTGATCCTACCCGCCAGTTCATAGTGGAGGTGGACGCCTCTGACTCAGGGATAGGAGCCGTTCTGTCCCAGAGCGGGGAGTCCAACAAGGTTCTCCATCCATGTGCCTACTTTTCCCGCAGGTTGACCCCCGCTGAACGTAACTATGACGTGGGCAATCGGGAACTCCTCGCGGTGAAGGAGGCTCTTGAAGAGTGGAGACACCTTTGGAGGGAGCTACGGTGCCTTTCACGGTTTTCACGGACCATCGGAACCTGGAGTACATCCGGACCGCCAGCGGCTGAACCCCAGGCAAGCCCGCTGGTCCCTGTTCTTCGGACACTTTGACTTCCGGATTACCTACTGTCCCGGGACTAGGAACGAACGATCCGATGCGCTGTCCCGGGTACACGAAGAGGAAGCCAAGGCCGAGTTGTCAGACCCCATCGAGACCATCGTTCCCAAGTCCACTGTCGTGGCCACCCTCACATGGGACGTGGAGAAGACCATCCGGGAGGCCCTGACCAGGAACCCGGACCCGGGGAACGGTCCCAAGAACAGACTTTACGTCCCACCAGAGGCCAGGGCTGCCGTCTTGGACTTCTGCCACGGATCCAAGCTCTCCTGTCATCCCGGAGTGCGAAGGACTGTGGCAGTAGTCCAGCAGCGCTTCTGGTGGGCGTCACTGGAAGCCGACGTCCGGGACTATGTCCAGGCCTGCACCACCTGTGCTAGGGGCAAGGCGGATCATCACAAGATCAGGGGCCTCCTCCAGCCCCTGCCTGTGCCTCATCGCCCCTGGTCTCACATCAGCCTGGACTTCGTCACGGGCCTCCCGCCGTCCCAGGGTAACACAGTCATCCTCACGATAGTGGACCGGTTCTCCAAGGCAGCCCACTTCGTGGCCCTCCTGAAGCTCCCGACGGCCCAGGAGACAGCAGACCTCCTGGTCCACCTCGTCGTGCGTCTGCATGGGATACCATCGGACATCGTTTTGGATCGTGGTCCCCAGTTCTCCTCGCAGGTCTGGAGGAGTTTTTGTAAGGAACTAGGGGCCACCGTGAGTCTCTCGTCCGGGTATCACCCACAGACGAACGGCCAGGCAGAGCGGACGAACCAGGAGTTGGAACAGGCTCTCCGCCGCGTAACCTCCACGCATCCGGCGGCTTGGAGTGACCATCTGGCCTGGATCGAGTACGCCCACAACAGCCAGGTCTCATCTGCTACCGGCCTCTCCCCTTTCGAGGCGTGTTTGGGGTATCAGCCCCCATTGATTCCACTTGTGGAGGGAGAGGTCGGGGTCCCCTCGGTCCAGGCCCACCTGCGGAGGTGCCGCCGGGTGTGGCGGACCGCCCGTTCTGCCCTGTTGCAGGCCCGGACGAGGGCTAAGGCCCATGCAGATCGCCGGCGTTCCCCGGCCCCTGCATACCAGCCTGGGCAGGAGGTGTGGTTGTCAACCAAGGACATCCCACTGCAAGTCGAATCGCAAAAACTCAAAGACCGGTTCATCGGACCATTCCCGATACTCAGATCCTCAGTCCGGCCGCAGTGAAGCTGAAACTCCCAGCTTCACTGCGGATTCACCCAGTGTTTCATGTCTCATACCACGCCTCACCACTCTGCACTCCTGGACCCGTACCGCCTCCTGCCCGTATCATCGACGGGGAGCCGGTATGGACTGTTCGTCGGCTCCTGGACGTCCGTCGGAAGGGCCGGGGTTTTCAATATCTGGTGGACTGGGAGGGGTACGGACCCGAAGAACGCTCCTGGGTGAAGAGGAGCTTCATCCTGGACCCGGCCCTCCTGGCCGATTTCTACCCGCCGACACCCGGACAAGCCTGGTTGGGCGCCAGGAGGCGCCCGTTGAGGGGGGGTCCTGTTGTGTGGACCGCTGAAGAGGAGGTACTGCTGGCCCACCACCACCATTCGGCGCCCTGCTTGGAGTGCGGGCTTCAAGCATGAGAGGGCGCCGAGACAGAGAGTGACAACTGTCACTCATTTACACCAGCTGTCACCAATCACCTGCAGCTCTACAAAAGCCGGATCATTACTCCACCTCCTCGCCGAGAAATCAACTACCGTTGAAGGTAACCTTCTCTGCTGTAATTATTGTTGTCTAACATTGTTCTGTGTGCAGCCGCATTCCTGTAGATTGAGTCTGAAGCTGGATTGGCGGATAGTCCTCCATCCAGGGAGGAGACTAGCAGGAGCTGCAACGGGTGACATTGTGTCTGGAGGTGGAGGTTTTCCTCCTTGAAGACCTGCAGAAAAAGGATTACTGGTGTGTGGAATACACACTCACCATAACTGTTTTGTCATCTTCTGCCAGCAGTACCAGGGTCTGCAACCGAAGACGGTGACCACCTGGGGACTCAGGACTTGGCGGCTCCGGTGTTCTTCAGGCCGTTGGTGGTGGAAGCTGTGTGGGGTCCCGGCTCTCCGATCGCCAGAGGTCTCCTATCTTCGAGCCTTCCCGCACGTCACCTTGGTGTACAATTGGCATTATCTGTGTCTGTATTCAGTTGTGCGATTCACAACATTAAATTGTTACTCTTGTCTTATCCATTGTCCGTTCATTTGCGCCCCCTGTTGCGGGTCCGTGTTACGACCCTCTCCCAACATTATAATAAATTGAGATTGAGATTGAATGCAGTTAGAGTCCACCTTGACTACAGTTTGATATTTTCCACCTCGAACGCATCTTGAAATATAGAGAGCATGTGCTCTACATTAGGGATGGCCACATGACTGTGCCCGACTGTTTGGAGAGCACTCAGAATGCTGTCGGAGGTTTGCGATTGCGTCTGACTTTGCCCGAATGGAGGTCGAATTTTCATTTGAACGGCATTCATTCATTTGGCCTCTAGTGTGACAAGGGTATTAACAATGACTGTGATGGTGATTATTTCATAGGTAGGTTTACAGACTGGGAAGCTGAAGGGAGGTGAACCACACTAATAACACAGACAAAAGCATGACATGAAGGGAGACTGACAGAGGAGAACAGGGACAAAGAAAGAACAGAGAAAGAAAGCAAAGCTGGCTGCAAGGCCTGAACCACCATATAAACTGCATGTTTTTGGACCTTGGGAGAAAACCAGCCAAAACATACGAAATCCACAAAGAAAGACCCCAGCTGGAACAGAACCCAAGATCTTCTGGCTGTGAGGCAGTATCACAAACCACCATGCAGCCCTTCACTTCAAAAGTCCAAAACTTTCATTAAAAAAATCTTTCAAGGTCAGTTCTGATTAGCTCATATTATCACTGCATGTAGAAAATATTTAGAATGTTTGACAGGCTTAAATTTTGGTTGGTTATTTTGTTTTGTCTCTCTATGGAAAATATATATGACATCACACTTAATTTTATGTTTTTGAATCACCAAGTTCAAGTTCTTTTCAGATTCAGATTCTTTGTTGTCATTGTAACAAGTACCACGAAAAGTAAGGTGCAAGCCTTTTCAGTGCAAATATAAACCTGAGCAAACCACATACAGGCTTAAAAGGTCTTAAAAGAAAATAAACATACAATGTAACAGAAAGAAAAAGGTGTGTTCAGAGAGCAGGTTAAGCAAGAAAAAGTTGTAAGGACAGCAAAATAATATGCAGAAAACTGAGAAAGTGTGTATAGAAACTGTGGATATTGCACATATGACAGTGGATATTGCACATTATTATCACTTTACCGAGGCTTTGCTAGGTCGGTAGCATAGATTTATGTCAACGCTACCTGGCTATACCTGCCCACAGTAGCAAACGAGTATCGGCATACCCGCCCGCTGTGCGTAAACAAATGACGTTATAGTGCGCGCAGCACAACACTGTCCGCAGAGGAAAAGATGAAAAGGCGAGAAGTGTGTGTTGGTCCCAATATGGATATTCCGGATGATTTTATCATGGATAAGGACGCACTAGCAAATTTGGAGAGCAGCAGGCACCAGTCAACACGACAAAAGTTAAAGTGAGCCAACTTTTTATTTCCGCGTTTGCTGGGTATCGTGCGGTTTGAAATGACATTAAATATTGTTAATGTGATTTCACATGTTGTGTATCTCAGAAAGTGATAATAATGCAAATAACATGCTGTTGTCGTGCGGTATGCATTTTCAGAGGCCCGGCGTCCATGCCCAGTCCCCAAAATGACAGATATTTGCCGGGACTGGGCATGGACGCCGGGCCTCTGAAAATGCATACCGCACGACAACAGCATGTTACTGTATTATTATACAATTACAGACATTTGATTTCAGTGTACCCATGATTATGCGGACCTGGTCAGGATTCATCATGGGTACACCGAAATCAAAAGTCTATAACTGCTTTATTATATGGTAAACAAAAAATTGGGAGTTTGTCAAACATACTAAAACTGAAAAATCAATCTCAAGTTTCAACTCTTTATTATTACGGTCATGCTGCATCAACTGACATCCCATCGATCGACTAGAGATGCCTGTTAAGTCCGTGATGAAGAGTCATCAGGATTGTTTTCTTATTGGGCTGAGGGCCGGCAGTTGAGGCAGGAATAATCTATCTGAATGAACAAGTCTGTCACAAATATTTCGGGCACACCTAAATATAAATTTGGCGGTTCAGCACAGATGTCTTTAAGTGTGGGATCATTCTTAAAAATGTGCCAATATTTATAAATGTTTTTTTATTCTTCCCGCAAATGGCGTATAGAGTGTAGAAAAAAACAATTTAGATGTTGAAGAGGATTTAGATTTTTTTCTTAAGTAAAGAGGCACGATCAGTATTTAGAGCTCTGTCCCATGCTTTGTCAATGTTAATTTACTATAGCCACGTTTTGTGTCAAACAGAGTTGCTAGATGGGCTGCTTTAACATAAGTCGATGGTGGAACTGCAATTTCTTCTAACTCACAAGAACCACCCACGGTATGTTCCGAACTAACTGAGCTGATAGTAATCACCGCTCCATCTAAATTGTTTTTTCCACTGCTATACTCCATTTGCGGGAAGAATAAAAAACACATAATTATAAATTTGGCACATTTCTGAAGAGTGATCCCACACTTAAAGTCATCTGTGCTGAACCGCCCAAATTTATTTAGGTGTGCCTGAAATATTCGTGACAGACTTGTTCATCAGATATGATTATCCCGTCTCAACTGCCTGGCCCTCCAGCCCACCAAAAGGTTTCTTCAGATGTGGTAATGGTGCACCTGTTTCAAATTCTAACTACTCTTCATGTTTCTCCATCCTCGCACTGGTACGCAGCATATCCTATTTCTTCATTTATCAATTGTAACCCTCGTAGTATAATATTTTAAAATGCCCTTGTGGATTGGCATATATTGGCCACAAAACGTCAACTTAAATTATGGATAGCCGAACATAAAACAGCAATCCGTACTCAGAATTTAACTTATGCCATGGCAAGGCACTATAAACAGGCCGGTCCTGGCTCTCCAGCATCTTTAAAATTTGGGGGATTGAGAGAATCATAGTTCTACCCAGAGGTGGTGTATTATCAAAAAAATTCTTAGGAGAGAAGCATTTTGGATTTATACTTTAGGCACTTTGGAACCTTTTGGTTTGAATAAAGATCTAAAATTTACTTGTTTTCTTTAATAATTGTTTTTAGTCTGGTTTTACTGTGTGTTTTGTGACAGTGTGTTTTCTAATCATGCATGAATACTAATTGAGTGAGTGTTGTGTCTGCGGATGGTCATGCCCTTTTGAAAGCACCTGCTTCCTATCAGTATTTAAGCTGTACCATCTCTGTTTGTGCAGGACTCTGAGGAAGATGTGACTCTCACATCGAAACGTCAGTCCTTTTGAACATTTTTTTCCTTTCAGCACCTTATTAAAGACTTTTTGCACTTATTTCTGTGTTGCACCAGTTATCTTCTTGTTTACAAATTGGTCCTGCCTGGTTGCACCAGATTTGTTTGTGCTGTGCAGAAGCGCGGTGAACTTTTTGTCTTTGCATTAAATATCTTGTCTTTGTGGTGTATTCAATTGAATATAGGTTGAAGAGGATTTGCAATCATTCTGTTTTTATTTACATTTCACACACACGTCTCAACTTCATTGGAATTGGGGTTGCATATTCAATTCACCAGAAAAACTTCTCACTTGAGCTCTTTTCTGTCTCCAACAAAGTTGGCACCATGGATCCTGTAGAGATCCACATTGAGACTTGTCACATTTTCTTCAGATTCCTTTCCAGATACAACTCCTGTTCTATGTGGAGAAACAGTTCTGTGTGATTTCCCAGCCAGGTAACCACATAAAACCGTCATTCATTTTCTATACGTGCAATGAAGGGTCACTGTTATGTGCCGACGCGGGGTGAGGAGCGGACCTGCATTGACTGAACCCAGTGCTAAATAACCAGAAAGCGGTTCCAAAAAACAAAACAATTTTATTATCCCCCTCTTGTGCAAAAGTCGGTGTACAACATAAAGTGCGTTTGTCTGGCGGAGTGAAGGACGGCGGGCTCTCCAGCGCCCAAAGGGATCAAAGCCCGCCAAACACCCCCCAGGTGGACACGACAAACTGACTCTGTGAAGGATAGAAGAGGTGAGGTAAGTCAACAGCTACAACTAATATCCTTCAAAGGCACACACTATCAGCAACACATTCAGGTCTGAATTTAAGCTTTATGTAAATGAGCAGCTTCTCACAACAGGTGGAGGATCATCTGTCCGCACGCCACGGCCGTGAGAAGCAAGCTGCACAACTCTCATCAATTCACATATACTGCGTAACAAAATACCAAATTACTGTTAACACTTATTCAGACAATCAATCACCTCTGATGTGTGCTGACAGCATGTGTCCCTCACCCGTCCTCCTTCACAGGCACGATGTGTCAAACCCAGGCGCGGTCCTCAGCGTCTCACAAACGAAAGTCACAAGGTCGAGTTCCCGGCAATTCCGCTTGAACCACTCATGGCTCAAATGCAGAACGCCATCTCATTATCTGCTTCAGCTGAAAGTCCTTAAGTCTGCACGTGAGCATCATCCACAGGTGCTGCAAATCATACTGATGAGGGTGAAGGACTCTTCTGCCAGCACCTTCTCCACAGACAAAAACCAGTTTGCATACCACCTGGAGAGCAAAGAAAAGAAAACAACACAAAAACATCCAGCCAAACCCCCCAACACACAACAGTACCCCCCCATCAACGGGAAGCCTCCCGGCGACCGAACAAACCAGGCCCGAGAACCGCACCTCCCTCCGGGGTCCATAACAGCAGACGGCGTAACGCTCCCAAGGTCCACAGCAGACAGCAGGACAGGGCACCGCGGCTGGAAGGCTGGCTGGCATCAACAAAACCCCAAAAAAGTCCCATATACAACCCAACATACAAGAAAACACAAAACCCACCCAAAACCTCCCCAGGGGACCGTCCCATCCAACCCCGGGAAGAAAAGAAAACACCCAAATCCAACAACCCAACACAGCCCCAACAACACAATACAATCACAAATTCACAAAGAAAAATAACAAACAACCCCCCCAGAATGACTTGCAGAGCTCAACACCCCCCAGAAGACCTCTACCGCCAGTTCCAGGAGAAACAGCCAAAGCCAGAATCCCAGAGGTCCCCAGGTACAGGGAGCAACAGCGCCCCCAGAGGACCGTACCATCAACCCCAGGAGGCACCCTCCCCACAACCCAGGAACCCCAGACCCGGCCACACTTGGCTAGCCTGCCCCACAAGCCAATTCCCCCCCCAGAGGACCGTCCCATCAACCCTGGAGGTGGAACCTGGAAGGAAACATAAGAAACACAAAAATCCAACCCCCGGCGGACTTCATTAAACTACCCCGGGGGCAAATAAAACAACCGACAAACCCTGTTACCTCCCCCAGCACCCCGAAAGACCCCAGATCACTCCCAGAGCCCTTCGTCGGCTCAATTTTGGCGAACGGCACAAAATTACTAAGCCGGGGAAGGAAACAGGAAAAACTAACCCGGCCCCAACCCCAAAGCGCAGTGGAAAACCGGAAATACGTCCGGTGCCCCTACTCGACCATACCACCAGCCTATTGGGAGGGGCGGAACTACCGAAATGGCGAACGGCAACAGATCGGCCCACCCCTCCGACTGAGGTATGTTCCCGCTGCACCACACCCCGGCAACACCAATGACGAATGGTCAAAGGCCCACCGAGGCTGGAGTGGAACCGGGTCCTAACCAAACCCAAAAAAAAAAATGCCCCTGACAACCCCGCCCCTAGGTGCAGAGGTCTTCTGAGAAACACTCAGCGTGACCGACCTGCACCACCCCACAACCCACAATACGAACGGTCTTAGGGCGAGTGAGGTTGGGGTTAGGGAAGCAGGGAAATAAAAAACAACAAAACAAAACGACCCCATCCCAAACAGAAAATACCTAAATTCAAATAATAAAAACCAACGATTGACTGAGTCCAGCCGAGCTCCGAACCGCCAGTCGTTCACTCCACCAGAACCGCCTCTAAATCCCCAAACACTTTATAACCCTTACAAAAAAACAAAAACAGCCCAAATAATTTTTTTTGTCCATTATTTTGCCTGTCCCAGAACACCTGGAGATACGTCATCACTGTTTTTCTTGACGCTTATGTGACGGGGCAATATGGCGGCTTCAGCTCGTCCGAGCTGCATGGGCTCATCCGCAAGAGGAGCCAGATCCCGTCGGAGGAGTCTCAGTGGGGCGAAGAAGAGGCAGCCCAGATCTGTGTCGGGGAAAGCCCCGAAACGAAAAGACCCGCTCTGATGTCCGCCCTCTCTCGCGTCCACGCTCCTTTATCCGATCATCTAGACGAATAACCAAAGATATTAGCTCATCTAAATCCTTTGGTTCGTCACGGACTGCTAGCTCGTCTTTTAATGAATCGTTTAAACCATCCACAAACACTCCTCTTAGAGCTGCGGCATTCCAACCGGACTGGGCAGAAAAAAATTCGGAAATCCACAGAATAATCCGCCGCACTCTGCCTCCCCTGCCTGAGATTCAGCAACCGTTGGGCAACGGTATGAGCAAAAACCAGAGAACATTGCATCAAAAACGGAGCACAGGCTTCAACGTTTCCCACATAAGTCTCCGGATGACAAATAATCGGTTCTGAAGCCGAATCTCTGGGTGACGGAGTTATCTGCACCGGTATCGATGGTGCTGCAGCTGGAGCAGCAGGAAGCGAACAGCTTGCGCTGCAAGCTCCGTAACGCGGGCATCTGTTTGTTTAATTTGGTTTGCGAGATGCTGTAATTGCTCCCATATTTTCTCCAAGTGTTCTTGAACTCTTTCGGCAAATGGAACCGCTTCTGCCGCTGGGTCTATTTTAGAATGGCCGGGAACTACTGTTATGTGCTGACGCGGGTGAGGAGCGGACCTGCGTCTGACTGAACCCAGCGCTAAATAACCAGAAATCGGTTCCAAAAAAAAAACAATTTTATTATCCCCCTCTTGTGCAAAACTCGGTGTACAACATAAAGTGCATTTGAATAGTTATGCTGCTATAGACGTAGACTGCTGGGGGGTTCCCATGATGCACTGTTTCTTTCTCTTTTTGCTCTGTATGCACCACTCTGCATTTAATCATTAGTGATCGATCTCTGCTCCCCTCCACAGCATGTCTTTTTCCTGGTTCTCTCCCTCAGCCCCAACCAGTCCCAGCAGAAGACTGCCCCTCCCTGAGCCTGGTTCTGCTGGAGGTTTCTTCCTGTTAAAAGGGAGTTTTTCCTTCCCACTGTAGCCAAGTGCTTGCTCACAGGGGGTCGTTTTGACCGTTGGGGTTTTACATAATTATTGTATGGCCTTGCCTTACAATATAAAGCGACTTGGGGCAACTGTTTGTTGTGATTTGGCGCTATATAAAAAAATTGATTGATTGATTGATTGATAAAAGCATGGATTAAAATCTCAAAATGATGCCGTGAAAGAAATCGCTTCACCTTGGCCAATTGTCATTCGACTCTCTCCCGAGAGAGAGAGAGAGAGAGAGAGAGCACGTGCACACAATCGAGGAAGACGGGGGCGGGTGGTAGAGGTGGGCAGATCGATCCTAATATCAATACCAACGCTGGTATTGATATTGATAGTGAACGATCCTCGTGTAAAAATCGATACTCAAGCTTTTGTTCTCTCCCGCACACGCAAATTCATCAAAGTCTACTCTCTGTCTGTAAGAGCAGTGCTGCACTGTGTCACACAACACAGAGCAGAGCACCCTTGTATTGTGGTTTGTCAGCCCTCTACCTCAGGAGATTTTGTTTTAAGTTGTGTTGAGTGATTTTTCTTTTTTTTAACAAAAATGTTGATTATGATAATAAAGTACTTTGTTGTCACATACAATGTTTGACGAAATTCTATCCTAGGTCTTTTGGATCCTTTGGATCTGAAGCTTAAATATGAAAAAGTATCGGTATCAATATCGGTGATACTGGGCCTGTATTTACTTGGTATCGGATCAATACCAAAATTCCCGGTGGTTGCTGTGTAATGGTTTAATATCAACACCTGCCTTGGTATTTTTCAGGTTGATGTATGACATCCAATATATGGCCTGACAAATGTAATCCAGGTTCTCCTGTATATAGGTTTTTTTGATGCATCATCTGTTGGCGATAACTACCATAGCGATAATAACGAGTGCACACATCAATGATCTGATGGCTGTAATGATCTGACCATACGCGTTTACATGCACTACAGTGATGCGATCAGTGGACCCTGGGTTACATATCATCCGTTCATAGGTTGGATGTCATTCGAAATCCAGGAAGGTGACATGGCAGGTCTTCAAAAGATAGTGGACCACAGTGCTCGCGCTGCCACGCCCCTCTCCTTTCTTGCCTTCCACCCAGACCTCAGGTGGCACTCGAACCCCATCCGTATGGCAGTCGATGTGCATTCTTCTTATTCTTACTGCAATCTAACAGCAGTCAAAGTATTCATATTGTGTTCCAACTACATTTAGACTGCATTTGTGGGCATGCACACGGACTGTGCATGACTCAGTTGAGGTGGGTTCCACCCACCTACTAAGTATTCCACCGGGATTCGTATACGGCTGTTGGAATATCTGTCCCTCTCGACTGCATCTTGAAGTTTGGCTTTTTTCCACATTCTGGCCAATTCGGCTTGATTCCTGTTCATTCTTGCTAAGTGTGACGGGGCCCTACATTGCCCTTACACCTGGCTAAGTTTTGGGCTGTAAAAGACTGTGCCACACCTTAGCACACCTCAGCTGTTTTGCCCAGCATCTCTTGTCTTGGTGTGTTTTGGCGTTTAGTCCTCTTGAGTAGGTTGTTATTCGTCTATCTTTCCCGATGATGACCAAGACTTCCTGGCAGGTGATGTTGCATGTTTTCAAAGATGGCTGTGCAGGCCAATTTGAACATGGAAATAATGACCATATATTGGAGCACTGGTGCTCTGTAGGGACTGCTGGGGTCTTGGCATGCTGAGCTTTGCGACACTCCCTTTTCCTCTTAGGGCCCTGTCCCACTGGCTTTTAGGAGGATTTGCATATGGATTGCGCACAAAATTGGCCCATATTCGCCAAATATCTGCAATATCTGTGTAACATGCCTGTATGAGTCGGCCGTCATCCGAACACGTCTGTGATCATCCGCAGCCAGGATTTTTGAGCTGTTCAAAAATCTGGATGCGGATGATATCCGCCTTACATTCTCCATATATACTCAATTCATACGCAATACATACTCACTCTATGCGCTGTATATCTGCCGTTAACCGCTGATATTCGCAACTGACGGGGATTTGCGGCTTAGCAGCGGACTGGGACAGTGTGTAAAACAGATATATTGCATGCCCATCATGTCCACATCACAAACTAAAATATGTTGTAGCGAATGCATACAGATTGGCTACAAATAAAGCGTTTTTATTACATCTGCTTTGCAGCTGATTTGCGGACAATCTGTGAATGCATAACAAACACGTCACGTAAACCCAAAGTACTATATGTGGTAGAAAGGGACATACCTGCCAGTCAGTGCCGGTCTGGCTCTGTAGATCCACAAAGACGTAGCTGATGCAATCGGGTTCCTCCAGAACTTTTATTTAACACCAACAAAAAAAAAGAGTTGCTGTTTAGCCACAAATCATGCTGAATTCTGTTTTCTGTGACACTCTCAAACAAAACAAAACAAACAAACAAACAAAACACTCTCACACCCTGAGCGGCTTCCCCCTCCCGCTCCCCAAACTCATGTACAGTTACCCGCATGACAACATGAACATTAACTCTGTGATCAACTTGTCCAAGTCCAGCAGTTGCTCCAGAGGCTGTATTGTTGGTGTGAATACTGATGCTGACGGCCCGAGTGAGCTTATTTTATAACTGCAATGCAGATGCCGTACACGCGCAACACATGTGTGCATTCATAATACACCCGTATACTGCCATGATACTTGATGTGTCGGATCAGTTTCCTCACTACATGCATTATATAACCGTGATTGTTCATATATTCGCTATATATATTAATATATCCGTAATTCATACTGGGACACATTTGTCAGTTTTTGGCCATTTTTGTTGCGGACGACAACGAACGCCCGTAATTTGTGTACTCAGTTCATGCGCAATTGATCCTCTCCCCAGTGGGACAGGGCCCTAAGTGGCCTCAATACGTACTGCTTCTGCTGTGTGTATGCCCTTGTTGATGAGGTTGAGCAATGTGGATCTAACCAGTGCCAGGTGTTCCCAGGATTCAGGGTTGATACATAGGCACTTCAGGGACACTCTGAGATTATCCCTAAACTGCTTCTTTTGTCCATCTGGATCTCATTTCACTGGTTAGTTTACTATACAGTAACTGCTTAGGCAGGCACATGACCAGTCCAGTGGAGGTGGTGAAATTGTTTTTGCGCGCTCTGTGAAAACTGAATGCGAGTTGCAGCAAGCTTGGATCAGGTAATTTAAAACTGCTCAAAATTTTCAAGAGGCCATCTGAACTCCTAAAAAGTTAGAACAATTTCTAAACAGGTACAAGTCTATTGCTGCATTCACGTGTTGGGTGTAAGCTGCAGACGGTAAACCGGATGTTCCACTGTTTTTAGTTAGAGGCTGATGGAAAAATTTCACCATCTTTGACTGTGAGTGTGACAGCCATGTACAGCGACAGGTACTTCTCATCAAAAGCCACAAATTTTGGAGTTTTGCCACTTACTGCAGCAAACAGGACAAATCGGATGATGTTTCACCTTCAAGCAGGAAAAATGGACAGCAAGAAATCGAATATTTAAGTGGAGTGAGTAACCTAGTTTTAAAGGTAAAGGTAAATAATTTGTGTGTGAATTAATCTATAGCCTCAGAAAAGTTAACTTGTAAGGTGCCATCAAAACCAGGGCTTCCTGTTTTAACTATAGCACTGTACAAAATGTTCAAACTCTGTTGTAACTTTCAATTCAGTAAATTATTGTCTGGGTTTTAGCTTTAAAAATGATGGGACCTCATGTCGCCATCTACAGTCTGCCATTGCGGATGACAGGAATTCTGCTATACGTCTGACCCCTATGATGGTTTTGTTGCTGTCGACATGTGAAAGCAACATAAGTGACTTTTCCCTTGTCATGATAACAGCATGCTGACTCCCCTTAGTACAGACTCCAGCAGCACCTTGGCACTGCCCATGCATGCTTTGGTACACTATTCTATTCTTTAAAACTGTGATTACTGCATCACAGAAGATGAGACAGTGTTTTGATGCTGAATGCAACCAAATAATAAACACTAGCTGACTGCAATCAAAACATTCATCATAACTTCTGTCTTTTATACTGCTTGAACTTGTTGTTTATACGGTGCATCCAGAAAGTATTCACAGCACTTCACTTTTTTCCACATTTTTTATGTTACATCTTATTCCAAAGTGGATGAAATTCTTTTTTTTCCCCTCAAAATTCTACACACAGTACCCCATAATGACAATGTGAAAAAGGTTGTTTATTTAGCACTTTACAAATTTAATAAAAATAAAATACCAAGAAATCAAATGTACATAAGCATTCACAGCTTTGCTGCAAAGGTGCATCACAAAGGTACTGAGCAAATGGTGTGATCCTTATGGTCATGTGATTTATTTATTTTTAAATAAATTTGCCAAAATAAGAATAAAATAAACCTTTTTTTCATATTGTCAATATGAGGGTGTGTGAGCAGAATTTTGAGGGAAAATGAATTTACTCCATTTTAGAATAGGGACAAGGGATGGTTCAGGGTCACCTGATCCAGCCCTAACTATAAGCTTTAGCAAAAAGGAAAGTTTTAAGCCTAATCTTAAAAGTAGAGAGGGTGTCTGTCTCCCTGATCTTGATTGGGAGCTGGTTCCACAGGAGAGGAGCCTGAAAGCTGAAGGCTCTGCCTCCCATTCTACTCTTACAAACCCTAGGAACTACAAGTAAGCCTGCAGTCTGAGAGCGAAGCGTCTTCTATTTGGGGTGATATGGTACTACGAGGTCCCTAAGATAAGATGGGACCTGATTATTTCAAACCTTATAAGTAAG
Organism: Thalassophryne amazonica; assembly: GCF_902500255.1. NCBI lineage: Eukaryota > Metazoa > Chordata > Actinopteri > Batrachoidiformes > Batrachoididae > Thalassophryne > Thalassophryne amazonica. The sequence continues at coordinate 97,430,048 of NC_047104.1, read as the reverse complement.
AGAAGAATTTTAAATTCTATTCTAGAATAACAGGAAGCCAATGAAGAGAGGCCAATATGGGTGAGATATGCTCTCTCCTTCAGTCCCCGTCAGTACTCTAGCTGCAGCATTTTGAATTAACTGAAGGCTTTTAGGGAACTTTTAGGACAACCTGATAATATGAATTACAATAGTCCAGCCTAGAGGAAATAAATGCATGAATTAGTTTCTCAGCATCACTCTGAGACAAGACCTTTCTAATTTTAGAGATATTGCGTAAATGCAAAAAAGCAGTCCTACATATTTGTTTAATATGCGCTTTGAATGACATATCCTGATCAAAAATGACTCCAAGATTTCTCAACAGTATTACTAGAGGTCAGGGTAATGCCATCCAGAGTAAGGATCTGGTTAGGACACCATGTTTCTAAGATTTGTGGGGCCAAGTACAATAACTTCAGTTTTATCTGAGTTTAAAAGCAGGAAATTAGAGGTCATCCATGTCTTATGTCTGTAAGACAATCCTGCAGTTTAGCTAATTGGTGTGTGTCCTCTGGCTTCATGGATAGATAAAGCTGGGTATCATCTGGTAACATGAAAATTTAAGCAATACCGTCTAATAATTACTGCCTAAGGGAAGCATATATAAAGTGAATAAAATTGGTCCTAGCACAGAACCTTGTGGAACTCCATAATTAACTTAGTCTGTGAAGAAGATTCCCCATTTACATGAACAAATTGTAATCTATTAGACAAATATGATTCAAACCACCGCAGCGCAGTGCCTTAATACCTATGGCATGCTCTATTCTCTGTAATAAAGTTTTTATGGTCAACAGTATCAAAAGCAGCACTGAGGTCTAACAGAACAAACACAGAGATGAGTCCACTGTCCGAGGCCATAAGAAGATCATTTGTAACCTTCACTAATGCTGTTTCTGTACTATGATGAATTCTAAACCTGACCTGAAACTCTTCAAATAGACCATTCCTCTGCAGATGATCAGTAGCTGTTTTTACAACTACCCTTTCAATAATTTTTGAGAGAAAAGGAAGGTGGAGATTGGCCTATAATTAGCTAAGATAGCTGGGTCAAGTGATGGCTTTTTAAGTAATGGCTTAATTACTGCCACCTTAAAAGCCTGTGGTACATAGCCAACTAACAAAGATAGATTGTTCATATTAAGATCGAAGCATTAAATAATGGTAGGGCTTCCTTGAGCAGCCCTGGTAGGAATGGGGTCTAATAAACATGTTGATGGTTTGGATGAAGTAACTAATGAAAATAACTCAGACAGAACAATCGGAGAGAAAGAGTCTAACCCAAATACCGGCATCACTGAAAGCAGCCAAAGATAACGATACGTCTTTGGGATGGTTATGAGTAATTTTTTCTCTAATAGTTAAAATTTTGTTAGCAAAGAAAGTCATGAAGTCATTACTAGTTAAAGTTAATGGAATACTCAGCTCAATAGAGCTCTGACTCTTTGTCAGCCTGGCTACAGTGCTGAAAAGAAACCTGGGGTTGTTCTTATTTTCTTCAATTAGTGATGAGTAGAAAGATGTCCTAGCTTTACGGAGGGCTTTTTTATAGAGCAACAGACTCTTTTTCCAGGCTAAGTGAAGATCTTCTAAATTAGTGAGACGCCATTTCCTCTCCAACTTACAGGTTATCTGCTTTAAGCTACGAGTTTGTGAGTTATACCACGGAGTCAGACACTTCTGATTTAAAGCTCTCTTTTTCAGAGGAGCTACAGCATCCAAAGTTGTCTTCAATGAGGATGTAAAACTATTGACGAGATACTCTATCTCCCTTACAGAGTTTAGGTAGCTACTCTGCACTGTGTTGTTATATGGCATTAGAGAACATAAAGAAGGAATCATATCCTTAAACCTAGTTACAGCGCTTTCTGAAAGACTTCTAGTGTAATGAAACTATTCCCTACTGCTGGGTAGTCCATCAGAGTAAATGTAAATGTTATTAAGAAATGATCAGACAGAAGGGAGTTTCAGGGAATACTGTTAAGTTCTATTTCCATACCATAAGTCAGAACAAGATCTAAGATATGATTAAAGTGGTGGGTGGACTCATTTACTTTTTGAGCAAAGCCAATAGAGTCTAATAATAGATTAAATGCAGTGTTGAGGCTGTCATTCTCAGCATCTGTGTGGATGTTAAAATCGCCCACTATAATTATCTTATCTGAGCTAAGCACTAAGTCAGACAAAAGGTCTGAAAATTCACAGAGAAACTCACAGTAACGACCAGGTGGACGATAGATAATAACAAATAAAACTGGTTTTTGGGACTTCCAATTTGGATGGACAAGACTAAGAGACAAGCTTTCAAATGAATTAAAGCTCTGTCTGGGTTTTTGATTAATTAATAAGCTTGAATGGAAGATTGCTGCTAATCCTCCGCCCCGGCCCGTGCTACGAGCATTCTGATAGTTAGTGTGACTCGGGGGTGTTGACTCATTTAAACTAACATATTCATCCTGCTGTAACCAGGTTTCTGTTAGGCAGAATAAATCAATATGTTGATCAATTATTATATCATTTACCAACAGGGACTTAGAAGAGAGAGACCTAATGTTTAATAGACCACATTTAACTGTTTTAGTCTGTGGTGCAGTTGAAGGTGCTATATTATTTTTTCTTTTTGAATTTTTATGCTTAAATAGATTTTTGCTGGTTATTGGTAGTCTGGGAGCAGGCACCGTGTCTACGGGGATGGGGTAATGAGGGGATGGCAGGGGGAGAGAAGCTGCAGAGAGGTGTGTAAGACTACAACTCTGCTTCCTGGTCCCAACCCTGGATAGTCACGGTTTGGAGGATTTAAGAAAATTGGCCAGATTTCTAGAATGAGAGCTGCTCCATCCAAAGTGGGATGGATGCCGTCTCTCCTAACAAGACCAGGTTTTCCCCAGAAGCTTTGCCAATTATCTATGAAGCCCACCTCATTTTTTGGACACCACTCAGACAGCCAGCAATTCAAGGAGAACATGCGGCTAAACATGTCACTCCCGGTCTGATTGGGGAGGGGCCCAGAGAAAACAACAGAGTCCGACATTGTTTTTGCAAAGTTACACACCGATTCAATGTTAATTTTAGTGACCTCGATTGGCGTAACCGGGTGTCATTACTGCCGACGTGAATTACAATCTTACCAAATTTACGCTTAGCCTTAGCCAGCAGTTTCAAATTTCCTTCAATGTCGCCTGCTCTGGCCCCCGGAAGACAATTGACTATGGTTGCTGGTGTCGCTAACTTCACATTTCTCAAAACAGAGTCGCCAATAACCAGAGTTTGATCCTCGGCGGGTGTGTCGTCGAGTGGGGAAAACGGTTAGAGATGTGAACGGGTTGGCGGTGTACACGGGGCTTCTGTTTAGGGCTACGCTTCCTCCTCACAGTCACCCAGTCGGCCTGCTTTCCCGGCTGCTCGGGATCTGCCAGGGGGGAACTAACGGCGGCTAAGCTACCTTGGTCCGCACCGACTACAGGGGCCTGGCTAACTGTAGAATTTTCCACGGTGCGGAGCCGAGTCTCCAATTCGCCCAGCCTGGCCTCCAAAGCTACGAATAAGCTACACTTATTACAAGTACCGTTACTGCTAAAGGAGGCCGAGGAATAACTAAACATTTCACACCCAGAGCAGAAAAGTGCGGGAGAGACAGGAGAAGCCGCCATGCTAAATCGGCTAAGAGCTAGTAGCTACGCTAAGCTAGCGGATTCCTAAAAACACGCAAAGTGAATAATGTGTAAATAATTTAGAGGTGATTCAGCAGAAGGAGTGCTTTAGTTAAGGCACGTAAAGATTACACTGGGAAACAAATCGTAATCTAGATGACTAGATCAATCTAACTGCGCAGATTAAACAGCTAACAGATACAGAAAAACACCGCTGTGCTCCAGAACAGGAAGTGATACAATACCGCAGTGAGAGCCAACCACCAGTAGAGTGGTGGTTTATCACTAATCACCTGCACTATTGCAATGCACTTTATGTTGGGCTGAATCAGACACTGCTTATCCAACTACAGATGGCTCCCAGTTCACTTTAAAATTGTTTTTAAAATTCTTTTATTTGTTTTTAAATGTCTTTATGGCTCTGCCCCACTATATCTGTCTGACCTGCTCCATTTACTGTATATGTTCCTTCACGCTCACTCAGGTCAGCTGATCTGTCACTGTTAGTTATCCCAAGGTCAAAGAGGAAGCGTAGAGGTGGCCGTGCTTTTTCAGTCGCTGCCCCAAAACTGTGGAATGCTCTTCCTTTGCACATTAGGCAGGCTGATTCTCTGTCTGCTTTTAAATCTTCGCTTAAAACACATTTCTTCTCTTTGGCTTTTAACTCAGTTTGACATGTTGGCTTTTATTGTTTCTTGTTTATTCATTTATTTATTTTATGTATTTTAACTTGCCTGTTCTTATTTGTGTGCAGCACTTTGATCATTGGTATTGATTTTAAAGTGCTTTATATGTTGTGTGGGCCGCTGAAGAGGAGGTACTGCTGGCCCACCACCACCAGTCGGCGCCCTGCTTGGAGTGCGGGCTTCAAGCATGAGAGGGCGCCGAGACAGAGAGTGACAGCTGTCACTCATTTACACCAGCTGTCACCAATCACCTGCAGCTCTACAAAAGCCGGATCATTACTCCACCTCCTCGCCGAGAAATCAACTACCGTTGAAGGTAACCTTCTCTGCTGTAATTATTGTTGTCTAACATTGTTCTGTGTGCAGCCGCATTCCTGTAGATTGAGTCTGAAGCTGGATTGGCGGATAGTGGGAGTGCGACGTTCTTCGCCTCTTACTCCATCCAGGGAGGAGACTAGCAGGAGCTGCACGGGTGAAATTGTGTCTGGAGGTGGAGGTTTTCCTCCTTGAAGACCTGCAGAAAAAGGATTACTGGGTGTGTGGATACACACTCACCATAACTGTTTTGTCATCTTCTGCCAGCAGTACCAGGGTCTGCAACCGAAGACGGTGACCACCTGGGGACTCAGGACTTGGCGGCTCCGGTGTTCTTCAGGCCGTTGGTGGTGGAAGCTGTGTGGGTCCCGGCTCTCCGATCGCCAGAGGTCTCCTATCTTCGAGCCTGCCCGCAGGTCACCTTGTGTACAATTGGCATTATCTGTGTCTGTATTTAGTTGTGCGATTCACAACATTAAATTGTTACTCTTTGTCTTATCCATTGTCCGTTCATTTGCGCCCCCTGTTGCGGGTCCGTGTTACGACCCTCTCCCAACAGGATTTCTCGGCCATTCGTCATGGATCCCGTGGGACGTCAACCACAGCTTGAACAGCCAATGGGAGAACAAGGAGCGCAGGCGTGAGCAGGAGGCGTGGTAAGTGATCTGCAGCAAATCCTTACCGCTTTCACCGCTCAGTTAAATCTGGTAACCGAGCAGAATGCAGTCCCCAATCGGAGAGTGGAGGCTCTCACCGCCAGAGTGGAAGCGCGCGACTCGAGCGCTGCTGCAGTGATTCCTCCTGCTGGCTCTGGGCCACAGATAGACGTTCCACTGGCCGTTCAACAAACCCCCCCACCGTCCCCTGAAGCTTACATAAGCCCTCCAGAACCGTACGGAGGCTGTGTCGAAACGTGCGCAGACTTCTTAATGCAGTGTTCGCTCTTTTTTTCACAGCGTCCAGTTATGTACGCATCAGATGCCAGCCGGGTGGCTTATGTGATTAATTTGCTTCGAGGTGAGGCACGCGCTTTGGGCTACGCCGCTTTGGGAACAGAATTCGTGGCTCCTGACGTCATACGCTGGGTTTGTACGGGAATTCAAACAGGTGTTTGATCATCCCAACAGAGGCGAGACCGCCTCGAGCATGCTGCTGTCAATGAGACAAGGGCGCCGAAGCGCAGCTGATTATGCAATCGACTTCCGCATCGCGGCTGCGAGGTCCGGCTGGAATAATGTTGCGCTCCGCGCCGCCTTCATAAATGGACTGTCTCCAGTTCTGAAGGAGCATTTACTGGCTAAGGACGAACTGCAAGACTTCGATGGGCTTGTCAGTTTGGTTATACGTTTAGACAACCGGTTGAATGAACACCGTCGGGAGCAGGCCGGGGGGCGTGGTCGGGCACAAGCCGTCCCTCTCTCCTCCGGGTCCGAAAGGGTGTCGTCTTCCCCATGTTCCACTGCCAGAGGGCTCCGTGTGGCAACAGCTCCCCCTGCTGACGAAGCTATGGACACGAGCAGGGCCAAATTAAAATCAAATATGAGACAAAGGAGCCTGGTCCGCGGGGAGTGTTTTTTCTGTGGCTCTTGTGAGCACATGTTAAAAGACTGCCCCAAACGATCAAACTCCAACGCCCATCCTTAGGAACTGGGTTAAGGGTGGGCCATAACATGTACACAGGGAAAACCCATAAATCAGCACGAATCCCAGTAACAATCCTGAGTGGGGATTTAACCCTTCACGCCCCAGCACTGGTAGACACGGGGTCAGAAGGGAATCTGCTGGACAGCAGATGGGCCAGGGAAGTAGGGCTTCCTCTGGTGGCCCTGCCTTCACCATTGAAGGTACGAGCAGTAGATGGCACTCTACTCCCGTTAATTACACATCAGACACAGCCAGTAACCTTGGTTGTGTCTGGGAATCACAGGGAGGAGATTGTGTTTTATGTAACACCTTCTACCTCCCGAGTGATTCTGGGATTTCCATGGATGGTGAAGCACAATCCCCGGATTGATTGGCCATCTGGGGTGGTGACGCAGTGGAGCGAAACCTGCCACCGGGAGTGTCTTGGATCCTCGGTTCCACCCGGTGTGACAGCTAAAGAGCAGGTCAAAGTCCCCCCCAATCTGACGGCGGTGCCCGAGGTGTACCACGATCTTGCTGACATCTTCAGCAAAGATCTGGCACTCACTCTTCCCCCACACCGACCGTACGATTGTGCCATCGATTTGATTCCGGGCGCTGAGTACCCGTCCAGTAGATTGTACAACCTCTCACGTCTGGAACGCGAATCGATGGAGACCTACATCCGGGACTCCTTAGCCGCCGGGTTGATTCGGAACTCCACCTCCCCGATGGGTGCGGGTTTCTTTTTGTGGGTAAAAAAGACGGCGGACTCCGTCCATGCATTGACTACAGAGGGCTGAACGAGATTACGGTTCGCAATCGATACCCGTTGCCCCTGTTAGATTCGGTGTTCACGCCCCTGCATGGAGCCAAAATGTTCACCAAACTTGATCTTAGGAATGCGTACCACCTGGTTCGGATCCGGAAGGGAGACGAATGGAAGACGGCATTTAACACCCCGTTAGGTCATTTTGAGTACCTGGTCATGCCGTTCGGCCTCACTAATGCCCCCGCGACGTTCCAAGCATTGGTTAATGACGTCTTGCGGGACTTCCTGCACCGGTTTGTCTTCGTATATCTGGATGATATACTCATCTTTTCTCCGGACCCTGAGTCTCATGTCCAGCATGTACGTCAGGTCCTACAGCGGTTACTAGAAAACCGGTTGTTTGTGAAGGGCGAGAAGTGTGAGTTCCACCGCACTTCTTTGTCCTTTCTGGGGTTCATCATCTCCTCCAACTCCGTCGCCCCGGATCCGGCCAAGGTTGCGGCAGTGAGAGATTGGCCCCAACCAACAAGCCGTAGGAAGCTGCAACAGTTCCTCGGCTTTGCAAATTTCTACCGGAGGTTCATTAAAGGTTACAGTCAGGTTGTTAGCCCCCTGACTGCCCTGACCTCCACTAAAATCCCCTTCACCTGGTTGGATCGGTGCGACGCCGCGTTTAGGGAGTTGAAACGCTGGTTTCCGTCTGCACCAGTTCTGGTGCAGCCTGATCCTACCCGCCAGTTCATAGTGGAGGTGGACGCCTCTGACTCAGGGATAGGAGCCGTTCTGTCCCAGAGCGGGGAGTCCAACAAGGTTCTCCATCCATGTGCCTACTTTTCCCGCAGGTTGACCCCCGCTGAACGTAACTATGACGTGGGCAATCGGGAACTCCTCGCGGTGAAGGAGGCTCTTGAAGAGTGGAGACACCTGTTGGAGGGAGCTACGGTGCCTTTCACGGTTTTCACGGACCATCGGAACCTGGAGTACATCCGGACCGCCAAGCGGCTGAACCCCAGGCAAGCCCGCTGGTCCCTGTTCTTCGGACACTTTGACTTCCGGATTACCTACTGTCCCGGGACTAGGAACGAACGATCCGATGCGCTGTCCCGGGTACACGAAGAGGAAGCCAAGGCCGAGTTGTCAGACCCCATCGAGACCATCGTTCCCAAGTCCACTGTCGTGGCCACCCTCACATGGGACGTGGAGAAGACCATCCGGGAGGCCCTGACCAGGAACCCGGACCCGGGGAACGGTCCCAAGAACAGACTTTACGTCCCACCAGAGGCCAGGGCTGCCGTCTTGGACTTCTGCCACGGATCCAAGCTCTCCTGTCATCCCGGAGTGCGAAGGACTGTGGCAGTAGTCCAGCAGCGCTTCTGGTGGGCGTCACTGGAAGCCGACGTCCGGGACTATGTCCAGGCCTGCACCACCTGTGCTAGGGGCAAGGCGGATCATCACAAGATCAGGGGCCTCCTCCAGCCCCTGCCTGTGCCTCATCGCCCCTGGTCTCACATCAGCCTGGACTTCGTCACGGGCCTCCCGCCGTCCCAGGGTAACACAGTCATCCTCACGATAGTGGACCGGTTCTCCAAGGCAGCCCACTTCGTGGCCCTCCTGAAGCTCCCGACGGCCCAGGAGACAGCAGACCTCCTGGTCCACCTCGTCGTGCGTCTGCATGGGATACCATCGGACATCGTTTTGGATCGTGGTCCCCAGTTCTCCTCGCAGGTCTGGAGGAGTTTTTGTAAGGAACTAGGGGCCACCGTGAGTCTCTCGTCCGGGTATCACCCACAGACGAACGGCCAGGCAGAGCGGCGAACCAGGAGTTGGAACAGGCTCTCCGCCGCGTAACCTCCACGCATCCGGCGGCTTGGAGTGACCATCTGGCCTGGATCGAGTACGCCCACAACAGCCAGGTCTCATCTGCTACCGGCCTCTCCCCTTTCGAGGCGTGTTTGGGGTATCAGCCCCCATTGATTCCACTTGTGGAGGGAGAGGTCGGGGTCCCCTCGGTCCAGGCCCACCTGCGGAGGTGCCGCCGGGTGTGGCGGACCGCCCGTTCTGCCCTGTTGCAGGCCCGGACGAGGGCTAAGGCCCATGCAGATCGCCGGCGTTCCCCGGCCCCTGCATACCAGCCTGGGCAGGAGGTGTGGTTGTCAACCAAGGACATCCCACTGCAAGTCGAATCGCAAAAACTCAAAGACCGGTTCATCGGACCATTCCCGATACTCAAGATCCTCAGTCCGGCCGCAGTGAAGCTGAAACTCCCAGCTTCACTGCGGATTCACCCAGTGTTTCATGTCTCATACCACGCCTCACCACTCTGCACTCCTGGACCCGTACCGCCTCCTGCCCGTATCATCGACGGGGAGCCGGTATGGACTGTTCGTCGGCTCCTGGACGTCCGTCGGAAGGGCCGGGGTTTTCAATATCTGGTGGACTGGGAGGGGTACGGACCCGAAGAACGCTCCTGGGTGAAGAGGAGCTTCATCCTGGACCCGGCCCTCCTGGCCGATTTCTACCGCCGACACCCGGACAAGCCTGGTTGGGCGCCAGGAGGCGCCCGTTGAGGGGGGGTCCTGTTGTGTGGACCGCTGAAGAGGAGGTACTGCTGGCCCACCACCACCAGTCGGCGCCCTGCTTGGAGTGCGGGCTTCAAGCATGAGAGGGCGCCGAGACAGAGAGTGACAACTGTCACTCATTTACACCAGCTGTCACCAATCACCTGCAGCTCTACAAAAGCCGGATCATTACTCCACCTCCTCGCCGAGAAATCAACTACCGTTGAAGGTAACCTTCTCTGCTGTAATTATTGTTGTCTAACATTGTTCTGTGTGCAGCCGCATTCCTGTAGATTGAGTCTGAAGCTGGATTGGCGGATAGTCTCCATCCAGGGAGGAGACTAGCAGGAGCTGCACGGGTGAAATTGTGTCTGGAGGTGGAGGTTTTCCTCCTTGAAGACCTGCAGAAAAAGGATTACTGGTGTGTGGATACACACTCACCATAACTGTTTTGTCATCTTCTGCCAGCAGTACCAGGGTCTGCAACCGAAGACGGTGACCACCTGGGGACTCAGGACTTGGCGGCTCCGGTGTTCTTCAGGCCGTTGGTGGTGGAAGCTGTGTGGGTCCCGGCTCTCCGATCGCCAGAGGTCTCCTATCTTCGAGCCTGCCCGCACGTCACCTTGTGTACAATTGGCATTATCTGTGTCTGTATTTAGTTGTGCGATTCACAACATTAAATTGTTACTCTTTGTCTTATCCATTGTCCGTTCATTTGCGCCCCCTGTTGCGGGTCCGTGTTACGACCCTCTCCCAACATTATAAATAAATTGAGATTGAGATTGAATGCAGTTAGAGTCCACCTTGACTACAGTTTGATATTTTTCCACCTCGAACGCATCTTGAAAGTAGAGAGCATGTGCTCTACATTAGGGATGGCCACATGACTGTGCCCGACTGTTTGGAGAGCACTCAGAATGCTGTCGGAGGTTTGCGATTGCGTCTCGACTTTGCCCGAATGGAGGTCGAATTTTCATTTGAACGGCATTCAGGTTCATTTGGCCTCTAGTGTGACAAGGGTATTAACAATGACTGTGATGGTGATTATTTCATAGGTAGGTTTACAGACTGGGAAGCTGAAGGGAGGTGAACCACACTAATAACACAGACAAAAGCATGACATGAAGGGAGACTGACAGAGGAGAACAGGGACAAAGAAAGAACAGAGAAAGAAAGCAAAGCTGGCTGCAAGGCCTGAACCACCATATAAACTGCATGTTTTTGGACCTTGGGAGAAAACCAGCCAAAACATACGAAATCCACAAAGAAAGACCCCAGCTGGAACAGAACCCAAGATCTTCTGGCTGTGAGGCAGTATCACAAACCACCATGCAGCCCTTCACTTCAAAAGTCCAAAACTTTCATTAAAAAAATCTTTCAAGGTCAGTTCTGATTAGCTCATATTATCACTGCATGTAGAAAATATTTAGAATGTTTGACAGGCTTAAATTTTGGTTGGTTATTTTGTTTTGTCTCTCTAATATGGAAAATATATATGACATCACACTTAATTTTATGTTTTTGAATTACCAAGTTCAAGTTCTTTTCAGATTCAGATTCTTTGTTGTCATTGTAACAAGTACCACGAAAAGTAAGGTGCAAGCCTTTTCAGTGCAAATATAAACCTGAGCAAACCACATACAGGCTTAAAAGGTCTTAAAAGAAAATAAACATACAATGTAACAGAAAGAAAAAGGTGTGTTCAGAGAGCAGGTTAAGCAAGAAAAAGTTGTAAGGACAGCAAAATAATATGCAGAAAACTGAGAAAAGTGTGTATAGAAACTGTGGATATTGCACATATGACAGTGGATATTGCACATTATTATCACTTTACCGAGGCTTTGCTAGGTCGGTAGCATAGATTTATGTCAACGCTACCTGGCTATACCTGCCCACAGTAGCAAACGAGTATCGGCATACCCGCCCGCTGTGCGTAAACAAATGACGTTATAGTGCGCGCAGCACAACAACTGTCCGCAGAGGAAAAGATGAAAAGGCGAGAAGTGTGTGTTGGTCCCAATATGGATATTCCGGATGATTTTATCATGGATAAGGACGCACTAGCAAATTTGGAGAGCAGCAGGCACCAGTCAACACGACAAAAGTTAAAGTGAGCCAACTTTTTATTTCCGCGTTTGCTGGGTATCGTGCGGTTTGAAATGACATTAAATATTGTTAATGTGATTTCACATGTTGTGTATCTCAGAAAGTGATAATAATGCAAATAACATGCTGTTGTCGTGCGGTATGCATTTTCAGAGGCCCGGCGTCCATGCCCAGTCCCCAAAATGACAGATATTTGCCGGGACTGGGCATGGACGCCGGGCCTCTGAAAATGCATACCGCACGACAACAGCATGTTACTGTATTATTATACAATTACAGACATTTGATTTCAGTGTACCCATGATTATGCGGACCTGGTCAGGATTCATCATGGGTACACCGAAATCAAAAGTCTATAACTGCTTTATTATATGGTAAACAAAAAATTGGGAGTTTGTCAAACATACTAAAACTGAAAAATCAATCTCAAGTTTCAACTCTTTATTATTACGGTCATGCTGCATCAACTGACATCCCATCGATCGACTAGAGATGCCTGTTAAGTCCGTGATGAAGAGTCATCAGGATTGTTTTCTTATAAAGTTCGCCATTTGCCTGTCTAGCTTATGCGTAAAATCGACCGAGTACTCCGTCAAGCATCCGTCTGTCATAAGTTTCAAAGTTGGGCGCATGTCCCTTTTCAGTGACGTACTTGCGAAACAGGTTGGCTGCTGACTGTGTATTTCTGCGGGTGTTCTTCGCATGTTTTTTGTGTAAAATTTGTTGTAAGTCAGAGTCGCTAATAGACGCCAACCTGTCTTCTGCCATCTTGTCAACAAACTGACAGCCACAGTAGGCGTTGTATCGCGTTATCTGATTGGTCGTTATCGATAGAAGGCATCACTCAATTAGCTAGCGCTACACTGCACGCGAGGTGTACTCATTTCGCACGCGCGGTCTCCTCGGCTCCACCAGCGGTCAACTCGGCATGTGGTACAGCTCAGAAAGTGGCAAGTGGGCCAATCAGAAGTTGGCAAAATCCCATACCATATAATAATTACAAATATTGAATTTATTATGAATGTGGGATGTGACATGGCTATTATATTTAAATTTTATTGATACCCAGAGGTATATTTTGTTTGCAGTAGAGTCAAAATACACACATAGGGGTGGGGTGGGCAGAGGCACATATCACACAACAAGCAAACCGGACTAGATGAAAGAAAAATTATTTTTAAAAAAGCAAATTTAAGTCATGTTCAGTATGTTCAGGTTTTTGACGTTAACTCATTCTTTCATTTTCTATACACGCTTATTCCAATTTAGGGTCACAGGGGAGGGAGCTGGCGCCTATCCCAGCAGACACCTGGCGTGAGGTGAGGTGCACCCTGAACAGGCTGCCAGTTTATCACAGGACCACAGTTTTTAATGCTGTTTTGTATAAATCACAAATTGTGTTATTGTTAGTCATCAAAGCTGTGACAAATTCCCTCTCAAATCTCAATAATGTAAATCTCACATCAACTCCCAAGTCAGCTTGACTGGCAAGTGCTGGGTGGCGACCCTGAACATGACATGTGACTTGTAATAATAGTCCTGCATCAGTGTTACTATCATTTGTGAGATTACTTTAGACTTGACTTGTGATTTGCAGCACTAAACATGACAGAAACTTGCAGTACTTGTCCCCATGGCATTATGATGGTCATGGTTTGTAAGATGACTCTTGACTTGTAAATTGCAGTATAAAGACTTGAGAGTGACTTGGCATTGTCATCTCCCCCCCCATTGGCAACTATTGTCCGCTCACAGTACATTAAAGTCAAGCTGACCTGGGCCTTGAGTGCAAGTACTAAATCAAGTCCCAAGTCAGATTGACAGACAAGCGACTTGAGCTTGACTTGAAACTTGCAGAGGGGAGACTTGACTCTTGCCTCTTTTTTTCTAAGTAATACACTGTGGTCACAAATGTGGCAATCAAAACAAATACATCAGAAAAATTTCTGATGAAGGTTAATTTCAAACTCATGCAGCTAAAATCAGTTCCTGAACAGCATCAAAGGGAAAGTAATTTGTTATGTTGTGTAAATAATGTCTGTTTTTATGATGACACACACTTAGGATCACATTTTGTTTTTGTCAAGCTGCGTATTCACTGTTGAGTTTGGAGAAAAGTGTTTCCCACAAAAAGCTGCCTGTTGAGCAAGAGATATGTGCACACTCTCTTATGATTGATCTGCGTGCACGTTTGATCAGTGTGCATGTTTGATCAGCGTGCTGTGTCTTCACAGAAACACAAACTGTGCGATTGTCAGGTCTTCACATACCTGGAGCCTGAAGATCTGTTCAGGCAGCAAGGCTTACTTTCATTGTTCCAGTCCGCTCTGATTGATTCCACGTCATCACAGATTCCTCTTTGGGTCAAGTCTTTGTTGGGATCGCACCCTCCCACCTACAGAGGGAGCACTGCCAGAGAAACACAGACAAAATATATGCATATTTTGTTCTTATATATTTACAGTGCATCCAAAAAGTATTCACAGCACTTCACTTTTTCTATATTTTGTAATGTTACAAGCCTTATTCCAAAATGGTGTAAATTCATTTTTTTCCCCTCAAAATTCTATTCACAACACCCCATAACAACATGAAAAAAGTGTTTTTGAAATTTGTACAAATTTACTAAAAGTAAAAAACTAAGAAATCACGTGTACATAAGTATTCGCACCCTTTGCTGAATAATTCACTGATGCACTTTTGGCAGCAATTACAGCCTCACGTCTTCTTGAATATAATGCCACAGTTTGGTGCACCTATCTTTGGGCAGTTTTGCCCACTCATCTTTGCAACACTTGTCAAGCTCCATCAGGTTGGATGGGAAGCGTCAGTGCACAGATCTCATCTGAAAATGTTAATTTTTTTGCATCCATATCACAGACCCCTTTGTATCCCTCAGCATATTGCCTCGTAGGGCTGCATAAGCTTGACATAGTCGGTACGGTGCATTACGCATCTTCACGTTGGCCCGGTGTGAAAGGGGCTTAAGGTTCTAAAAACATTCTGGACTCACACACCATTCCAACTCATTGTGGAAACACTGCTTAATTTATTACCACCCTTGAAAAATATTTTATAAACACTATCCAATCTAGAGCCCATCATGTTAGATTAGGAGCCAGAAAGACATCATCCAGTGACATCACAGTGACTCTCTACTCTGACTGGCTGTCACAGTATCCTCCCTAAATCCCTTATACCCCCTTCACACATAACACAATTGAAGCCGACTGGCACACGAAGGAAAGACACAGAGTGCCCTGTGAGTGCCCATTCAACCCCCCTCTCCGCAGGTGTTGGTCAAATTCCAGGTGCCACACATGAACATCCAGCACCACTTGCTGGACACTTAGAAAAGATGGGGCTATTTGCGCTCCCAGCATGAGAGTAGATTGCAGATGACCACATTCAATCTGTTTGTGAAAATTGTCTAAGTGCAACACAACTGTGGCGTAACCTAGCAACACGTGAGTGTGACTGTGCCAAACTCCCCACACACACACACACACACACACACACACACAAATGGCTTGTGGAGTGTGTCCCCCCCCCCCCCAACACACATGGCTTATGGAGTGTGTCATCCTCCACCCCATACACACACCATGAATCCAACATTGTCGGCTGTGGCTGAGGGTCCCAGAGTCTGGTCACTGTCCGGTGCAGTGTGCTGCTTGAACAGATGACCGCTGTGCACTGCAGCTCAGCTGGTGAGCACACAATGCCCATGTCTGGGCAAGTGCTCATGCCCTCATTACATGAGGACTGGCCAGTGTCTGCGTGGCACAGTGTGAAGCTGGCCAGGCAGGCTGATGTCACTTCCACCATGTAAATTGTAGTTTACATGACAAAGAGAAAGAGTGGAGATTAAATAAAACAAATAGGAGTACAGGCATGAACTCATTCATGTGTGATCGCTTTGCTCATACGCTTTCCTGTGGACATATAGCACCTGTCAGCTGACCGCCAACTGTCAGCTGGACCTGAATGTGCACACAAGGTGTTACATTAAAAACACAGACATCAGACGAATGCAGGACAAAAAAATATATATACATAAAGTAAAAATCACTTAATAAAGGGAACAGGGAGTGATCTTTTTTTCTCTGAGCTGACGATGTCCGCAGACAAAGGTGGGCGTGTCCCTGCGACCTGCAGCTGTTCAGATATCTGTGTTTGCAAGTCACAGCTGGAGAACACCTGTAGTGGCTTGTAGAATATGACCTTGCATAACTTTACCATGAGGCGTAGACATCAGCTTGCTGTCCTCACATGGAAATAAATTAAAACATATATCGCTTCAGCTGAGCGCCACTTCAGTGCACTGGAATGCTGGTGAATATTGTGCCATGCAGAAAATCACCTCATGGGACGCCACCATGAGGCACATGTATCTGAGGGATTTCCCCACATTGTAATAACTAAAAAAACATATCACATTTGCAATGCGGTCACCAGCGGATCACTGTGCACTGGACATGCCATGCCAGCTGATGTGTTCATGACACGGGAGCTGGCTCTTCATGACACGAGAGCCCGGCTGATGTCTTCATGAGATGACAGTATCAGGTAATTCATATAAAACATAAAAGAGAGAACAGTAATCCACGTCATTTCATTACTTCCTGGTGTATGTCTAGGTGGAGGCTAAGTCCGCTCTTTATAACAGCAATTAAGTATTATCAATTGCGGTCTTTTTTCATTTTTTTGCTCTGCTGCTGTGTGCATGACTTTCCACATGCTCACACTGTGTTCATGCGCGCGAACACGAGCGTGCACGAAACCATCGTCACAGTATCATGCACGCCTGTCTGACTGTGTGTCCCCCCCTACAGCAGGTGGAATGTTTCGCAGTTCCCCATTTTGTTTTTGTTTGCAGATTTTTGGCCAGTTTCTGCTTGTTTCGTTCAATTTCGTGTTATGTGTGAAGGGGCCCTTATGCAAGTCTGGGGAAGTCCCCACATGATCCACGTCACTGTATGGGTCTCTACTGTCACTGCAGTAAGTATTTCAAGTCCATCTGATATGTTGAAATTTTACTCTCCAGGAGAACGTTTTCTAAATTTTTTCTAGACAATGTGACTTTTGATCATATTGGCAATGTTATATTATGAATCCCCTACTTAAAGGCTAATAAAAAAAAATTATAGTCGTACCAAAGAAAATTCTTTTTATGCCTTTAATCTTTAAAAGCTTAGTGGCTCTATACTTTTGGAATTATGTCCATTTGGATTATAGGCTCTGAAAATGGAGGCACTATGTGTACATAGTCATAATTCCTAAATGGTTCATTTGATATTTTTACTGAACCCTTGAAATTAAATCTAAAAGTGTTCACTATGAGCACTTATTGTTTCATTTCAACTCCATTGTGGTGGTATACAGAGGCAAAATTACAAAAATTGTATTGCTGTCCAACTACTTATGGACCTGAAAGTACAGTTGTGGACCACCAGTCCTCAGTGTGCTGAGCATTAAAAGCTCACTATGCTTTGAGGTATGAACCAGTCCAAAGACCTTCAAAACACAGATAAGATTAATTTACTGCAGAAGATGTATTGTAAGAAAATATTAAAAAAGATTGGTTTATGTCCTATTTCCAGTACATTCCAAATGTTCCACTGAGATAAATGGCTTTAGTAAAGCCCTTATCCTCCTTTCTGTCTATAAATGTTACCACATTCTTACGTATGAAGAAAGAGGCCAGATCCACTCCTGTCATAACAGCATCAGCCACATCTCTACTTTAACCCATGTTGGAAGAAGGCGCCTTTAAATCAGGCACTCTAAATCGAAAATTCTTCAACAAAAGCTTGTCTCAACTGGAAGCCACATGCTGTGCAAAGAGTTTTTCTACAACTTGCCAAATGCATCATATAATGAAATCCAGTCCCACCATCATCATCATACCTGCAGCATATGGCACGCACTATAATAACCTCACATCTTTACACCAAAAATGCTCTGATAAGTTTTTTTTTTTTACAGCAGGCTTATAATACTTGAAGTTTTAATAGCATCATTTTATGTTACACAGGTTCAACCTCTGAGTTCTGCAGTTACAATCAGCCACGGCTGTAATTTATGGTGCCTGGGGGGGACATCCCCGACCACGTTTGTGATCATATAAGTTTATCCACACCACTACTTCATTTTGTGCATTGCACAACAGTCCCCCTGAACCCAAATGGCAATTAAAAGGGAAATACCCGTGCACAGGCTGAGTGCAGGTGTTACATGTTATGGTTTCTGCAGTTTTAAGACTGTCAGTACATCAGCAGTGCAGCAAACCTCAGCCAATAAAACAATGGCTGCTTTTGGTTTAATTATTTTCACGCGAGTACAAACTGGAGCATATTGTACCGCCACATGCAACCAGAGCCTCAAGCAAAAGTAGGCCCTCTGTCTCTCTCTTTACACACTTTACTGTCTGGATGCTGCACAGTGATGCTCTGAAGAGACACAATGTTTGCAGAGTGTAGCTGTATTAGCTTCACATCAAAACAAAAGGCAAAAATAAATTAAAAGTAAGCAAAACTAAAGTTACTTGTCGGCAATAAAAAAAAAAGCCAGCAGTGTTACACACTTGACCTACGTCACTCTGACAACAGTTTATCTGCAATCATTTATCTGTATAATTGATTCAATCAGGCTTCAATGGGTAGCGCAGTCTTGTTTGAGGGCGGGCGCTAAAGGATTAAAC
Source organism: Thalassophryne amazonica (assembly GCF_902500255.1). Taxonomy (NCBI): domain Eukaryota; kingdom Metazoa; phylum Chordata; class Actinopteri; order Batrachoidiformes; family Batrachoididae; genus Thalassophryne; species Thalassophryne amazonica. Next base: position 97,411,614 of record NC_047104.1, on the reverse strand, counting down.
AGAATAATCCTACATCTAGGGACAGCCCTCTCTGAGTTTTTTGGCAAATTACATGCAAACAAAGTGAAAATGCAAAGAAATGTGAGGATGTGGTGGTAAGTGGACATGTGTTGCAGTGTGTTTATGATGCGGAGCTCAAACATGTCGAGGCAGTTTTGCAGGCGAGAGAGTGTAGCTACTCTCCCTTTTGCCTCGTCTTCCCTTCTCCACTGCGAATCGAAAAAAATCCAGCATTTTTCGCGACTGCTTCAGTGACTGCAGTCGAAAACAAAACTACACCATTTATCCGTGTGAAATTATGCTGTGCTTGTATTGCACAACGGGAGGCTGTCCCCAGAAGTGGTCAAATCCTATGACATCATGCAGGGGTTCAAAGGAAACTGCGCTGTCCTAGAGGCATGGGAAACCTGCCAAAGCAACTGTCTAAAGATTAGTATAAGGAAGAATGATATTTCATGGTAAACCAACAGAGCAGCAGCAGAGGTGGGCAGGAGTTCACACACAAATACAAACACACACGCACTCACTCACACCAAAACAACAGATACCATTTTTAAACTGGATCTACTGTAGAATTTGTGTTGGATGAAGGAAACACAATTTCCTCATTTTGGCAACACAAGTGTGTGCCATTTATTTCTCTTGTTAATTCTACATGTTCATTTGTATCGTCATCGTAGATGATTTATTTCACAAAATTCACAGACCTTATATACAGCTCTGTCGTATATACAGCAGGAACACACAAAGGAGACAGAAAACCTCAGTATGTGAGACAGCATGTCAACTGTACAGAATACACATGGGCTATTAGAGGAAACCACTTTATGTACACAGACCAGAGATCAGACAATTGCTCAGCACCCAGAGCTGCCAACTGTCCCATATTCCGCAGGATTTATCCCAGTGTCCCGCGTCCCGCATGACTGTGTGTGGAATGCCCATTAGTCCCGCAGTTGTGTAGGTCCTGGCATGCCCCCAGACCCCCCCTAGTTATGCTTCATGTCGTTGGTGCTCGTGGCCACGCGTGGGTGTCCTGCATTGTGACGTCAAATGTTGGCAGGTATGGGCACCCAGGCCGGGGTCCTGTCGGCAGACATCGATTTGCACATCCTGCAGGGGCACTGACAGGAAGTCATCGATCTGCACGTCTTGGCTTATTAACACGTAAGGCAGGCAGCACCCCATAACCCTCAGTGGTGACAGCTTGTTATTTGCATAGCTGGTATACAGAGCCCTTCGTATGTGTAGAATACACATCGCACACCTCGCGTGTTAACACATGCAGGACATTATCAAGACCAGGCACCTTGGTGGCTCTGTCCCTTCTTCTTTCTTTCTCTTTTTTCTCTTTTTTTAATATTTAGGAGTACCTTAGTATACACTAGTAGAGTTCCACCTTAGACTTGGAATGTATAAAAGAAGATATACCTTACTGAATTTTCATCGGGCACATTGTCTGAACTCAACACATCTGGGCATGTCAACACATCAGAGGTCAGACAGCGGATCACTCAGTTATGGTGAATTTTATCCAAAACACGATAAAAGATCTCTACAGACATTACCCTCACTGAGATAAAAAGCAAGAATGTACATGTGAACAAGCATAATTCAATTTTAGATTTATTTGATGGTCAGTTGTGGCCTGTAGAGGTGCAATAAATATCAATAATTTCTAAAATATCTACCATGTTTCATTGTTCTGCTATTATAACCATAGTAATGATAATATCTGCAATAATACATTCAATTTGATGGGTGTCTTGTCTCACATTGTCCCACAGCAAATTAATTGAAATATCTGAACATGTAAAATAGTTAGTTTCCCACAGCAAGATTAAAATATTGTAGATTAGGCCCCATTAAAAAATATTAGGTTATCATCCCCGTCTGCATCAATTTTATTTTTTTTTGGGGGGGGGGGGATTTCATTGACAGTGCTACATCTGGTGCAAGAACCGGCACGTCTGCTAGGTGGTGAGTATCAGCCCAGTCTCACGTTTTTTTTTGTTTTGTTTTGTTTTTTGTGCTCCTGTGACGAAATGAGTCATACTTTCGTGACAGGGTTTTTTTTAAACTCACTATTCCTAACCCTACTCCTACCCTGACCCTAACCTTAACCATAACCTAATCTTTGTCTTTCCCCCCACCCTAACCATAACCACACACCCCCCGCTTCACTTTTAATTTCGTGCATCCATCACGGAATGAATTAGAATGAATTTGTTCTGCCGTGACGAAAATGAGGCGCTTTTTGTCACAATATCACAAACCAATAGATTAATGTATATATCGTGCTGCTGAATCACGACTTGCTGTGAGACCAGGTTGTGAGTATGCTTTGGCCGAAGATGACGAAGTTTACCGAGCGAGGCCCTGAACTTGCTGCTTGACAATGGAGGTAGTTTGGACAGCAAGTACAACAGCTGCAAGGTGAGTTTTCCCTCAGGGAGTTGTAGCTTTGTACTGACACATTCTATTAGTGCTGACACATTCTATTTGTGCTGACACATTCTATTTGTGCTGACACATTGCCCGCTGCATGTTATGATATGACGATCTGTATCACCTGGGGCAGCCTGTCAATGTGCGTACCATGCGCTCGCTTGCTGCAGCCGGTCGCAACAGCGGTATGTTTTTATGTATGTCCATGTGAGGACAGCAAGCAGACACACGCGTGTCACAGTGGACTGTTCATGTCCATCCAAACATGGTATTTGTTCTCCAGCTGGGACGTCCAGAACCAGAGATCTTAACAGCTGCGGCTGTCGGCGGCCACACCCCCTGTCCTTCCAGCGCACACAGCAAAGTGTCACTGTGTTTCTGTGTTATTTGAACTGTCAGTGAGTCTCTGGGCAACAGCTGACAGGCCCCTCGCTGTGCTGTATGTGTTCAGACCTGCCTGTCTGGCCCCCATGTGATCATATCTGGCCAGCATAAATTTCAGCATTTTATGCAAGTGTGACACCCCCCCCCAGGGCATGCCATATGTGTTGGAGGTATTTTACTATCTAAATAGTAAAATACTTTCAGCTGCATGACAGATAATTCTCTGACTGCTGATTAAGTGAATTAATAGAACTCATTTGTGTCTTGTATGGTTACAAAATGGCATGATAATAAATAGGAAAATGCTATTAGACATACTGGAAAGGCACATTTGGTATGTACTTTAGTTTAGCAGTTACCATGTCCGCTCCTGGAGATCATCTGTCCTGCATGTTTCCGGATTCTCCCTGCTCCACCACCTGGTAAACACCTGCTTTAGCCAATCAGCTGTTGTTGCATCACGGAAATGTAAAACTTGCAGGGCAGATGATCTCTGGGAGCAGAGTTTGTGAACCCTGCTTTTGACAATGTGCCATAAATTGTCAACATAGGGCCCCACATCTGGGAGGGGTTATTGAGAAATTGTGCAAAACAGGCACAAGGCAAGTACTTCAAACTGGATGCTTTTTCTCTGAGCAATCTGGGGATTTACACGGGAAACACAAATCTTTATCTCCTCTGACAGTGGGATTGAATCAATCATTTGAAACTGTTTATCGATGAGGTGGCCAACCAGGGATTAACAGAAACTGAACATCTGTCTCTAATAAAAGCTCCCGAGGGTTACTGGTACTTACATGATTATTGTAGTCTCTCATTCTGCTGTCCCCTCTTCTTAATTCACATCAAATAATGAATTTTTAATAAATAATAATCATCTCATGAGCTTATAGCACAGAGTTAAATTACTCCTTCACAGAGGTGGGAAAACTCTAGCTTCAGAAAGTAAACGTCAACCGCATATTTGTTCCATCTTCCTAATAAACCAGCTGACTGTGATTAGTTTAACTCTTCAGGCAGGTGGATGAGATCATTATTGAGATCACCTGTTTTAGATGCACAGGTAGAAGCAACACATGGGAGGGTTTTTGCTTTCTGAAGCCAGAGTTTTCTACCTCTGCTCCTTCAACCTGGTATGTGAAAGAGGGAAATTGTAAGGTGAATTTCAAATTTCAACCACTTTATGGACAAGCATCTAACACTACACACAGCAGATTATCAATTTATGTACAGTGTATCCATTAAGTATTCACAGCACTTCAACTTTTCCACATTTTGTTATGTTAAAGCCTTATTCCACTCCAGAGATGTTCAATCAGATCAATTCAGGTCTGGGCTCTGACTGGGCCACTCAAGGACATTCACAGAGTTGTCCTGAAGCCACTCCTTTGATATCTTGGCTGTGTGCTTAGGGTCATTGTCCTGCTGAAAGATGAACCGTCGCCCCAGTCTGAGGTCAAGAGCACTCTGGAGCAGGTTTTCATCCTGTCTCTGTACATTGCTACATTCATCTTTCCATCAATCCTGAATACTCTCAGTTCCTGCCTCTGAAAACATCCCCACAGCATGATGCTGCCACCACCATGCTTCACTGTAGGGATGGTGCCTGGTTTCCTCCAAACATGACACCTGGCATTCATGCCAAAGAGTTCAATCTTTGTCTCATCAGACCAGAGAATTTTGTTTCTCATGGGCTGAGAGTTCTTGTCATTATGGGGTATTGTGTGTAGAATTTTGAGGAAAAACTCTATTTCATCCTTTTGGAATAAGGCTGTAACATAAAATGTGGGTGAAGTGCTGTGAATACTTTCTGGATGCACAATACGTGGTTCTTCAGTTAAATTGAATGCTTCAATTAATTGTTCCATTCCCTTCTAAACCTTAATAAGCAGAGCCAGGACATGGATGTGGTCAAGGATGTTGTTCCAAAGATAATGGACAAATCCTGGGTGGCCAAAATTTTATTATCGGAGTGTTTCACCCACAAATTTCAACAAGATGTTAAAATTTATTAGAATTGTGAGATCAGATTATAGCTTTATGCTACCCCAGTGATACTTTTTCTGGGTTGAATTAGGTAATTATGTATATAGAAAAAGGATAAATACTTTTTTCACCTTTTTGATATAAGTTACTTTAGGTATTAATTAATATACTCTTGGTGTTTAATGGCCACAAACTCAAATATGTGTAAGCAAGAGATCTGCCTCTACAGGTGCTGGACATATAATTAGACTATCATGAAAAACTTGATTTATTTCAGTAATTCTATTCAAAAAGTGAAACTTGTATATTACATTCATTCATTACACACAGACTGATATATTTCAAATGTTTATTTCTTTTAATTTTGATGATTCTAACTGACAACTAATGAAAATCCCAAATTCAGTATCTCAGAAAATTAAAATATTACATAAGACCAACACAAAAAAAGGATTTGTAGAAATGTTGGCCAACTGAAAAGTATGAACATGAAAAGTATAAGCATGTACAGCACTCAATACATATAGTTGGGGCTCCTTTTGCCTGAATTACCAACCTGGTCTCACAGCAAGTCGTGATTCAGCAACATGAAATATTGATTTGTGATATTGTGACGAGACGCGCCTCATTTTCGTCACGGCAGCACGAATTCATTCTAATTCATTCTGTGATGGCTGCGTGAAATTAAACGTGAAGCTGGGGGGCGGGGTGGTTATGGTTAGGGTGAGGGGAAGGAGTAGGGTAGGTTATGGTTAAGGTTAGGGGTGGGGGTAGGAGTAGGGTTAGTAATAGTGAGTTTAAAAAAAATTTGTGCTCCCGTCACGAAAACTTGACTCATTTCGTGACGGGAGCAAGAAAAACAATGTGAGACTGGGCTGGAAATACTGCAGCAATGCGGCGTGGCATGGAGTCAATCAGTCTGTGGCACTGCTCAGATGGTATGAGAGCCCAGGTTACTCCGATAGTGGCCTTCAGCTCTTCTGCATTGTTGGGTCTGGCGTGTCACATCTTCCTCTTCACAATACCCCATAGACTTTCTATGGGGTTAAGGTCAGGTGAGTTTGCTGGCTAGTTAAGAACAGGGATACCATGGTCCTTAAACCAGGTACTGGTACCTTTGGCACTGTGTGCAGGTGCCAAGTCCTGTTGGAAAATGAAATCTGCATCTCCATAAAGTTGGTCAGCAGCAGGAAGCATGAAGTGCTCTACAACTTCCTGGTAGACGGCTGCGTTGACCTTGGACCTCAGAAAACACAGTGGACCAACACCAGCAGATGACATGGCACCCCAAACCATCACTGACTGTGGAAACTTTACACTGGACCTCAAGCAACATGGATTCTGTGCCTCTCCTCTCTTCCTCCAGACTCTGGGACCTTGATTTCCAAAGGAAATTCAAAGTTTACTTTAATCGAGAACATAACTTTGGACCACTCAGCAGTCCAGTCCTTTTTGTCTTTAGCTCAGGCAAGATGTCAAGTCAGCAGTCTTCCCCATGATTGTGTAGCCTACAAAACTAGACTGGGAGACCAGGTAAAGGCCTTTGCAGGTGTTTTGAGTTAATTAGTTGATTAGCGTGTGCCACCAGGTGTCTTCAATATTGAACCTTTTCACAATATTCTAATTTTCTGAGATACTGAATTTGGAGTTTTCATTAGTTGTCATTTATAATCATCAAAATTAAAAGAAATAAACACTTGAAATATATCAGTCTGTGTGTAATGAATGTATACATTATACAAGTTTCACTTTTTGAGTGGAATTACTGAAATAAATCAACTTTTTCATAATATTCTAAATATATGACCAGCACCTGTATACTATTGTCCAAGTATCATCATTACTGATGAAAATTTGAGAGATTTTTACTTCAGTGTAACAATATACTCTGTATTCATTGTCTACACCCATTTCGCAGCAATTTACTTTTTTCAGAACCTTTGGAAATTTGCATTTACATATAAGGCACTGCTGACCTGTGGTGTTTTGCAGCTTAGGTTACCTTGCCATATTACTTTTTATATAAATATATAAGGATTTTCTCTGCCAAAATAGAGTCTGTTGCACATGACTGGATAGCACAAGGGCACACTCCCTTCAAGAAATTGTAAATGTGTCTCAGCTCGTGATTGAAGTACCTTGCAAGCTAACAGAGCACAGTAGATACCGTGCTTAGCAAAGGCAAAGTGTGTTTGGCTTCAACAGCAAATAATTTGTCCTGAAAATGTGTATACATGGCACAGCGTAAGCCTGCAACATGGGTATTAATTTTACCTTCTGAAGATGCACTGTAAATCAGTTTTTACTAATCTTGTGTATCAAGCGTACTATGTGCATGGTGTTTCCCTGCCTTGCCTGAAATAAATTACTGTTACACTTGTGTTATTATATTATATATATAATATTTGTTCATGAAAATTACTACCACATCACTGTAGCAACTCAGAGGGCTTAACAAGCTTGTCCTCAAGCTTCCCATTTCAGTGCAAACAAAATTTACTCTAACCGTTCCTGATTTGACACATTGGGTTAAATTATCTTTGGGTTGAATTTAATTGTTTGTCTTGTGCCCTTTCTGAACTGTTTTATGTACCTCCAGTTCAGGTATACACTTCATGATCTCTTACAAAAAGTAAGCCCCTTCAGCTGCTCCTTTGTTGGCACTCAGGGTCGCCACAACAAATCTGAGGTGGATCTGCCTGTTGATTTGGCACAATTTTACACTAGATGTCCTTCTTGATGCAATTCGAAATGTGGCAGGACTGAGGTTTGAACCGGGAACCTTCTGTACTGAAACCAAGTGCATTAACCACTTCACCACCACCACTGTTTAGATTGTTTGATCATGATCTCTTTTACAGTGGGTCCTAAATTTTGGAACCCTCCAATCATCTTCAGTGATGTTCTGATCCTATAAATCAGTTTTCTGTAGAATATAAATACCTATTTTTAAAAGATAAAATTATCATTTAGCCTTAGTATACTGTTGGAATAGTCAATATTTGTTTTCTTGTTACTGAAATTATTGCGTAGGAGGCAGAACCTTTTAGCTGAACCTTGTATTATTATTGTTATTATTAATAAGTCATATATTTAGAAACAGTATTAATATCAGCTCAAGAATGGGCAATAATCTTAGATTTGTTATTCAAAAGTATAAATATCTCAATGATGTTAAAACAAATAATTTAGGCAATTTATTGTCAGTTTTTTATAGATACAATACACCAAGTGAGGAAGATGCACGAGTCTGTGGTCAAATTGTAGAACTTGTTGAGATGAGAAATAATTTAGTAAATGATGGATTTCTTTACAAATAAGAATTACAATGGATTATTGATGATTTATCTTTCTCCTGAGGAGATTTGTTTTTTCTATTTGTTTGAATTGTTCTTCTGTTGTATTTATGTGAAATTTTTCACAAATAAAGATGTCAATTAATATTTGTAGTAGTAGTAGTATAATCATTAATTAATAAAGAACACAAGTGGGAACTCAGAGTGATGAGTCATGCAAATTACATGTTTGCAATTCAGTAGTACCATAATATGTGAATAGTTTAAATGTAAAATGCTGTCCATTTTTTATCCAGAAAATGTAATTTAAAATGTGAATTTGCAACAAAACTCATAAAAATGTACATAAAATGAAAATGATGTGTTCAAATTCTTTAATATTTTGCACACTGATAGTGGCCTAAATAGCCAAGTGTATGCTGCCCTCATCTACAAATTAGCTGTTTTGGACTGACAGTGTTTTGCCTCTCAACTTTTCATGTGGCTCTTTGTGGCTTTAACATTTGATCAATTCTGTCCAGAACTGAACCACTTTATCCTTGACTGATATATAGAACCCTTCTACAATGTTTAAACGGCATTGGCTCCAAACAGTTATGATCACCCAACAGCAAATGTCATGAGACCAAAGTTGACATGACTTCACATTAGTGTTTAATAGTAACCGAAGTGTATCTGTAACCAGTTCCTCTGAATAGCCATTCAAAATACCTCCTGTATATAAATAAAACATTGGGTGCAAAGTATGTCCTTGGCGTGTGACCCTGGACAATTTTTCTCAAAATCAAATCACTGTCCTTGGCTGATCTTCAGTCATTCCATCAAGCACCATGCAAATTGAAACAAAATTCTCAGAGTGATTTTGTTCACCATGTGCTACTGCTGCAATGTGGTATATGATATTTTTTAACAACATGCTTTGTGCAGAACAAAATAGGAAACCCATGAAAGAACCTCAATCTTTAGAACAAAGACAACAATATAATGAAAACAATGCTAAAATTAACATTTTAATAATCATCTCAAAGCATGAAAGATAATTCATAAACACAAATCTTGGTATTTACATTTCCCATAACTTTACAAAGAATTTAGTATTCTCCATTAAAAACAGGCTACAATATCTTGCATAGCATTAGGACTGAGGTAGAATAAATAAAAAGTTTAAACGTGTTGAAAGGAAAATATGTTGAAGCTGGTAAGTTGTGTTTATTTTTCTAAATGGGGTAATTTCGCAGTATCTTAACAACAATAAAATGGTTTATATGTACAAATCTCCCAAATACAATGTTTCCTATGATGCACTGCATTTATGCAAAAAGGGAATCTGAACATTTGGCCTTGTAGCATGCTGTGTATTCATCTGTGGAGACACAAGTGGAGCATTTTCCATGTATAAATAACAGAAATGTAGAACGGAATGGAAATCAATTGAAAATAATAAAGCAAAAAGGACAACATGAGTTGTTTGATATTTTAAATGCATGTGTTACTAACTATATTCTCTGTATCTGCACCTTTGTAGAGATCAATCTGACCCAAAGCTGGACTCCACAGTGAATGGACCAGTGGAACACCTTCTCTAAATCACCTCCACATGTCTGGCACTGAAGCATTCTTCAGGGAAGCAACATTTCCCTGCAGCAGTACCTGCTGCCTGTATGCACTTCAGGTTAATGCACCATTTCCTCTCTTTTTCAGGGTCTAAAAACAAGCTTTTCACTTCAAATATACACACAATTTAGACCGATTTGGCATCACAGTCTAAATCTTGTTGAAAAGCAAGAATTTTCCTGATGGGCAGAAGAAGGTGATAAAATACACACAAAATAAAATTGAGCATAAAAATCTTAATATGTTGCATTCCTTTAAAAAAAACAACAACAAACTCTCATATTCTGTACACAATGATTAAATACAGTGTAATCTGTATACATTCCTGTGTATAAAAGCCAATTCATAATTTTGTAATAAGAACAGCACTGTAAACATGATGATTTCTATAAAACAGGATTAAACAAATTAGATAATCTTATGGCAACGAGATGACAGTTTGATCTAATATATCCCAGCATTACATATTCACAGATTAAGTGTTTCAAATAAAATCCATATCTGAAGTTAAAAACATAAAGGTCTGTCAACACACCAAACAGCAATTACTTTTAATGGATGCGTCTTGTTTCAGTGGGAAGGCGTCCAAAGTGTTTGGTGTCTGCTCCCACTTCAGGCACATATACATAACTGTGGTGTCAAACCTGTGGGTCTGTTTTACTGTTTAATAAAAGCAGCTCAGGGGATTCTGTCTGCATCAGGATGAGCGACGTCTCACTCCCTCACAGCGAAGATGCGGAAAGAACCTCCATCCGTGTGGCTCTTGCTGCAAGAGAGACAACAAAAAAGCTTGTAAGCACACGTGCAGACAATTTCTGTGCAGACTGATTCCTCTACAATATCACTGAATCGTTCTTTCCAAATAAAAGTATTCAAGTTATATAGTGTAGATTTTCTCATTACAATAATACTGCAATGCCATTTTTTCTCCCAGTATTGTGCACCTCTATTAAATACGGACAAAAACAAACAAGTATGCCTTTTTGCATTATGTCTCAACTGGCAGCAAATTGATCACATGCAATCATGATGTTTCTAACATGTTTTTGTAAGAACATCCACCAAATGCTGTCCTGGTAGTATGACTCACTTTTGCCAAATTAGTAACTTTTCCAGCTACCACATGTCTTAGAACTGATGACTTTCTAATTAGTTAATTAGTGGAGAAACCTTGAAATGCTTCCATGATCAATAATCAGAATAGGCCAGTCCAGATGGGATCAAATCACAGATAATCACAGATAATTGTCAATACAGGAAAGCAGTGACTAATCAGCTGACAGCATTTCCATCCTTGACTAATTTGATTGGTTGTGATTATTTTCCAACCCAAACTGTTCACCCTGCCGTGATGTTGGCACACAGCACGGACTGTCTCTCAGTCGTTTATTGACCTCCTACCCGAATACCTTAAGAGGTCAGCGTTAGATTCCACATTACTCAGGCTTGGATTATTTTGGCCATTCAGCACTCCACATACGCGATTGTAATGTTTGGCTAAAGAAAGCAAAGCTCCCACGTGTGGCCCATCCACATACCAAACCGCACCATTACTCTTACAAGCCCACATGCCAGCACACACGGCCACAAGGGCTTCTTTGCTGAAACAGTTTCACTGGAACAGGCCACAGACATGAGAGCAATGTGAGAAACAGTGTGGGGGCACGGCACCCACTCCATGCAATGTTACAGGAGACTTAAATCAAGGCAGGGTTTTGGGGATTATCAGTCAGGTTTTTCTTTCTCAACAATTTTACTTTTATTTTAGTTGTGACTATTTGAGTATTGGTTCTTTTGATATAACAATTGTCAGGATTTCCTTTATTACAGTGGTAGAAAATATGCAGAGCGCGGTGAAAGCAATTTTGAAGCGCTTCAGTACATTCATGCTTGACTCTGAGTCGTATCATCATTGAGAGGATGATTTTAAATGGTCATCATTAAAGGGGATAGAGAATCAAAATCATCTTTTTCATGTTTTTGGTGTTAGTTCAGAGTCTCCCCGCTGTAGGGAAAACACACGAAGTGCCAGCAAGTTTCAGAACCTCTGTTTCAAGCATTTCTTCTTTTTTGAATTGCCCCTAGAAAACAGGCTAATCCGTTTTTGAGAGAAAACTTACATCACTTTTTCACCAACAGCCCCCCCACACACGCACCCACACCCACCCCCTTTCACACACGCCCCTTCGAAATTAATTATTCATAAGGTTGTGCCCACCCATTCGTAACACTCGAAGAGAAGCAATGGTGAGCTACAGCTGTGCTTTCCCAGGCTGTTTTAGCGGACTACGATCTTTCCACGGAAAGCAATGTACGCGATCACTGGCTTTTATTCATTTTTAACCGCATCCCCAGTACATACAACCGCCGAGTATTTCTTTGCTCTGCGCATTTCACGGAGGACTGTTTCACAAACCTTGCACAATTTCGAGCTGGCTTTAGTCGGCATTTAACACTCAGTAGAGGGTCAGTTCCGACTCTGCGACAAAATCAACCCCAGCAGTCAGTACAGCCTGTAAGTATCACATTTTCATTTTGTTTTAAATTTGTGTTGCGCCATATTCCTGTTGTAAGAATTGCACGTTAGAATGGCATGTTAGCTCTGGTTTGTTCCTCTAAAGGGAATGAGCTAACCCCTTAGCAGCTAGGGATGTGTATCGAGAACCGGTTCCTTTTGGGTATCGTTAAGAAATGACTCGATCCACCGACATCAATAAGCTTTGTGCTTAACGATTATGTTATCGGTCCTTCAGAGTGGCTGTTGTTTTGGGGGGTGTTTGTCAGGAAAATGATCATTTCTGTATTGATTACAGACCCTGCAGCGGGTCCGTAAACAACTTTTCTGCAGCGCGGCTTTGCTTTGAACCTTGAACCAATCGAAGCAGTGGTTCGCAGATTGAAGCAATACTTCGATTATTCTTTCTTTCTTTTGCTTAATTTTCTCCTGCTAAAACCCTAAAGAGCATACGTCTGTGAGTATTATTTACCTTTTCTATGTTAAACCGACCTGTTATGTTCTTCTGAAACAGTTGATAAATGTATTTTATAACTTAAAAACGGGAGCGATGCTAACACGTTAGCATGTCTATGGCATTTTCAATGTTAAAAGTTAGCATTGCAGCTGTCATCACGTTCGGGTGCATTTGTTTTCAAATTGTAATATTTATTAAATTTATTTTTGTTTATATATTAATAATCTAATGATTATTATATACAATTTTAGAGAAAGAGGCAAAAATAAACCTGAATAGAAACACAACAGAAAATATAAAAGCAATGAAAATAAATAAATAATGCTTTCTTTTCAGTGAGAGCAAGGGCAGCCAATCAAACAACGGCAACCGATCAGCACCACCTACTTGCATTTCATAATGAGGTTGCCAAATAAGCTCCGAAACGACGCCATTAAAGGCAAACGAGGCATTCTAAACCCAGCATAGTAACATAGCTGTTTCAGAGAGCCTTTTAGGAAGGTTCTGAGCCATTACAGACCCAACCAATTTTTTGGGGGCTACATATCACATCACAGAACAAGGATTAATACCCCATTCAACCTCTATCACCTTTAATGCTCCTTCAGATGTTTTTACCTCATGTTATATGGTGGTGGGTTTTCTTTTTTGTATTTCTGTTCTGTCTTTCTTTCTTTTTTCAATTACCCAAAGAGACTCAAAGAACCCTTCAGGGGTTCCTGAGTGGCCTCACCCCTTAATGCACCTGAAAACCAGATGACCCAAGACTCAAATATCACTGTAGCAACTTTCAGGAAAACAAGGGAATCAGTGAGTCACAACAAACACCTGACTAACTAACTATGATCTTTAAACATCAGCAACCAAATTGAGTTTTTCTTGCTCTCTCTCTCTCTCTTCTTTCTGATTAGATCATCAATCTGGATCAAAGGTCAGGATTAGAGATGAAAGCTGAATTCAAGATAAGAATCAAATCAATCAAGCCCAAAGACCAATAGAAAGATCTTCTCCTTATTCTGGATTCTCACTCCAATTAAAAAAAAAAAACCTTCCTTGACCCAAGGTCTACCTCCTTCACTGAAATCCATTCATGTCTTTTTGAGATATCATGTTGACTTCCCCCCCACAACCCGACCCCGGAAAAGATAGATGTATGCATGTACACTGAACAAAAATAGAAATGCAACACTTTTGTTTTGTTTTTTTCTCCCATTTTTCATGAGCTGAACTCAAAGATCTAAAACATTTTCTATATACACAAAAGACCTATTTCTCTCAGATATTGTTCATAAATCTGTCTAAATCTGTGTTACTGAGCACTTCTCCTTTGCCAAGACAATCCATTCCACCTCACAGCTGTGGCATATCAAGATGCTGATTAGACAGCATGATTATTGCACAGGTGCGCCTTAGGCTGGCCACAATAAAAGGCCACTCTAAAATGTTCAGTTTAATCACACAGCACAATGCTACAGATGTCACAAGTTTTGAGGGAGCGTACAGTTGGCATGCTGACTGCAGAAATGTCCACCAGAGTTGTTGCCCGTGAGTTGAATGTTCATTTCTCTACCATAAGCCCTCTCCAAAGTGATTCTGAAAATTTAGCAGTACATCCAACCGGCCTCCAACCGGTATTACTGCATTTTCTGCTACTAATTCTTGTGTTTATCTTTCAGAAACAACCAGAATAAATCACCTGGTCTGTAAGATTAAAATGTATATATTTTTGACTGTTTTATGATCATATTGTGTTCATGTATGCTTGTACTGTTCAGTTGAACGTGTTTAGACTCGTATTAGTATAATATCCACTGTATTAGACTTAGGGCTTCTTTGTAAGAGCACATTATGTGCTGAAGATATTGTACTTGTCATCCTGCTTTGGCCTAATTGTGGGAATAGTGTAACTGCTTATGCGGCCTGTTTGGTATCAGTGGACTGTCTAGACCAGATGTGCCCAGTCTATATTGTTGCTGTGGAACTAAGTGTTGAACTGCAGGCACATCTGTGCACGCTAGCCTGATGACATACAAGATATATGTTATGGCTAAGGATAATCTTGCGAAGTGTGTTCATGCCCACACATAGACTTGCTTTGCAGATTCTCACAGGAACAAGGGAGGAAGCCTGAAGCATGTGGCCATGACTCGTCCTGTACAGGTCAGTCAGGGACGTGTGTGGTAAAGACACTCGAGGGAAGTGACGTGCTGGAAACCTCTCCTTCCAAAATAGTTATTCCACACAACGCGAAGAGAGGCGAATTCCCAGAAGCAGATGGTTCTCACCAACCTCTTAGACCAGTGAGAGGAAGGGACAAAACAACGCCTCAAAAATAGCTGAATCACTGTTAGAGGAGGTTATTTAAGTGAATGATAGATAGCATGGGGGACTCTTCTTCTTATCTCCTGCTGAGAGCCAAGGCTACGTCAGGGCTGAGAACAGGATCCACAGACCTCTGTGTAAGACTGATTTTACTACTCAATGCTGTTTTAAATAAAATTCTGTTCTGAACGGTAAATCAGGCAGGGTGCAAGCTGAACAGATTCTTTTGTGTCATGACTTCTTTGGTTCCACCTTCCCTGGGATCAACGGACGCGCGGCGACTGGCAGATGAGGTCAAGGGTCTTGAGGGACCAGCCTCCCAAAGTAACCACACCAGCAAAAACAAAAGTGTTGTGTTTATATTTCTGTTACGTGTATATGCTATCTGCTGTAACTAACAAATTAATTCACTAACAGACAAACTGCAATAAACACACATGATCAAATCCTATATTTCAAAGTTTCTGGCATGTCATGTTCAATAACAATAGAAATTTGAATTTCATTCATTTTCTGTACCCGTTTATTCCAATTAAGGGTCACATGGGGCCTGGAGCTGCCTATCCCAGCAGTCACTGGGGGAGAGTCCATTTCTTAATGGAAGCTCTTAACAGAAATGAAAATTTGACCTTGACTTCTGACCTTAATTGTTGACTGATTCTATCTAATGAGCTCTTCCCAGCCATAGGCCCAACATATCTACTACATTTGACCAACATCGGATCCTACCAGAGAACAAGTCGATCACAAGACTGTATGTGCCCGCCAGCTTTGCTAACAACCAAACCTGATAAAGGGCCTGTCACACCTTGACAATTTACCCAGCATATACCGACTTATCAAAAATTTTAATAAATTAAATAAGTTATGCAGCTGTCACACCATGATGATTTAGCCAGCGTATGCTGACAGCCCGATTTCCAGGGAACAGGCAGTCCGGCACGGTATGGTACTGGTCAGGATGGTTAAGTCTGGCTTGGCTTGCGTTTCAACCACCACCAGCATGTAGATGTTGACAGTTTCCTAATAAAATGAATTAAAAGAGTAAAAAGCGTAAAACAAAACTATACCAGTATGCTAGCCATACGAAAGGGAAAATAAGTGCGTCTTAAGTCTGGACTTGAAAGTCTCCACAGAATCTGACTGTTTTATTGATGCAGGGAGATCATTCCACAGAACGGGCACGATAAGAGAAAGCTCTGTGACCCACAGACTTCTTATTCACCCTAGGGACACAAAGTAGTCCTGCACCCTGAGAACGCAAAGCCTGGGCTGGTATGTAAGGTTTAATTAGGTCAGCTAGGTAGGGAAGTACCAGTCCGTGAACAATTTTATAGACTAGTAGCAGAACCGTAAAATCTGATCTCACTGGGACAGGAAGCCAGTGAAGGGATGCCAAAATGGGTGTAATGTGGTCGAACTTTCTGCTTTGTGTCAAAGGTCTGGCTGCAGCATTTTGAACCAATTGGAGAGCCCTAATGCTGGACTGCGTTAAACCAGAAAAAAAACCATTGCAGTAGTCCAATCTCGAAGAGATAAACGCATGGATCAGGGTCTCAGCATCAGCCATAGACAGGATGGGCTAAATCTTCACTAGATTTCGCAGGTGGAAAAAAGCAGTCCTAGTAATATTTCTAATGTGGAGGTCAAAGGACAATATAGGATCAAAATTACCCCAAGGTTCCTCACTTTGTCAGTGTGATGTATGACACACAAGCCTAGGTTAAGCTTTAGCTGGTCAAATTGATGCCAATGTCTCACTGGACCAAGAACCATCATTTCAGTCTTATCAGAATTTAAAAGTTGGAATTTCTTTAGACATCCAACTTCGCACTGCTGGAAGGCAATCTTCTAAGGATTTTATGTGAATGAGATTACCAGCAGTTATCGGCATGTATAACTGAGTATCATCAGCATAGTACTGAAAAGGTAATCCCAAAATGCCGCAATATGTGCCCAAGGGGCGCTATACAAAGGGAGAAAAGCAGGGGGCCTAAGACGGACCCCTGTGGAACCCCAAATTTCATGTCACTAAGGTTAGAGGTAGTGTTACAAAACACAGTGACAACGACTGGTCAAGTATGACGTCAGCCATGCAAGGCACTACCAGTAACCCCAAAATGATTTTCCAGCCTATCAAGTAGAATATGATGATCCACTGTATCAAATGCAGCACTGAGATCTAACAGCAACAGAACTGTAGTGGTGTTCGAATCCATCGTAAGCAAAAGATCATTCACCACTTTAGTGAGAGCTGTCTCTGTGGAATGATATTTTCTAAAAGCAGACTGCAGTGGCTCAAAGAGATTATTCTCAGTAAGATAGTCCACGAGCTGCCGTGACACCACTTTTTCCAGAATTTTAGAGCAAAATGATAGATTTGATATTGGCCAATAGTACCCATTGTGGAAATGCACAATACGCCATTATACAGTAGCTGACACGTTCTGTGGTCGTTCGGAACACGTCAAATACGTCAGTATGCGTTGTCGATAAGTTACACATAGGTTCAAAGCAAGTTACTCAAACGTTTTGACTATGCTAAACATTATCTTAATGTATTTTGACTTATGGGTAACTTACAAGTAATGTGTGTCAACAATCGCATAACTTACATACAACTTATGTCCGGCATAGGTGGAACGCATAAGCCATATGCTGCCGTGTGTCGAAAATATTGTGCATGCACAAAATTTTTCGATGAACTACGCCATATACTAGTATGCTTCAACATGCTCTTAACTTATACAAACCTTGCGCATAACTTATTAGACATACGCCAGCGGATTTTTAATACGTCAGCATACGCAGGCTAAATCATGAAGGTGTGACAGGCCAATAACAATAACAAAAAAATTACAATGGAATGCTGTCCACTTGCATGATGAGAACTGATGCACATCAGGACATGGCAATATTTGCTTTTTGTTTATAATTTTTATTTTGTTTATTCACGCAAAAATTGGCAATTGTGTCCAGTGATTTGGGGCCCTAACTGCTTTATTACAATTAATTATTATTTCTACGGTTATTTCATTATTATACATGCCCTGTGATTCTTTTGTGTCATCACAGAAGTGTGGAACTTTGCTGATGTTTAGCCTGAAACGCCACAATATGGGGTGTTTAGGATATTCATATGGTGGCAGTTTTGTGATATTGCTCTTGTAGTAGCTCAGGTCTGTTATAAGATGCTGTTATGTTAACCTTGATGGCAGATGGCAGCCAAGTGGTTAAGTGCACTTGTTTTCAGTGTGGAAAGTTTTCAGTTCAAAACTCACCTGCTCACTCTCCGTGGAACATGGAGTTGTGTCAGGAATGGCATCGGGCGTAAAGCTTGTGCTAAGTCAACATGCAGATCCACCTCAGACGTGCTGTGGTGACCCCGAGTGAAAACAAGAGAGCAGCTGAAGGGACTTACTACATTAATCTCAATGCATGAACAGTTATTTGCATTCTTCAAGTATGACGTAAATGTTCCACACTGAGACTATAATAGCCAAAATTAAAAAGTAATATTACATCACTATCGTTCCCTGCAGGTACGTGATATGGCGCGTGATGAGTACATCATTACACCGGCATGCAGTAGTAGTGCACGTGCTGGGAATGTTTTAAGCTTTGTGTGTTCATTTATGTGAACAAAGTAAGGGGTCATCCAAGAACAAAGGGATTTGATTTGGGGGGAAATTGGTTAAAAGCCCAGATCCAGCCAAGAAGTACTGCAAGTCCTATGCAGGGTCTGATAGTTGATATTAAGAATGGCTATTTCAAGTAATCGCTTAAATATACATTTATAACTATTAAACACTAATATTAACCCTTATATCACCTTTAAAATGTTCACATGACATGTCGGAATTACACTCTCTGAATACACTGAGTAAGGTGTCCATTAGTACCAACAAGGTCCTTAATCCCAAAATTGCTCCAGGTGAGCAGTTGAGCACTTTGCATGAGAGCACACTGACATTGGTGTGTGAGTGTGATCAAATGGTGAATGTAAGGCATCACTGTAAAGAGCTTTGAGCATTTGCATCAGATGGAAAAGCGCTATAGAAATTGACCATTAAACACACCAAAATTCAGTCGTACCTTTCAGACCGGATGCCATTTTTCAGAACTCCAACATAGTTCTTTCTCTTGTCTAGCGGCAGGATGTCCACAAAGCCCCCGTCTCCTGGGATGGCTCCTGCATGGATGGCTGCTTTGCAAATACTGGAGCTCTTTGGACAGAGAATGAAGCAGACAAAGATTATGAAAAGCTAGAAATATTGTTCTCATTATTCTATTATCAGTCAAAGTGGATCATACAGTGCAGTAATATAAAGACACATGTCAGCTCACACGCAGGCATTTGTTCCACAGTCTGAGCCAGAAGCCTGGCTCCAGCACGACACTCCATACGCTCTTATCAACAGTCTGCAGCAGAATAATTCATTTCTTGCCCAAACATGGTCCATATGTCCTAATGAGGCACGTTCTCTTGTGTTTAACCAGCATCAGGTTGAACAACACTGCACAAATACATTTTGAGTGCCTGAGAATGGAAGGGATTCCTCTGTCACACTGTTGTACAATCCAGTGACTGTAAGAATGCCAGTATTTAATTCCACGGGCAGAGCAGGCTTTTGGTAACACGTAAGGTGACAAAAGAACACTTACAATCCAGCCTTAGCATACCCACTGACTACACAAAAATGTATAAACCTTCCCACAGTGCTCGCTATAGCCCGGAAGGATTACCCAGGGGTCAAAATTAAATTAAAAATAAATAAATAAAATGCTCCAATCATGTTTTAAATATGCCACATTGTTTAACTGTTTAAAAGGATTCCATAAACATTTTGTTTGTACTACGGAATTATAGGGTTAAGAAAATACATGAAAATGGTGACGTGTCAAAAATTAAAGTTACTCTAGTTTTGGGAAAAAAGTGATTCATATTATTTGTTGAGCTGTCTCCACCATCTGTTATGCTTAGTTATCACATTATATGGCAACATATAGTACTGTGCAAAGGTTTTAGGCATCCCAGAGATATACAGTGAGGAAAATAAGTATTTGAACAATCAATCAATCAATCAACTTGTTTCTTATATAGCGCCAAATCACAATAAACAGTTGCCCCAAGGCGCTCCACATTGCAAGGCAAGGCCATACAACAATCATGAAAAACCCCAACGGTCAAAACGACCCCCTATGAGCAAGCACTTGGCCACAGTGGGAAGGAAAAACTCCCTTTTAACAGGAAGAAACCTCCAGCAGAACCAGGCTCAGGGAGGGGCAGTCTTCTGCTGAGACTGGTTGGGGCTGAGGGAAAGAACCAGGAAAAAGAGATCGATCACTAATGATTAAATGCAGAGTGATGCATACGGAGCAAAAAGAGAAAGAAACAGTGCATCATGGGAACCCCCCCACAGTCTACGTCTAAAGCAACATAACCAAGGGATGGTCCAGGGTCACCCGATCCAGCCCTAACTATAAGCCTTAGCGAAAAGGAAAGTTTTAAGCCTAATCTTAAAAGTAGAGAGGGTATCTGTCTCCCTGATCTGAATTGGGAGCTGGTTCCACAGGAGAGGAGCCTGAAAGCTGAAGGCTCTGCCTCCCATTCTACTCTTACAAACCCTAGGAACTACAAGTAAGCCCGCAGTCTGAGAGCGAAGCGCTCTAATGGGGTAATATGGTACTACGAGGTCCCTAAGATAAGATGGGACCTGATTATTCAAAACCTTATAAGTAAGAAGAAGAATTTTAAATTCTATTCTAGCATTAACAGGAAGCCAATGAAGGGAGGCCAACACGGGTGAGATATGCTCTCTCCTGCTAGTCCCCGTCAGTACTCTAGCTGCAACATTCTGAACCAACTGAAGGCTTTTTAGGGAACTTTTAGGACAACCTGATAATAATGAATTACAATAGTCCAGCCTAGAGGAAATAAATGCATGAATTAGTTTTTCAGCATCACTCTGAGACAAGACCTTTCTGATTTTAGAGATATTGCGTAAATGCAAAAAGGCAGTCCTACATATTTGTTTAATATGCGCTTTGAATGACATATCCTGATCAAAAATAACTCCAAGATTTCTCACAGTATTACCAGAGATCAGGGAAATGCCATCCAGAGTAACGATCTGGTTAGACACCATGCTTCTAAGATTTGTGGGGCCAAGTACAATAACTTCAGTTTTATCTGAGTTTAAAAGCAGGAAATTAGAGGTCATCCATGTCCCTATGTCTGCAAGACAATCCTGCAGTTTAGCCAATTGGTGTGTATCCTGTGGCTTCATGGATAGATAAAGCTGGGTATCATCTGCGTAACAATGAAAATTTAAGCAATACCGTCTAATAATACTGCCCAAGGGAAGCATGTATAAAGTGAATAAAATTGGTCCTAGCACAGAACCTTGTGGAACTCCATAATTAACTTTAGTCTGTGAAGAAGATTCCCCATTTACATGAACAAACTGTAATCTATTAGACAAATATGATTCAAACCACCGCAGCGCAATGCCTTTAATACCTATGACATGCTCTAATCTCTGTAATAAAATTTTATGGTCAACAGTATCAAAAGCAGCACTGAGGTCCAACAGAACAAGCACAGAGATAAGTCCACTGTCCGAAGCCATAAGAAGATCATTTGTAACCTTCACTAATGCTGTTTCTGTACTATGATGAATTCTAAAACCTGACTGAAACTCTTCAAATAGACCATTCCTCTGCAGGTGATCAGTTAGCTGTTTTACAACTACCCTCTCAAGAATCTTTGAGAGAAAAGGAAGGTTGGAGATTGGCCTATAATTAGCTAAGATAGCTGGGTCAAGTGATGGCTTTTTAAGTAATGGTTTAATTACTGCCACCTTAAAGGCCTGTGGTACATAACCAACTAACAAAGATAGATTGATCATATTTAAGATTGAAGCATTAAATAATGGTAGGACTTCCTTGAGCAGCCTGGCAGGAATGGGGTCTAATAAGCATGTTGATGGTTTGGATGAAGTAACTAATGAAAATAACTTATTTTCTTCAATTAGTGATGAGTAGAAAGATGTCCTAGCTTCACGAAGGGCTTTCTTATAGAGCAACAAACTCTTTTTCCAGGCTAAGTGAAGATCTTCTAAATTAGTGAGACGCCATTTCCTCTCCAACTTACAGGTTATCTGCTTTAAGCTACGAGTTTGTGAGTTATACCACGGAGTCAGACACTTCTGATTTAAAGCTCTCTTTTTCAGAGGAGCTACAGCATCCAAAGTTGTCTTCAATAAGGATGTAAAACTACTGACAAGATACTCTAACTCCCTTACAGAGTTTAGGTAGCTACTCTGCTCTGTGTTGGTATATGACATTAGAGAACATAAAGAAGGAATCATATCCTTAAACCTAGTTACAGCGCTTTCTGAAAGACTTCTAGTGTAATGAAACTTATTCCCCACTGCAGGGTAGTCCATCAGGGTAAATGTAAATGTTATTAAAAAATGATCAGACAAAAGGGAGTTTTCAGGGAATACTGTTAAGTCTTCTATTTCCATACCATAAGTCAGAACAAGATCTAAAATATGATTAAAGTGGTGGGTGGACTCATTTACTTTTTGAGCAAAGCCGATAGAGTCTAATAATAGATTAAATGCAGTGTTGAGGCTGTCATTCTCAGCATCTGTGTGGATGTTAAAATCGCCCACTATAATTATCTTATCTGAGCTAAGCACTAAGTCAGACAAAAGGTCTGAAAATTCACAGAGAAACTCACAGTAACGACCAGGTGGACGATAGATAATAACAAATAAAACTGGTTTTTGGGACTTCCAATTTGGATGGACAAGACTAAGAGACAAGCTTTCAAATGAATTAAAGCTCTGTCTAGGTTTTTGATTAATTAATAAGCTGGAATGGAAGATTGCTGCTAATCCTCCGCCCCGGCCCGTGCTACGAGCATTCTGACAGTTAGTGTGACTCGGGGGTGTTGACTCATTTAAACTAACATATTCATCCTGCTGTAACCAAGTTTCTGTTAGGCAGAATAAATCAATACGTTGATCAATTATTATATCATTTACCAACAGGGACTTAGAAGAAAGAGACCTAATGTTTAATAGACCACATTTAACTGTTTTAGTCTGTGGTGCAATTGAAGGTGCTATATTATTTTTTCTTTTTGAATTTTTATGCTTAAATAGATTTTTGCTAGTTATTGGTGGTCTGGGAGCAGGCACCGTCTCTACGGGGATGGGGTAATAAGGGGATGGCAGGGGGAGAGAAGCTGCAGAGAGGTGTATAAGACCACAGCTCTGCCTCCTGGTCCCAACGCTAGACAGTCACAGTTTGGAGGATCCCAAAAAATTGGCCAGATTTCTAGAAATGAGAGCTGCTCCCTCTAAAGTGGGATGGATGCCGTCTCTCCTAACAAGACCAGGTTTTCCCCAGAAGCTTTGCCAATTATCAATGAAGCCCACCTCATTTTTTGGACACCACTCAGACAGCCAGCAATTCAAGGAGAACATGCGGCTAAACATGTCACTCCCGGTCTGATTGGGGAGGGGCCCAGAGAAAACAACAGAGTCCGACATTGTTTTTGCAAAGTTACACACTGATTCAATGTTAATTTTAGTGACCTCCGATTGGCGTAACCGAGTGTCATTACTGCCGACGTGAATTACAATCTTACCAAATTTACGCTTAGCCTTAGCCAGCAATTTCAAATGTCCTTCGATGTCGCCTGCTCTGGCCCCCGGAAGACAATTGACAATGGTTGCTGGTGTCGCTAACTTCACATTTCTCAAAACAGAGTCGCCAATAACCAGAGTTTGATCCTCGGCGAGTGTATCGTCGAGTGGGGAAAAACGGTTAGAGATGTGAACGGGTTGACGGTGTACACGGGGCTTCTGTTTAGGGCTACGCTTCCTCCTCACAGTCACCCAGTCAGCCTGCCTTCCCGACTGCACGGGGTCTGCCAGGGGGGAACTAACGGCGGCTAAGCTACCTTGGTCCGCACCGACTACAGGGGCCTGGCTAGCTGTAGAATTTTCCACGGTGCGGAGCCGAGCCTCCAATTCGCCCAGCCTGGCCTCCAAAGCTACGAATAAGCTGCACTTACTACAAGTACCGTTACTGCTAAAAGAGGCCGAGGAATAACTAAACATTTCACACCCAGAGCAGAAAAGTACGGGAGAGACAGGAGAAGCCGCCATGCTAAAACGGCTAAGAGCTAGTAGCTACGCTAAGCTAGCGGATTCCCAAACAGGGAATCCGACACTAGACAGGCTGTGGAGCAGCACAGGTAACGCATGACAACAGTGCTAAAAAATAAAATAAAATAAAAATCCACTGGACAGGCTGTGAAGCAGCACAGGCAACGCACGACAACAGTGCTAAAACAAAATAAAAATCCACTAGACAGGCTGTGGAGCAGCACAGGTAACGCACGACAACAGTGCTAAATAAAAATCCACTGGACAGGCTGTGGAGCAGCACAGGTAACGCACGACAACAGTGCTAAAAAAAAAATAAAATAAAATCAAAATCAAAATCCACTGGACAGGCTGTGGAGCAGCACAGGTAACGCACGACAACGGTGCCAAAACAAAACAAAAAACCACTAGACAGGCTGTGGAGCAGCACAGGTAACGCACGACAACAGTGGTAAAAAATAAAATAAAAATCCACTGGACAGGCTGTGGAGCAGCACAGGTAACACACGACAACAGTGGTAAAAAATAAAATAGAAATCCACTGGACAGGCTGTGGAGCAGCACAGATAACACACGACAACAGTGCTAAAAAATAAAATAAAAATCCACTGGACAGGCTGTGGAGCAGCACAGGTAACACACGACAACAGTGGTAAAAAATAAAATAAAAATCCACTGGACAGGCTGTGGAACAGCACAGGTAACACACGACAACAGTGGTAAAAAATAAAATAAAAATCCACTAGACAGGCTGTGGAGCAGCACAGGTAACACACGACAACAGTGCTAAAAAAAATAAAATAAAAATCAAAATCCACTGGACAGGCTGTGGAGCAGCACAGGTAAAAATCCACTGAACAGGCTGTGGAGCAGCACAGGTAACACACGACAACAGTGCTAAAAAATAAAATAAAAATCCACTGAACAGGCTGTGGAGCAGCACAGGTAACACACGACAACAGTGCTAAAAAATAAAATAAAAATCCACTGAACAGGCTGTGGAGCAGCACAGGTAACGCACGACAACAGTGCTAAAAAATAAAATAAAAATCCACTGGACAGGCTGTGGAGCAGCACAGGTAACGCACGACAACAGTGCTAAAAAATAAAATAAAAATCCACTGGACAGGCTGTGGAGCAGCACAGGTAACACACAACAGTGCTAAAATAAAATAAAAATCCACTAGGCAGGCTGTGGAGCAGCACAGGTAACGCACGACAACAGCGCTAAAATAAAATAAAAATCCACTAGGCAGGCTGTGGAGCAGCACGACAACAGTGCTAAAAAATAAAATAAAAATAAAAACGAAAGCGTTAGCAAGCTAGTTAGCTTGCCAACGCTGATGAAGGTTAGCTGATAAAAGTGCTCCGTCGCGATGCTTCGACCGTTAGAGGTCTTCTTTAGGCGTTGGAGCACGGTGAAAAAGTAAAAAAAAGTAAAAACTGTTAATTTTTACTGTTAATTCAAAGAACTCAAACAGCTCAGTTCAAACAGCTAACAGATACAGCAGAACACAGAAAATTGCAACTGTTGCAAATTGCAAAACGGAAGCCTACACCCTGCGGTTTTGCAAGTTCTCCCACTTAGAAATCATGGAGGGGTCTGAAATTTTCTCTTAGGTGCATGTCCACTGTGAGAGACATAATCTAAAAAAAAAAAAACAAATCCGGAAATCACAATGTATGATTTCTTAATAATTTATTTGTATGTTACTGCTGCAAATAAGTATTTGATCCCCTACCAACCAGCAAGAATTCTGGCTCACACAGACCTGTTAATTTTTCTTTAAGAAGCCCTTTTATTCTGCACTCTATCTGTATTAATTGCACCTGTTTGAACTTGTTACCTGTATAAAAGACACCTATTCACACACTCAGTCAATCACACTCCAACCTGTCCACCATAGCCAAGACCAAAGAGCTGTCTAAGGATTCCAGGGACAAAACTGTAGACATGCACAAGGCTGGGATGGACTACATCTCCCTCGTTCTGGGATTCCATGCAAGATCTCACTTTGCGGGGTAAGGATGATTCTGAGAAAGCTCAGAACTACACAGGAGGACCTGGTCAATGACCTGAAGAGAGCTGGGACCACAGTCACAAAGATTACATTAGTAACACATGATGCTGTTATGGTTTAAAATTCTGCAGGGCAGCAAGGTCCCCCTGCTCAAGCCAGCACATGTCCAGGCCCATTTGAAGTTCACCAGTGACCATCTGGATGATCCAGAGGAGGCATGGGAGAAGGTCATGTGGTCACATGAGACCAGAATAGAGCTTTTTGGAATCAACTCCACTTACAATGTTTAGAGGATGAGAATAACCCCAAGAAAACCATCCCAACCGTGAAGCATGGGGGTGGAAACATCATACTCTGGGGGTGCTCTTCTGCAAAGGGGACAGGACGACTGCACCATATTGAAGGAAGGATGAATGGGGTCATGTATTGTGAGATTTTGTCAAACAACCTCCTTCCCTCAGTAAGAGCATTGAAGATGGGTCATGGCTGGGTCTTCCAGCATGACAATGACCCCAAACACACAGCCAGGGCAACTAAGGAGGGGCTCCGTAAGAAGCATTTCAAGGTGTTGGAGTGGCCTGGCCAGTCTCCAGACCTGAACTCAATAGAAAATCTTTGGAGGGAGCTGAAACTCCAAACCTGAAAGATCTAGAGAAGATCTGTATGGAGGAGTGGACCAAAATCCCTGCTGCAGTGTGTGCAAACCTGGTGAAAAACTACAGGAAACATTTGACCTCTGTAATTGCAAACAAAGGCTACTGTACCAAACATTAACATTGATTTTCACAGGTGTTCAAATACTTATTTGCAGCAGTAACATACAAATAAATTATTAAAAAAATCATACATTGTGATTTCCGGATTTTTTTTTTTTTTTTTTTTTTTTAGATTATGTCTCTCACAGTGGACATGCACCTAAAATGAAAATTTCAGACCCCTCCATGATTTCTAAGTGGGAGAACTTGCAAAATCACAGGGTGTTCAAATACTTATTTTCCTCACTGTAATAACAGTAGAGTTTGATGCTCCTCCTCCCCTCCCTTTTTTATTGGCATGTCAATGCAAAATCAGTTCCAACAAAAGTGCATATGTGAGCTATATTTAATAATAATAATAATAATAATTTCTTTGTAAGTGTACTGCCCAGTAGAATACCATAAAAACACAATTGCAAATGATCATGCAATATTAAAATGATTGTAAAACACAATTACTCAAACTTTAAATCACGTTTTTCTTAAAATACTTTTTGAGGTCCTGGGACTCAGTATACTCTGGTACAACTTATATACAGAAAATTTTAATTTAATCTTTTTTTAACCAGGTTAGTCCCATTGAGATTGTGATCTCTTTTGCAAGGGAGACTTGGACAATTATACAGATTACAATTCACCTAACCTGCATGTCTTTGGATGTGGAAGGACGCCAGAGCACCCGGAGGAAACCCACGCAAACACAGGGACAACATACAAACTCCACACAGAAAGTCCACAAGTGGGAATCAAGCCCATGACCTTCTTGCTGTAAGGCCACAATGCCAACCACTAATCCACCGTGCTGCCATGGAAAAATCATAGAACCCAATTTTCATATTGATTATCATTAAAGTTGAAATTCATCACATTTAATTTATTTATGAATATTTATCATGTTTTCATAATTTTTTATGCTTTTATGATGCATTAAATGTGCCTAAAACATTTGCACAGTTTCCTCCACAGGGTGGTTGGGCGCTCCCTTAGAGATAGGGTGAGGAGCTTGGTCACTCGGGAGGAGCTCGGAGTCGAGCCGCTGCTCCTCCACATCGAAAGGAGCCAGTTGAGGTGACTCGGGCATCTTTTCCGGATGCCCCCTGGATGCCTCACTGGAGAGGTGTTCCGGGCACGTCCCATTGGGTGGAGGCCCCGGGGAAGACCCAGTACACGCTGGACGGACTACATCTCTCAGCTGGCTTGGGAACGCCTTGGGGTTCCCCCGGAGGAGCTGGGGGAGGTGTGTGGATCGGGAGGTCTGGGCGGCTTTGCTTGAGCGGCTGCCCCCGCGACCCGACTCCGGATAAAGCGGAAGAAAATGGATGGATGGATGTCAATGGACATTGACCTGGTTTGCCCTTTATTTGGAGACCAAGCTTTAAACACAGTCAAAATTATTTTTAAAATCTATTTCATTAACCTGTCACTGACTTACTACCACAGTCTGTTTCACTGGGACTCGAACCTTAAACTCATTGTCTGTTCAGTCCCATCACTGTTACTACTGGACAATATATGGCTGTTTAGTTGCAACATTTCTGTCATGATATGTTCTGTCTTGTGCTTTTTTTTGTTAGTGCGTGTGTGTGTGTGTGTGTGCGTGCGTGTGTGTTCATGTGGCTATTTAGAATCTCTGGGAAAATTCTGATCTTAGGTCAGCTGGGAGTCATCGTATGTCAGCAGTTTCATCCCAAGTTAAATCTGGTTAAACTCCACAGTGACGTTATGAAACAGTAAAAGTTGGGAAATGAGCCACGGCGGGTGGTGTACATACGTAAGTACTCGCACACGGAACATCTGATAAGTTTAGTCTGCTGGGTGCTGACGCTGGAGTATCTCTGCATAAGCCAGTCTTCCTGAAATCTTGTGATTTTGTATTTCGATCTCCTAAATCTCTGACACAGTCACTTAGTCAGAGATACTTTTTGAAGGGAGTAGTCAGACGTTTACAGAGTTATACATTACTGGAAATCAGGTTTGCCTCATGATTACTCCCATTTTCCCTAAACCAAACTCCGACCTTAATCAAAAGACTTTCCATCGTGTGCATCACAAAACCTACTCAGTGTCTGAGAGCCTGAAATATGATGCAACTTTATTTAGGACGCACTTGGTGACAAAACAATGTGTTACTCACATCTGTGTAGATGTTGTTTCCGATGACGGGAGACCAATAAGAGGGCTGCTCCTTGCAGCCGGCTGGGCAGAAGACTCTGAGGGAAACAACACGTTATATCTTTAACTCGGGTATAATCCTACTGTAATGTTGTGAAAGCATAACTGAATGGAACATTTTAAATCTGACATGACATGCCTGTGTATCAAAATCAGTCACTGTCTGGCAACAGCATGATAAAACGTTGTTGGATCTTAGACGTTACCTTGGACAGTTTGAGTAGGGCTTTTTAAAAGGGCAGATTTCAGCCACTGTAGTGTAACAATCAGCTGATAGTTCTGTCATACAGAGGAGAGAAATATGACTGAGTGAGCCAGTGTACACATGAGCAGGTAGTTCTTATTTTCTGGCAAACATTGCACCTCTTACCTTCTACTTCAGCCACTGTAAATGCGTTGCTGGCTTTATATTTACTGTAAAAGTGTAAAAGACATCACAGCATTTAGAATTCAGGGAAAATAACTGTAATGAAATCTGTGGTTGGAAAATAAGTTTCATTGCTGTGGATGTCCAAGTGTTGCATGAGTCAAAGGGCATCCTGCAAAAAACCTTTTCAGACACTTCTCTAAAATTTCTCTCTTTTTTTAGTACTGTCAGCTTGTGCAATGACAGATACAGAAAATTCTCAGACATACCAGATAATTGCATAAATCACCTGCATAAACATGGTGAATTCCAATTGTGTGTAAACCAGTGCACACTAACGAGAATTAGGAATTATCATAAACAACACCCCCAAAGTAATTATAAGCATCATCTTCGATATCAGAGCAAATGTCAAATCAGGGAATTGAGACCGGAGATAAAGAAAAATAATTTACTGTTTGGAGACTGACATCCTGCTATCAGAAAAACTCAAAGACCTGTGTCAATATAGTGTTTCTTTTTTGGCACCCGCATCTATTTTTAATTGCATTGCTCTGAAGGAGATGTATGTGGCCGCATGTAGACACTTCCAGGGAGGAAAAAACAAATGCTGCACCCAGCATCTTTTTAAAGAGTTTTTCCAAGTTGAAAATCCCTCAACTTTTCAGGAAGACGTTATATATCGCTGCTGTGGCTTTTCAGATAAATGAGAGGACACATTTATTTCTGGCGATTTATCATTTAAAATATCACAGTAGAGACAAATAACTTATTTGTGATAGCAGATTGGACAGATGCCTGGTTCTTTGCTGAGGGTGAGTACTTCTTTTGCCTTATGTTATAAGCTAGTCATTATTGTTGTTATGGGAACAAATCCAGTGAGGAGTGTTTTTTCCCCTTTACTTTTCTTCCAAAACAAATAAAAAAAAAACACTATTTGGACACGGGACTTAACGCAGTCTAAAGTAACTTGTTTGTGATAGCACACTGGACAGATGCCTGGTTCTTTGCTGAGGGTGAGTACTTCTTTTGTCTTACATTATAAGCTCATCATTATTGTTGTTATGGGAACAAATCCAGTGAGGAGTGTTTTTTCTCTACTTTTCTTCCAAAACAAAACAAACAAAAAAAAAAACCAGATAAAGGAATATCATATGTTAAATCAAC
The DNA here is from genome assembly GCF_902500255.1 of Thalassophryne amazonica. NCBI lineage: Eukaryota > Metazoa > Chordata > Actinopteri > Batrachoidiformes > Batrachoididae > Thalassophryne > Thalassophryne amazonica. The sequence goes on along the minus strand of NC_047104.1, from coordinate 97,380,922 downwards.
AATGTTGTTGGGCAATATGAACTAAAAAACTCAAAATAGGAGAAACTTGGTGAATGCTGGACGTTCTCTTAAATTACTCATATGAGGCACTCAGGAAGAAATGTGTTTGTGATTTTTGCATGATGAGGCCTAATGTGTGAAAGCTGAAGCCAAGCACAGATGTCTACCTCAAAGACTCGATGCCGTTCTTTGTGGATCTAATGAAGAATGGAAACTTATCCGTTCTTGTGATTTCTACCAATCCTCCACTGTTGTCAATGACACCGGAATGGATAGCAGCGCGACAAATGCTTGATTGCTGGAATAATAATAATAATAGAAACATTTATAAATGTGCATTTAAAGTATGGGTTGGAGCATTTTTTCAACGTGCTTGTTTCACAATTCAAAGACTCACCACATCATAAAAGAGCGTTCCCCAGATTTTCCCTTTTTTATTTAGGCAGTTAGCAGGACAGATATATCTGCAGAGTCAGAGAATGATTTAGGGAAGTCTGTGCTAAACACACGGACATAATCAATGTACACAAACGTATTCAAATCTGTGAAGGTAACCTGACCTGTTACAGGTTGCACCTCTGCACTTATCTCGTAATCTAGTTTCACACTTTATGTTTTGAGCTGTAGATGAAACACAGGCACACAAAATGTCTTGAAATATAGACAAACTTCAAAGTTTGGTGTTTACATGACATCAAGCGGACTTACCGAGGTAAGTGTTGCTGGGCGTCCTGGAAGCTGGGGTTCTGGGAGTGTTGACTTTAGGAGTGGAGGGCTTAGATGCTGGAATTTTGGGACCTGAGGGTTTGGGTTTAGTGGCAGGTTTGACAGTAGTGCGAGGTACCAGCGGAACCTGAGGCTTTTCCACTTCATTCATATCTTCTGTTTCTGAACGCTCAGAGGCTGTAGAGTGAGACATAGAGGCAAGTCAGGTTAATAATATTATTATTGATATTAATGTTAATATTTTTTAATTGCTTTGCAAAAATGAAATGGGTTAACTCACCCTTGTAGCATAAGTTATTTCTACATCCTCCTCCATAGCTGGGAGGACACTGAGAACATGGGGTGCCATGCTGATAGGGGGCCTCGCCAATCCAGTTCCCCCTGAAATGGTTCAGAGTGGACAAGAAATTAAGTCATGTCCATCAAAAAAAAAAGAAAGGTGTCAAATAATTAGTAGTAGTCATAGTAGTACAGCAGCAGCAGCAATACTAGGATCTTGCTTTTCATTGGTGATTTTTTTTTTTTTTTAACTTTTTTTGTTTTGGTTTTTTGGTTTGTTTGTAGGTTGGAGGGGATCATCTAAAAGTTCCTAGAGAAGGTCGCTGAGAGTTAACACTTTAGAGCCTGAGCAAATTTGCACAGAGAAAAGGTACCCCCTCTACTCAAAGAGCCCATCATTATGGCACAATGGTTCATTATGTTAATGCAGCATGCAGTCCCCAATCTGCTTAGAGAAACAGGCTGTGTGGGGTTAGGGTTACCTGATGTATGTGGGCGCATGTGTGACATTTTGACTATAAAAGCACACACATCTTCAAGTCAAGAAGACAAACATCACAATGGCAGCAAGAAGGCCAAGCAAGAAATACACTCCTCTGGAAGCCTTATTAGCTCTTTTGCAAGCACTCCCAGATGTGGACTCAGGGAGTAGTGATGAAGATTCCTTCGTTGGTGAATCAGAGTTCATCCCCTCTGATTCCTCCTCTGATGAGGACATGCCAGCACCAACGGATTCACAGCCAAAACAGCCTCTTGACACAAGACTTGCACATAAGCGGACTAAAAGACTAATAATTGTCACAGAGGAGGACGATGAAGAGAAGCCTTCATCTGTGAAAGGAAAGTCTTCCCAATTCAGAAAAGGCAAACAGCATGCTGAAGACAAACCACGGTGCCAAAAACACAGGCACACTGGAGAAAGGTCTTCTTCATCCCAGAAGTGCAAGCGCACTGAACAGAAGTCCCAGAAAAGAGAAGGCCCAGAAAAGCAAGGACGCAAGCGAAAACTCCAAGGTGTTTACATTTTGGTTTTATATTGTAGCATTGTCTGTGTTCACGTCCTTCTGTTTATGGTTTTATTTATATATGTTCCTAAATGCAAAACAATTCTTCCCTTTTGGGCAATAGAGGTTTCATCTTATCTCATGTTATCTTTAGGCAGGACCTTGTGAGACAGCGAGAGATGGAACTGTTTGGGTTCAGTGACAAATTGACGACTTCAGCACCATTAGGCCAACGCAGACAATCAGTCAGCAATGCAGGACCGACGGAGATTGCAAGACGCAAAGTGACTAGTCGCTTGCAAAGCTTCCTTTGTCTATTTGACATCAGCATGCTGAGGACCATCATAGACTACACAGTACACAAAGCCCACAAAAGAAACCTTGACTGGAGTACAGGTGTCAACAAGCTGATGGCATTCATCGCTGTTTTATTCTTCAGAGGAGCGATTGGCAGAACCGGTGCCATATGTGACTGCTGATCAAAATGCTTCGGCATTCCGGAAATCATGTCCACAATGTCACAAGACCGATATGAAGAGTTGATGCGCTATTTATGCTTTGATATCAAGGACACCCGTTTGGAACGCATGCAGACGGACAAATTTGCTGCCATTTCAGACATTTGGGGGCACTTTGTTCAGAACTGTGTGCTGTCGTACAACCCAGGGCAACACATAACAGTTGATGAACAGTTATTTCCAACAAAGGTCCGAAGTCCTTTTCTGCTATACACTGCATCTAAACCGGACAAGTTTGGAATAAAGCTTTGGATTGCAGCAGACCTGGACACGTGTGCAATGCCATTCCTTACTTAGGAAAAGACCCCAGCCATGCCATAGGAGAGCGACTTGCAGACAATGTTGTGACAAGGCTTATGGAACCCTTTTTGGACAGAGGCAGAACTGTCACTATGGACAATTTGTTCACATCGTTGTCTCTGGCGAACAGGCTTCTACAACGCAACACAACTCTGCTTGGCACAATAAACAAAATTCGACGGGAAGTTCCACAGCAGGTAAAAAAAACACCAGAGAACGTGAGGAGTTTTCAACACAGGTGTTCACTTCTGGCAGTGCCCTGCTAACAGTTTATGCAGCTAAAAAGAAGAAAAATGTGTGTCTTCTTAGCACGCTGCATAAGAAAGTGGAGCTTGAAGAAGATTTGCGGCAAAAACCAAATGTAATCATAGACTACAACCATTTGAAATGTGGTGTTGATGTGCTGGATCAAAAACTGCATGCTTACACAGTGCGCACAGGAACACGGAGATGACCTATAGCTGTCTTCTACAATATCCTGGACATTGCTGCTGCTAATGCACATGTACTGTACAAGGCATGTACAGGATCAAAGGAGTCGAGACGAAAGTTCCAGCATAAGCTTGCAACTGAACTGAGAAATACACACATGCAGGAACGCGCACTGGAAAGAGAGAGAGAGGAGGCACTATGTGAAATGAGAAGAGTTTCTGAAGGGAAAACAACAACATGCCAAGTGCGTCAGAGTTGCAACAGAAATCGCAGTACAGAGAAATGTGGCATTTGCCACAAGTACACCTGTCAGAAATGTAGGAAAGGATCTCCATTCATGTGTAAAAATTGCTAAAATACTAAACAAACAAACAAAAAAACAGAACACTGTACATAGGAACTCACAATTTGTTGACTGTGCTCACGAATTGTTTATCAATGCGATTTCTCTTGAATATTTTTATGTGTGAAATAAATGTTTTTTCACTGAAGTCCTTTGTTTGGTCTATCCTTCCATTTAGGCCAGGGATGCTTAACCCTGGTCCTCAAAACCTGTTTTCCTACATGTCTCCCTCTTTCAACAGTCTGAGTGGGGCAAGGGAGCAGGTACTGATCTAATTTGCAACTCAAAGGAACCAGTCTATAGGGTGATCACCACAACACTAATTTGAGAGGGGGAGGAGGGCCTTGCAGCAGCAGCAGAAAGTTCCAGGAGTTCTAGGGTTAAAAAAGAAGTCCTATCTAGGCTTTGAGGCCCCTTGATATCGGTCCTTGTCTCTGGATTTCGTAGCATGAAGCAGACAAGCGTCTTCAAGTCCCCCTGGATGGGACGCCAGTCAGACTCGGGTTACTTTCCCAGCCAAAGCCGGTACCCATTTACAACTGGGTGGAGAGACAACAGAGATTAAGTGTCTTGTCCAAGGACACAGGAGCTACTGAGAGTTAGCATCAGCCTAATATTATTACAAACTGCAGTGTTTATTGCTCTGTTGTGGTTCTGGTCTCTTTAATTTATTGCAGTGTTTGGTTTAATTTGACTATAATTACCTGTGCAAAAAAGTTAAATAACAGCCATCACAGAAATAAGTTTGAAAATATGTTTGAAATAAATTAACAGAGTGGCTTTGGCTGATAAGTGGAGCTTTTCTCACAGGGCGCTGGAAGACGTCCTGGGTTTGATTCTGAGTGATGAAATGCAGAGAAACACCACCTGCAAAGTGATTGTTTCGTGTAGTAGATGTGCCATGTAGTACTGCACATCTGTAGTTAATACAGTCACTTGCCCAGTTCCGGATCATTGCCAGTTCCAGATCACTGCTGTAGTTTTTGCGCCGCCGTTTCTCGTAATCAGCATGAATAAGCTAATACTTGGTACCAATGGAAAGATTGATGTTTTGTCTACAAACGACCACAAGCTCGACCGGATCCAGCCGTCCTTTTGACCAGCAGAGGAATCAAAACATCCCAGTGGCTGCGGTGTGCGCGTTTTTTCTGACTCACTCATTCCTGCAAGTTTTAAAGTAACGATCTCTAAAACGTAGCAAAGGTGAGTTAGCCGTTCGGTGTTTTTGGTTCTACAGTGGGAAAATACTTACATACTTGGGTAGAAAATGTCAGTGTGTTATGTCTTGCTGTTTAATTGCTGCGTGAAATTTATCATCTCAAAATCACGGATGGGTATGAATGTGGGGGTTTTTACTTTTTAATTCGGGAGAAATCTCACCTCCACACTTCATTTTTTGCTCGTAAAAACGTATAACGGCGCTTTTCAAAACTAAGTAAATTCTCATTTAATAAGTATAATTTATATCATTTTGTGTTCAAAACACATTCTCGGGCACAGTGTGTATCATTCTGCATTAGAAGGGCTCCAGCCAGATGCCAGGAATGCCCCCAAAGTGAGGCAGTGATCCGGAACTGGCAAAAGTGATCCGTTTCTGGCGAATGTTTGCACCACACATAATGTGGCTTCACACTTTAAGTAGAAGCGCTACTCCACCCAGACTTTTTCAGCTGAATAACATCCAGATACCCAATACAACAATACACAATTAAAGGGCATTCAGTTGCATTATGGCTCCGTATAGCGGGACTTTAAAAAAGGTGATCCGGAACTGGGCAACCGTCTGTACTTGCTGAATACTGTGTTCCACTTCCTGTCACTCTGACATTTACAAACAGCTGATGGACAAGATGGAAACACATCACAAACTTCATCACAAACTTCTGCCTCCCCGTGAATAATACAGTGGTTTTGCACAAAATTTGCTTGGTTACACACACGACAGACTAAATCTTGTGTGAATTCATTTTCTCTTAAACTGACATTTCAAACTTTTCTTCTTCTGCACTTAAAAGAAACTTGTGTTATTGTAGTTGTTGTTATTCCACTTGTTCCTGTTAGAGATGTTATGTGTGTTTTGTGGATACAGATTATTCTAAAGCATTCACTTCTCATTTGGTTTTATCCATTGTAAAAAAAAAAACAAACAAACTGGCAGCTGTGCTTGCCATAACAATTCTGTAAAAAAATACAGTAAAAATATGTAAATACCTTTACAAAGCAATCTGTAAATATTACAGTAGAAAGCTGTTGTAATTTACAAAGAATATTACAGTAGTAAAACAGTACATTCTAAATAAATTAACATAATCATGCTGTTTTTACATTCATTCTGTAGAATTTAAATGCAATTTGTTAGTTATTGCACAATGAATACCATTTGATGATATTTTGTTGTGTTACTCTCATTTTGCTCGTGGCCACCACAGGATGTCTGGCACAAGACCCACTTGATGTTTTTTTTTCTGACACAACTCCAGCTGTATAAGGTGAACGGGCCTCAGCAGCATTGAATCTAGGATATTTTGGATATTATTTTAGGATTATTTTATTCTTACTGTTTGCACCACTTTGCTATCACACAATAGGAATTGAATACACTGAACAACGCAATAAACGCAACACATTTGTTTTTGCTCTCATTTTTCATGAGCTGAACTCAAAGATCTAAAACATTTTCTATATACACAAAAGACCTATTTCTCTCAAATATTGTTCACTAATCTGTCTAAATCTGTGTTAGTGAGCACTTCTCCTTTGCCGAGATAATCCATCCCACCTCACAGGTGTGGCATATCAAGATGCTGATTAGATACCAGGATTATTGCACAGGTGTGCCTTAGGCTGGGCACAATAAAAGGCCACTCTGAAATGTGCAGTTTTGCTTTAATGGGGGGGTCTGGGGGGTCAGAAAACCAGTCAGTGTTTGCCTCACGCAGTGCGAAACACCTCCTTCACATAGAGTTGATCAGCTGCCAGACGCCATTGAATATGACCATTTGTCCACTCAAGTCAGTTACGACGATGAACTGCAGTCAGGTAGAGACCATGATGAGGACGCCGAGCATGCAGATGAGGTTCCCTGAAATGGTTTCTGACAGTTTGTGCAGAAATTCTTTGGCTCTGCAAACTGATTGTTGCAGCAGCGGTCCAGGTGGCTGGTGATGATCTTGGAGGTGAACATGCTGGATGTGGAGGTCCTGGGCTGGTGTGGTTACACGTTGTTTGCGGTTGTGAGGCCGGTTGGATGTACTGCCAAAATCTTTGAAACGCCTTTGGAGATGGCTCATAGTAGAGAAATGAACATTCAATTCACGGGCAACAGCTCTGGTGGACATTCCTGCAGTCAGCATGCCAACTGCACGCTCCTTCAAAACTGGTGCTATGTGTGACATTGTGCTGTGTGATAAAACTGAACATTTTAGAGTGGCCTTTTATTGTGGCCAGCCTAAGGCACACCTGTGCAATAATCATGCTGTCTAATCAGCATCTTGATATGCCACACCATTGATGGATTATCTTGGCAAAGGAGAAGTGGTCACCAACAGATTTGTGAACAATATGAGGTCTGTGAGAAAAGTAACGGACCTTTTTATTTTTTTCAAAAGCTATATGGATTTGAATCACGTGCGATTACGTCAGCCAAGCTTGAACCCTCGTGCGCATGCGTGAGTTTTTCCACGCCTGTCGGTTGCGTCATTTGTCTGTGGGCAAGCTTTGAGCACTGGTCCACCCCTCCCGTCGGAATTCTTTTGTCTGAGAACTTGCTGAGAGACTGCCGCTTTGCTTGATCAAAATTTTTTCAGAAACTGTGAGACACATTCAAGAGGACACCATTTGAGAAATTCAGATGGTTTTCGGTGAAAATTTTTTGGGCTGATGAAAGATTAAGGAGTGTTACTATCGCTTTAAGGACTGCCCACGGTGCCGGAGGGCGCGCCGCGCCCCGAGCCGCTGTTGTCAGCCTGTTTCAAGCTGAAAACTTCCAAATTTAAGGCTCTGTTGATCCAGGACGTCGTGAGAGAGCAGAGAAGTCGGGATCAGCAGTTTATCCGGACATTCCACTGTTAAAGGAGATTTTGTAATGAAAGACATGCGGCCGGATTCGCGCGGCGGCACAGAAAAACACCTCCGTTGGAAGCCCTACAGGACAAGTTTGAACATGCCCAGCTGTTAAACAATTTCTCGGATGCTCACTCGACTGAAAGCCATCGAAAGCCGCCTGAATCTTACGAATGGTTTCCAACATGGAGGTGTTTTTCTGTGCCGCCACGCGATGAGCGGCTGCGTGCCGACGCGCGAATCCGTCCGCACGTCTTTCATTACAAAATCTCCTTTAACAGTGGAATGTCCGGATAAACTGCTGATCCCGACCGCTTCTGAAACTTCTCTGCTCTCTCACGATGTCCTGGATCAACAGAGCCTTAAATTTGGAAGCTTTCAGCTTGAAACAGGCTGACGACGGCGGCTCAGGGCGCGGCGCGCAATCCTTAAAGCGATAGTAACACTCCTTAATCTTTCATCAGCCCAAAAAATTTTCACCGAAAACCATCTGAATTTCTCGAATGGTGTCCTCTTGGATGTGTCTCACAGTTTCTGAAAAAATTTTGATCAAGCAAAGCGGCAGTCTCTCAGCAAGTTCTCAGACAAAAGAATTCCGACGGGAGGGGTGGACCAGTGCTCACTCAAAGCCTACCCACAGGCGAATGACGCAACTGACAGGCGTGAAAAAACTCACGCATGCCCACGAGGGTTCAAGCTTGGCTGACGTAATCGCACGTGATTCAAATCCATGTTGTTTTTGAAAAAAATAAAAAGGTCCGTTACTTTTCTCACAGACCTCGTATTTGAGAGAAATAGGTCTTTTGTTGGCAGCACAGTGGCTTAGTGGTTAGCAGTGTTGCCTCACAGCAAGAAGATCATGGGTTCAATTCCCGCCTGTGGCCTTTCTGTGTGGAGTTTGCGTGTTCTCCCCGTATTTGCGTGGGTTCTCTCCCGGTGCTCCGGCTTCCTCCCACATCCAAAGACATGCAGATTAGGTGGACTGGAAACTTTAAAACTGTCTGTGGGTGTGCTTGTGGGTATGAATGTGTTTGTTTGTCTATATGTGGCCCTGGGTGTACCCTGACTCATGCTCTATGGCTGATGGGATAGGCTCCAGACCCCCGCGACCCTTAATTGGACTAAGCGGTTGAAGATGAGTGAGGTCTTTTGTGTATATCAAAAATGTTTTAGATGTTTGAGTTCAGCTCATGAAAAATGGAGCAAAAACAAAAGTACTGCATTTATATTTTAGTTCAGTGTATAATTAATTGTATATCATATTGCCATATTAACATATTTTTACTGTATTTTTGCAAAGTATGTTAATATGACAAGCTCTGAAAAATCATGTCTGTTTAGACTTCTATATATCAATAGGATAAAACAGATTCTGCAGTACATTACATTTTCAGACAGAATGGTGGTGCAAGCACTTAGTGTGCGGGCTTCCCAAACAGAATATTCCCAGTACAAGGCTGCTTTTACCCCTCTCCCTCTCTCTCTCTCTCTCTCAAATTATAATGGATTTATACTGTAGAAATTACACTATTTTCTGTAAATGTATTAACATTTTTACTGTTGTTTTGATTTGTTTCTGGGTTTTTTTTATACAATTATTGTGGCAGGTTTTTTCCATATAAACAACTGAATTTTTGGATTTTGTTTATTTCTTAATTTATTTTAACAGTGTAATGAAGTAATCAGCAGTTAGTCAACGACAACTCAACTTTTATGGCAGAACTGTTAACTTTAAATAATCTGAAGACCTGCTGTCCAAAGTACACTGTATGAAAATATGTGGAGGAAAATAGTAGTGGAAACAAAATCCATAAGTTTAGAAGGTGTTATGTTCTAACACCTAACAATGACCCCAGCACACCTAAGTGTTGAATTGTGCTATTTGTTATTATTCTTTCACCTTCCCCTCATTCAATAATTTTCTTTTCTGAATTGTCGAGGAATTTTAATGGCCTTCAACATATACTCCAAACATCACCAGGTTTCTACAGTATGTATTAGGTACAACACATACTGCACAATGCTGAGCACAGGTGTGCAATGCAACGACGCAAACCAATGCACAGCGGCGCGAAGCCCGCTCATGGTACACTCACTGATCTGTACATACACTGGATAGTTCAATGGCCAGTATTTCTGAAGCAAAAGGGCCGCCATGTTACCACTCACATGTACCGCTCCTGAACGGTCTGTTTTACCAATCTTTAACCAGACGCGTGCAATTTTATTCTTTGTAAAAGTAAGTCCCTTCGGCTGCTCCCTTGTTTGCACTCGGGGTTGCCACAGCAAATCCAAGGTGGATCTGCATGTTGAATTGGTACAGGTTTTACACCAGATGTCCTTCCTGATGCAACTCCACATTACAAGGAGAAATGTTGCAGGGGTGGGATTTGAACCTGGAACCTTCTGCACTGAAACCAAGCGCATTAACCACTTGGCCACCACCCCTGCGCAAGTTTATTCTTTGTGATTTTGCAAAAAAAAAATACCTTCATGTGCAGCTATAAACTGCGCAAATTGCAACAAGTAATGAACAATAATTTGAAGAGTTCTGCTTCTTATTCCAGCATATAGGCATAGATAATAATAATAATAATAATAATAAGTGGCTTGTGTGTAGCCACATGTTGAGTTTTGTGTTGGATGAACTATTTTAAGACATTTATTAGGTCTACTTGTGCGTAGCTTTGGAGCTTTAGGTGTTGTTGCAACGAGCTTTATTACTACTATTAGGCTGAAGCTCATAGAGCTGTGTGTAATAAATATTGCCATTGCAAGGGAAAACCAACTCTCCTGTAACAGTTAAGTGGTATTTTATTATTTCAGTGCAACTATTAAAAAATCCACTGTTGCTACATTATCCATCATGACTTTGTTATCCATCCACTGTTGTTCTTGTTCATTTATGATATGGTATACACACACACACACACACACAGATAGATAGATAGATAGATAGATAGATAGATAGATAGATAGATAGATAGATAGATAGATAGATAGATAGATAGATAGATAGATAGATAGATAGATAGATAGATAGATAGATAGATAGATAGATAGATAGATAGATAGATAGATAGATAGATAGATAGATAGATAGATAGATAGATAGATAGATAGATAGATAGATAGATAGATAGATAGATAGATAGATAGATAGATAGATAGATAGATAGATAGATAGATAGATAGATAGATAGATAGATAGATAGATAGATAGATAGATAGATAGATAGATAGATAGATAGATAGATAGATAGATAGATAGATAGATAGATAGATAGATAGATAGATAGATAGATAGATAGATAGATAGATAGATAGATAGATAGATAGATAGATAGATAGATAGATAGATAGATAGATAGATAGATAGATAGATAGATAGATAGATAGATAGATAGATAGATAGATAGATAGATAGATAGATAGATAGATAGATAGATAGATAGATAGATAGATAGATAGATAGATAGATAGATAGATAGATAGATAGATAGATAGATAGATAGATAGATAGATAGATAGATAGATAGATAGATAGATAGATAGATAGATAGATAGATAGATAGATAGATAGATAGATAGATAGATAGATAGATAGATAGATAGATAGATAGATAGATAGATAGATAGATAGATAGATAGATAGATAGATAGATAGATAGATAGATAGATAGATAGATAGATAGATAGATAGATAGATAGATAGATAGATAGATAGATAGATAGATAGATAGATAGATAGATAGATAGATAGATAGATAGATAGATAGATAGATAGATAGATAGATAGATAGATAGATAGATAGATAGATAGATAGATAGATAGATAGATAGATAGATAGATAGATAGATAGATAGATAGATAGATAGATAGATAGATAGATAGATAGATAGATAGATAGATAGATAGATAGATAGATAGATAGATAGATAGATAGATAGATAGATAGATAGATAGATAGATAGATAGATAGATAGATAGATAGATAGATAGATAGATAGATAGATAGATAGATAGATAGATAGATAGATAGATAGATAGATAGATAGATAGATAGATAGATAGATAGATAGATAGATAGATAGATAGATAGATAGATAGATAGATAGATAGATAGATAGATAGATAGATAGATAGATAGATAGATAGATAGATAGATAGATAGATAGATAGATAGATAGATAGATAGATAGATAGATAGATAGATAGATAGATAGATAGATAGATAGATAGATAGATAGATAGATAGATAGATAGATAGATAGATAGATAGATAGATAGATAGATAGATAGATAGATAGATAGATAGATAGATAGATAGATAGATAGATAGATAGATAGATAGATAGATAGATAGATAGATAGATAGATAGATAGATAGATATAGATAGATAGATAGATAGATAGATAGATAGATAGATAGATAGATAGATAGATAGATAGATAGATAGATAGATAGATAGATAGATAGATAGATAGATAGATAGATAGATAGATAGATAGATAGATAGATAGATAGATAGATAGATAGATAGATAGATAGATAGATAGATAGATAGATAGATAGATAGATAGATAGATAGATAGATAGATAGATAGATAGATAGATAGATAGATAGATAGATAGATAGATAGATAGATAGATAGATAGATAGATAGATAGAGATAGATAGATAGATAGATAGATAGATAGATAGATAGATAGATAGATAGATAGATAGATAGATAGATAGATAGATAGATAGATAGATAGATAGATAGATAGATAGATAGATAGATAGATAGATAGATAGATAGATAGATAGATAGATAGATAGATAGATAGATAGATAGATAGATAGATAGATAGATAGATAGATAGATAGATAGATAGATAGATAGATAGATAGATAGATAGATAGATAGATAGATAGATAGATAGATAGATAGATAGATAGATAGATAGATAGATAGATAGATAGATAGATAGATAGATAGATAGATAGATAGATAGATAGATAGATAGATAGATAGATAGATAGATAGATAGATAGATAGATAGATAGATAGATAGATAGATAGATAGATAGATAGATAGATAGATAGATAGATAGATAGATAGATAGATAGATAGATAGATAGATAGATAGATAGATAGATAGATAGATAGATAGATAGATAGATAGATAGATAGATAGATAGATAGATAGATAGATAGATAGATAGATAGATAGATAGATAGATAGATAGATAGATAGATAGATAGATAGATAGATAGATAGATAGATAGATAGATAGATAGATAGATAGATAGATAGATAGATAGATAGATAGATAGATAGATAGATAGATAGATAGATAGATAGATAGATAGATAGATAGATAGATAGATAGATAGATAGATAGATAGATAGATAGATAGATAGATAGATAGATAGATAGATAGATAGATAGATAGATAGATAGATAGATAGATAGATAGATAGATAGATAGATAGATAGATAGATAGATAGATAGATAGATAGATAGATAGATAGATAGATAGATAGATAGATAGATAGATAGATAGATAGATAGATAGATAGATAGATAGATAGATAGATAGATAGATAGATAGATAGATAGATATAGATAGATAGATAGATAGATAGATAGATAGATAGATAGATAGATAGATAGATAGATAGATAGATAGATAGATAGATAGATAGATAGATAGATAGATAGATAGATAGATAGATAGATAGATAGATAGATAGATAGATAGATAGATAGATAGATAGATAGATAGATAGATAGATAGATAGATAGATAGATAGATAGATAGATAGATAGATAGATAGATAGATAGATAGATAGATAGGCTTGCTGATGATTACACAAAACTTGTATAAACTTTGATTAAATAATCATAATATTTAGAATTGAGTATTTCTCTCAGTGAGATATGAGTTGTCAGGATGCGAGTTTTGTTTGGCTTTATTTTCATGTTTTGGTTTGGATGTGTTCTTTTGGTAGATGTTCTTAGTTTTGTTGCTTTCCTGTGTGTTCTTCCTGCTTGGATCTGTCTGTCTCTGTTTCTCTTGTCTCTCTCTCCTGGCTCTTGGTGGTGGGCATCTCCCTCTCTCTGGCTACTCCCTCATTCTGGTTCAAATTTTGAGTCCACAGTGAAACAGGAAATGTCAAATGTGTTTACCTTTAGAATTTTTTTTTTTTAATTCCCCCTAGTTTTCATCTGTTTTTTTAATTAACCTGTTCTTCGGTATGTTGTTTTTGCTGTTGTATTTAATCATCTGTAAGGTTTCTGTGTAACTTTTTGTTTGTCTCATTAAATTTAAAAAAATAAAATATTGAGAACTTCCTGGATCAACACACTACCTGGTTTGACAATAGACGAGGTCTCGTGGGATCTTGCAGGAATTCAGTGCCAAATTGAGACTGAAACAGGAAGTGCCAAATTTTGGGTCCACAGTGAAACAGGAAAGGTCAAATGTTGAACACTTCCTGGCATGGGTGGAGCTAGAGGAGAGGCCAGGGTGGGACTGGACTCCACTGTCCCCCACCGAAACCTGACTGGACATCCCAGGTGCCACCCCAGATGATTGACACATCACGGCACCACACGTCTGGTTGAAAAGAGTCATTTTGAAATCGTGAGACATATTGACAGCTAGGTTTCTCCTGTACAGTGGTTGGCACTGTTCACCACAAAAAGTTCTAATCCACCTTAGTAGAAGAAGAAAAATCTTCAAGCCAAATTTGAACCTGAACATGTCTGAACCACGGACTCCTAATGACACCAAAGTTATATTGGTGAGTAAACAACCGTATTTTATGGCAGAAATGAGGTCCGGGTTGTTAAAAGTGGCATTTCTCCTTCTGGTTGTCTTATATATGTGTGTGTTTCTCTGGTGATTTTAGATTAATAAAAGTAGCAGACAGCAGCTGATTCATGCTCTGTTGGTTTATATGAGATGTAAGATGCAGCCTCTGAGTGTTTTGTAATTGCCCTCAAAGTATTGGAACACTTGGTATTTCACACATTTTAATTTGTTTATGCCATTTCAAATACAGCAAAAAATTCAAAAATTATCTTCCTTAAACTCTAACTGAAAGCAAATCTCTAGAACTTGATATAAATTTATGAAAAATATATAATAGAGCTTCCTGATGAAGTGGTGTAGAGGAGGATTTTCTTAAAAAGAAGACCTGAAAGTTCAGCTACAATTTGCCAGACGCAAGCCTAGATTTGATGTTTTGGTGAAATAAAATTTTGTATTTCTTTATCATTGATGTAAATAAAGTCCAACACATATTCAGTGACTTGGAAATGTTCATGTTTTCATCTCCTGACTTGTCGAAAGAAAACTTGCAATAAAACTGATTATTATTTACAGGTATTATACCAAAAGCGTAGCATTATTTATGTAACCCATCATCTTGGCTTTTATAGTTTTAATTAATTTATATCAAGTTTTAGAGATTTGATCGAGTTTAAGGAAGATAATTTTAGAAATTTTTGTTTTTTTACATTTCGGCTACTTGTACCCGCGATCTAGTTCTTTCGGTCATGACCCAACCCTCATGACCATAGGTGAGAGTAGGAACAAAGATTGACCAGTAGATCGAGAGCTTCGCCTTTTGGCTCAGCTCTCTTTTCGTCATAACAGTACGGTAGAGCGAAAGCAACACGGCCTCTGCTGCTCCAATTCTCCAGTCAATCTCATGCTCCATTGTCCTCTCACTCGTGAACAAGACCCCGAGGTACTTGAACTCCTTCACTTTGGGCAAGACCGTATTCCATACCCAGAGTAGGTAATCCATCAATTTCCTCCTGAGAACCATGGCCTCAGATTTAGAAGTGCTGATCCACATCCCAGCCACTTCACACTCGGCTGCAAACCGATCCAGTGAGTGTTGGAGGTCACCGGCCGATGAAGCCAACAAGACCACATCATCTGCAAAAAGCAGTGATGAGACCCTGAGCCCACCAAACCGGAAACCCTCTTCCCCTCGACTACACCTCAATATCCTGTCCATGAATATCACAAACAGGATTGGTGACAAGGCGCAGCCCTGGCGGAGGCCAACCCCCACTGGAAACGAGTCGGACTTACTGCCGAGCATCCGAACACAGCTTTGTTTGCGAGTACAGAGATTGGATGGCCCTGAGAAGGCACCCCCTCACTCCATACTCCCGTAACACCTCCCACAGTATCTCCCGGGGTACCCGATCATACGCCTTTTCCAAGTCCCCAAAACACATGTAGACTGGATCGGCATACTCCCAGGCACCCTTCCAGGATCCTTGTGAGAGTGAAGAGCTGGTCACTAGTTCCACAACCAGGATGGAACCCATATTGTTCCTCTTCAATCTGAGGATCGACTACAGGCCGAACCCTCCTTTCCAGCGCAATGGAGTAGACTTTACCAGGGAGGCTGAGTTGTGTGATGCCCCTGTAGTTGGCACACACTCTCTCCCCCATTTTAAATCCCTCCACACCCAGAGCTTTCCACATTTCTGGACAGATCTCATCAACCCCCGGGGCCTCGCCACTGCAGAGTTGTTTGACTACCTCAGTGACTTCCACCAGGGAAATTGATGAAAATCCTCCATCAGCTTCCAGCTCTGCCCCTACTATAGAGGGCGCTCCAGTCTGATGCAGAAGTTCCTCAGAGTGTTCCTTCCAACGCCAGATTACATCCTCAGTTGAGGTCAATAGAGTTCCATCCTTACTGTAGACAGCTTGGATGGTTCCCCGTTTTCCCCTCCCGAGGTGCCTCACGGTCTACCAGAAGCCGACCAAAACTCCTTCTCCATGGTTGCTCCAAACTCCTCCCACACCTGCTGCCTTGCCTCTCCCACAGCAGAGGCTGCTGCCCTTCGGGCTTGTCGGTACCTTGCAACTGCCTCCGGAGTCCTCCGAGATAACATACACCGGAAAGACTCCTTCTTCAGTTGGAGAAGTGAGAAGTTTGGTCATCCATGGGGAGCTTGGAGTAGAGCCACTGGTTTTTCATGTTGAAAGGAGCCAGCTGAGGTGGTTCGGACATCTGGTAAGGATGCCTTCTGGGCACCTTCCAAGGGAGGTGTTCCAGGCACGTCCACCTGGAAGGACACCCTGGGGAAGACCCAGGACTAGGTAGAGAGATTATTTCTCCACACTGGCATGGAAACACCTTGGGATCCCCCAGTGAGAGGAGGTCAATATGGCCTGGGAGAGAGAAGTCTGGGGTCCCCTGTTAGAGCCGTTGCCCCTGTGACCTGATCTTGGATAAGCGGTTGAAAATGAGTGATGAGTGACTGTGTTTTTACATTTTGTGTATTTCTTGTATTAACAAATTCATGTGTGAAATACCAAGTGTTCCAATACTTTTGGAGGACAGTGTATTCAAACCTTATGATGAGTGCAAAATGAGTGTGGTATTATTACTGTTTTGTTTGATAATGCTTAATTTTCACTGTTGCTGCACTTTGTGTGAAATCATAGTCATATCGTATATCATATCGATAGAGATATAATTTTTGGCTTCAATGCTGAGATATGATCATTTGGCCACATTGTGCAGCCCTGCTGTCAACTAGCTGAAAAGTCTGAATATGAATTTACATCTACATTTTAAAAAAAATGCTTAAAGTGGCAGGGGGTTAAGAGGGCTGTAGTTAGGGAGGTCTAAGGTGCTTTGCCGGTTTTTAGCCATGCTAATGCTCCCCAGAAACATTTACTAAAAAAAATGTCTGAAGGACCTAAATGACATGGTGAGATGCTGAAGAGCTTCACTTGTTCATGTCCGTGACATATACATATTAGAACATGGAGGAACACCGATCTTACTTTGAGGCGTAGTTGCACACGAGATAGACAGCGTTCTCCCATATTTGTCCCCACACATTCATCCTGGGGCATACATGTACAGCACAGCCCACTCGATTAGTGGTTGCCCAGACCAACTATAAAGGAAGAAAAAAAAAAATCAAATTTTAACATAGCAAACACTGAATGAGGTGGTTCTACACCAGACACGCAGCTCAAAAAAACTAACCAGCAGTCTGAGGAAGCATCTGCCAGTCTATCCAAATGAATGGTACCACAGGGACTTCCAGTCAACACAGTCACATCATGTCAGCACACTTTGCTCTCATAATCACTTTCATAACTCAGAAATGCAAAACAGAGCAGTTTGAGAGCAAACAGAAGACAGCATGGGACCCAAACTGTCCAAGGTGCAATAAAATGTCTTATTAAACGGAAAGCTGCTGCAGCAGTGTTATAAATGAATAATGTGCCATATGAGAGCATGTGTTCCAAAACTCCTCCTCAGTTGTGCTTTGCCTCTTCAGGAATGTTTATCTTTTTGCTAGAGGCTACTGGAAACAGTAAGTCAGAGACACCGAGCTCCGTTCTACACAGTGTCAATTTTTAAGCGCCGTCCCCGCAGACGCACACCAATCAGCACGATGCCAAAGACGCTTTAGTGCTTCTCCCAAATGAAAGACAAGGATGCAGTGCTTAAATTAGACACTGTCACCTCTCTGCGGCATCTTCAAAAGAGGGCAAGTCAAACGGTGAGCGATGTCTGGTGTTTCCGGAAATGACTGCCAGATGCTGGTGATCGGGTTTCAGACAGTCTAGAAGAGGATGTTGCTCCTCCCAGTCTGCTTCTTTGTGATGGTGTTGGCCTCTCCATAACTCTGCCTATAAAGACTGACAGGTACAGCATGAACTGCACTACATGTACTGATTTTTAACGCTATTCAGTGACACCTGTGATGTGACCATAGGCCAGGGGTGGCCAAGTTCGGTCCTGGAGAGCCACATTCCTGACACTCTTAGTTGTCTCCCTGCTCCAACACACCTGAATCCAATGAAAGACTCGTTAGCAGACTTTTAATGAGCCTTTCATTGAATTCAGGTGTGTGTGCCACCCCTGCCATAGGCTGTCTGTATACTGGACAAAGCATGCGTGACCTCACCCATAGGATTTCTATACAGAGCCGGAACAGCCAAGATAAATGTCGTATCTGGGCGTCAACATGTTGGCAGCAGCCGCACTGATTCATGATGATCTCATTAATGCATAAAGGGGTGGAGCATGAGTGGCTCAGTGTGTAACGAAAGAAGTCTGAGTCAGCTAAGGTAACAGACAAACCTCAGTTCAGGTGTTTATAGAATCATATTCTTGGGGACTCTGCTATGGTTCTCCTCACGATTTTCTTTGGTATGAACAAGCAGAGGGTCACCCCTTTGAGTCTGGTCTGCTTGAGGTTTCTTCCTCAGAGGGAATTTTTCCTTACCACTGTTGCTCTGGGGGTTGGTAAGGTTAGACCTTACTTGTGTGAAGTGCCTTGAGGCAACCTTGTTGTGATTTGGTGCTATATAAATGAAAATAAATTTAAAAATATTGCATATTTTTTTCAGTAATCCTGCATTAATAGGACTTAACAAATCAGGCTACCGATAGCTGCTAAAAGTACTACCCATCAGAATACATCATTAAATTTGAAGAGAATTTTGCTCTGCATAAATATATTACAGCAGGGATGCCTTAGATGCTTCACCGCACAACAAACTATATTATCCTAGGTGTTTGTAATAAAATTCTCCAACATGACAGACACAGCCTTCCACAAAAACTAGCAGCTGCACTGAGTGGAGTTATGGTTGGACGCTATGAGAGCCAGAGTCGCTGGGCTCAGCCGCTGTCACTCAAAGTGATCACACCCCCAATTATACAAAACTTTATTGCTTAAACTGTCTTAACCCTCTGGGGTCCAAGGGCATTTTTTTGGACAGTTCACTCGCCTGGCATAAATGTTTTATTATTGCTGTTAACAGCTCTCCCTGCATCCCACAATCAAGTTTTATGTCTCTTTTTTTCAGGACAACCTGTGCTTTCATAATATATATGCTTTTGTTGTGTTTTATAAGTGTAATAAAGGTTTACAATCAAAAATAAGGAAGGAAAAAGTAAAGCAGAAAATTATTTTCCACACACATTTATTCAAAACACACAACAAACTATAATAAACAACTGTTTTGACACTTTATAAGGTAATTTGAGGTCTTGTGTGAAAGACTGTACAACAAAAAGGTTCAAACAATAAACACAAATGCACATTTTGAACAATATATATGCAAAATGGTCTATGCGTTTTTTTGTCTTCATGGTAAAAGCAACAGCGTTATCCAGTAACATTCACATGCAAACTAGTGGAGCAATCCTGACTGTTACACACTCTCTGTTTGAGCACGTGAGATTGTCATCAGAGGCTCTCTGTCTGCTTTCAGTGATCGCTGTGCGTAATGGCACAGGACGCATTTGGAGCCCAATAGTATGTACTCATTGGAGCACCCAGGGGGTATTCAAACGGGCCAACTAGTAACATATCACTGCTGAAAGCGATCTTTGGCTTTTCATGTGAGGTGAATCTGACCTACGATTGGATTTTGGAAAACCATGTGACGGTGAACCAATTCCGATTGGACACTCACATTGCGCACGTCATCACACAGCTTCTTTGAGGAGTACAAAGATGGCCGATGGCTGGCTCAAAAGTCCGCGGAGTTAACGTTTCAGCAAAAAAAAGTAAGTTTCTATCTCATATCATTAAAAAGTTATTTATAATTTAGTAAATCTTGGTCTTAGCTGTTGTATACGATGGCGTCGGCCCCAGAGGGTTAAACTAAGAAGCTCTTAAGTTTGACATTTTAACATGGATTTTTATGGGAATGTGCTGTGTTTTGGAGTCAGCCTTAAGCAGCTAGTCAAGGAACTGCAACTTTTTCATCTTGCGGTAGAGCTTCATCTAACGCCATCAAAGCTTCCCGCTTGGACGTGATCAATCTTCTATATTACAGACCAAAAAATTAAATACATAAATTAAAAAGGCCTGATTAATGCCAACAGGAACTTCACTTGTTGTCAATTCCTAGATATATATGACTGGTAGGTTTAATCAAGAAGAGCAGTATTTTATTTTACACAGTACTTCATTAAAATCTTGTGCATAATTTTTAAAACAATCCATAAAGCACTGGCCTGTTGGCCCTCAGGACCTGTATAGAACGTGCATTGGCCACACAATAAAAAATGATACAATGCAATGCTGCTGTATCACAGATACATCACCATCACGCAGAAGTGTTTTGCAGGAGAACCACAGAATAATAACTTGCACATTATGGTGTTTGCCCTTGTAATCTGCTTCATGCAGCAATAAAGATGGGCAGGATTGAAGCCGCAAGTTGTGGTCCTACATGCAGTGCATGCAGAGCTCAAGAATTTATACAAGGTCTGTTAGAAAAGTAACAGACCTTTTTATTTTTTGCAATAACCTTATGGATTTGAATCACGTGTGATTGCATCAACCAAGCTTGAACCTTCGTGTGCGTGAGTTTTTTCACGCCTGTCATTTGCGTCATTTTCCTGTGAGCACACCTTGTGGGAGGAGTGGTCCAGCCCCCTTGGCGGATTTTCATTGTCAGGAAAATGGCGGCGCGACTGCCGCTTTGCTAAATCAAAATTTTTTCAGAAACTGTGACAGACAGCCAGGTGGAAACGATTCGGAAAATTCAGATGGCTTTCGGTGAAGATTTTATGGAGATCACACAGATTAAGGAGCATTACAACCGGATTAAAGACGGCGCACAATGGCAGATGGTGCGCCGCACTCCGAGCGGTGATCGACAGGCTGAAACTACCAGATCATTTCAAAACTGAATGCTGTGTTGATCCGGGACGTTGTCTGACTAGCAGAGAAATGGCAAGAGAGGTGGACATAGCACTTTTCCTGCACATTCCACTGTTAAAGGAGATTTTGTAATGAAAGACGTGCGGCGGAATTTGCGCATCAGGACAGAGCCGCTCATGGCGCGGAACAAAAGCACCTCCGTGTTGGAAGTCTCAGGGGACATGCCCAGCTCTTCCACCATTCGGAATATTCAGACGGCTTTGGGTGGCTTTTCAGTCGAGTGAGTATCCGAGAAATTGTCGAAGAGCTGGGCATGTCAGGGCATGTCCTGTGAGACCAACACGGAGGTGCTTTCGTTCTGCGCCATTAGCGACTCCGTGGCGAATTCCTCCGCTCTCTGCTAGTCAGACGACGTCCCGGATCAACACAGCATTCAGTTTGGAAATGATCTGGTCGTTTCAGCCTGTCGATCGCCGCTCGGAGCGCGGCGCACCATCCGCCATTGTGCGCCGTCTTTAATCCGGTTGTAATGCTCCTTAATCTGTGTGATCCCCATAAGATCTTCATCAAAAGCCAGCTGCATTTTCCAAATGGTTTCCACCTGGCTGTCTCTCACAGTTTCTGGAAAAATTTGATGCACCGCTGCTCCAGCCATTCAGACATTTCCCTCACAATGAAAATCCGACGAGGGGGGAGGACCAGTGCTCACTCAAAGCCTGCTCACAGGCGAATGACGCAACCGACAAGCGTGAAAAAACTCACGCATGCGCACGAAGGTTCAAGCTTGGCTGATGCAATCACACGTGATTCAAATCCATAAGGTTATTGCAAAAAATAAAAAGGTCCGTTACTTTTGTTACAGACCTCGTATAAATAAATATATATATATATATATGTGTGTGTGTGTGTGTGTGTGTGTGTGTGTGTGTGTGTGTGTGTGTGTGTGTAGCCATTTTATTAGTGTTATTATACAATTTATATGCATGATTTGATTTGTTCCCACATTTGATTAGGTCGTGCACTGTGCCAAGCTGAGTCATGTCAAGTCAATCCAAATCACATCACGGTGTGTGTGTGTGTGTCGGGGGGGGGTCACACATGGCGTACACCCACTAAGGAAGCCCTTGCAGAGAACAACCTCATCCAAAAGGAGAGAAAGCTGGAAAGTGCCTATAATATAACACGTGCCCAAAATGAACAGATGTCAGGTGCCATGTTTGGAGGGGTGGTGGTGGTAAGAACACACTTTTTTCGTGCTCCCGTCATGAAATGAGTCACATTTTCGTGAAGCTATTATTTTACTATTTCTAACCCTACCCCTTCCCTTAACCATAACCATAAGCCCCACAGACACCCCTCCCCCGCTTCACCCCGCATTTCATGATACTGTCACAAAATGGCGTGAGATTGGGTTGGTATATGCTTGTGGGTTGTGGGGGTGCTGAAAGTGGTGTCCTCCCAGGGCATCATGCAAGCTAGGACTGCCTGTGGAGTCTTACATAAGTCCTCCCCCACTATGGTTGGTGTTTTCTGTCTTCCCACAATGTTGTGGTTTCTTTTTCACCTTCAGTTGATTTGTCTCACCTGAGTGTAGTGGGTGCACATTGGTCCAGCGCAGCGTTCTGGGCACCAGGGGTTGCACTCATGGGGGTACGGATAGGTATAGTCCTTGACCTCATCATACCACGCCTGGACATGGTAGGCAGGGGAGCGGTACCTGAGGCACACACACACACACACACACACACACACACACACACACACACACACACACACACACACACACAGTAGGTTCAGTCACAAGCCAAAGACATAAAAGTAAAAAGGGAGAAACAGTGAAACAGTATCGGGGAGCTACCAGGTACTTTGGTTAAACTTTAAAACACTGCAGGACCAACCTTCCTCCATCCTTTCGGCCTCAAATGATGAATCCTGGCACACAGAAAAGCATTCTGTTCCCCTCCATAACAGGGGAAGTGAAATCAGGCCGGGGGGAAAACAAAAAGAATGAAAGCAAACCTAAACAAGGCTCTGCTGCCTAACAAATCAGCTCTAGTCATTATGATAAACATTTCTTTTTACGGTATTGAGAAGTACTGAGCTTACAGCTAGCTTACAAGTGGCGGGCAGAGAGGGAGAGGGGAAAGAAAGAACTGTCGGCTTTGCTGGCACAGGAAGAAAAGAAAGGAAGAGGGAGGGAGGGACGAAACTGTGAGAATGAGAGCAGATTCCTGGAAGGACACCCGCTGCTATAGCTGAGCCTGCTGTCTGCCGATCCCCTCCATCCTAAACCCAACAGCAGTGACAAACACCGCACTACACACCTCTAAGGCGTGGGACCTGCAAAGGAGTTCTTAGTTCGATGTTCAGAGGAATATCACAAAAGGACATGAATACGCATCAATTCCCATTTGGTGACTTTGAGTTGCAGCAGAGCTGATAAAATTTTGGCATGGATCCTGAGCAAGGTGCAGATCTTTCTTTTGATCATTGAGTTTTGAATGTAATGACTTTGACCTTGGCTCCTTTGATCCTGATCAAAAGATGGATCCTGCCTTTGATCCTTGATCTCTGAGCTTTTAATTCTGATTACTTTGATTCTGAACCTTTTTTGGATCTTTGACCTTTGATTGTGATTCTTTTAGTCCTGGTTGCAGGATCAGATTTTTCAGGGTTTAAAAAAACAAGGATCTAATTTAAGTGTTTTATATCAAATCAACATAGACAGACAGCAAGTCATCAAGGAGCGTGCGCTGGTGCTGTGCTTTGCCGTATCGATGATCCCACAGAACAGCCTTTTGTCCTGGATGGTGTTAGATAATATCTGTGCTAATTCTTTGTTTTATGTTAGCTATTAAGTATTTGTGTTATTTGTTTGGAAGTTCTGAGAAATATGTTAAGTTTTACTCTATCATCTGTCCAAGTTTCAGATACAGGGAGAACTCCCCCTGTTGGTGAGAGCCAGTAACATTAGAAATGTGAGACTAAACCACACCTATGTTAACACCCACAAGGTGTAAAAAGTGTTGTATGACTCATTTTAGGGGCCTTTCACAAGATGGACACTGTCTGTGAGGGTCCCAGGCCTGGTTTCTAACGTGACCTTGAATAAACTCAAAATGAGGAATACAATGGTTTGGTTTTTGGTAAGGGGCAGAATTTTACATAAAAAGAACCAGGTAGAAATAACAATGGCATCCAACCAGGCAGACAACTGGTCCATTCCCAAATCTCTAAAATAACCATCTATCTGCTGCAGCTAGGAGAACATGGGTGTCCCCTTCACCTTCTCCTGCTACTGCGGTCCTCAACACTCAGGATCATGCGTGTTGGATTATGCACAAAGAAATGGGCTACATGGCCAAAATGTCTAAGCTGAAGCTCCCTCACAATGCAGCTGATACTGCCGATCTCAGTCTCTCTTAGTAACAACTCATTTCATCCAAAGTCATTCCAGCGGTACCCAAAGATCCTCTGAAAAGATCTCGTACTAAAGACACGTAGTCACCACCTTAGGTCAATGGATAGTACCCAAACAGACAGGACTGAAAACATAACTTCCTTGGTCGAAGTTTCAGCAATCAGGATAGAAGATGAGTGATCAGGGTGAAACCTAAAGACTGACAGTGAGTCACTTTAATTAAAGACCACTGTAGGGTCTTAGTGAAGGCGTCTGATACACTTGGTAGCCACAGGAGAGCAAAAATCTACACAGATAACTGTATTTCAGTGTCTGCTGTAGCTGATGAGACATCGTTAATAAATTGTACTTGATGGCCTCATATTTGACCTTGACCTTAGACCTATGGCCTTGACATCACTTATATTGTGAGAGGACGGTCTCCACTGAGTTTATCCATTTGCATTTTGAAAATATCACTGCAGATAGACAGACGGACAGACGAACAGGCATGACACCATCCTCCTTCCACTTTGTGGTGAGGTCTGGCAGGTTTTGTGCTACAAAACATCTGAAATAAAATATGATGTAAAGCAGGAGCCCCTGACTATCTTAATTTAAATTATAAGGTCTTTTTAATCTAAATCTTAAAGATAAATGTGTTTGGGATTTCACGTTAAACATTTCAACCTGTCAGTGTAGAAATTATCTTAGTCTTCAAATGGCTCAAGTGTGATATGTCTCCTAGATGTCCAGAGCTGGACCCTGGTTTCCTCTGGGAGACACGCCCACTAAGATGGTTTACACTGTGCAATATGGCTACATGTCATGTGGGAACAAAATGGTCCAATTTATTGCATTGCTCTTGCTGCTCCCTTTAGAGAGAAGACATGTTGAACAGCAGCACATAGACACGTTATTTCTTAAGCCCAGGTTACACATAGACGGTTTTGTCCGCGGGTAGTACGTAGACCAAAGTTCGCGGTAGTTCCGGCTGTTTTCGCGGTGGAAAGGGGCGGAGCATTTCGCTGGCGTTTTGAGCGCCGTACTAGCCGCAAATACGCGGATAAAACACTGCTAAATCTGCCGAATAAAGCGGAGTTTTGATGCCGTAGCATCCGGCACACATCAGGCAACGGGGGTTAATACTCAGCTCTATCCTTTACAATCACAGGTTAAGACGCGCGTGAGAACGGCGGTGTTCTGCTGCCGCCGATAATGTCCTGTGTACTGCTGGATTTATCCAGGCAAATCCTGCGTTACTCCAGGAACTTTTGCTTATAGGCACCGCCCCCAGAGTATAATAGGCTGAAGCAGCTGTCAGTGCAGGGAGAGGGAGTGACAGGGAGCTCATCTCTCAGCCTTTTCTTTTTTCTCCTTTTCCCCCTCCTCAACGTGTTGCTCGTCTACGCCACAGGACTACCCTCTGCTTCTGAACCAGACCTCTTGGTAAGTCCTTGCCGCTGCCAATTTTATTTTAGGAGGTATACTGGAGCTTCTCTGCAAAAATATCTGGAGCTGGCCGCGAGTGAGAGATCCTACAAAGACCACAGCATCATCTGCAAAGGTACCTTGGTCAGCAAATTCTACAATCCTACCCAACACCCAGTCCATGACAGCACTAAACAGAGTAGGAACTAGAACACATCCTTGATGACCACCAAAAATCACGAGGAATAAGTCAGAGACTCTACCCCACTCCCGTGCTGCAGCACTCACAGCACCTGTGCATACTCTGGCCATGATGTCCAGCAGCTTTTTTGGGATCCCACCAATTCTCAGGATGTGCCAGACAGCAGCAAACTCAACCGAATCAAACATTATGTGGAAATCAACTTGGCTGCAAAGAAGCACTGCCAATATCCATGCTTGACCTCTGATATTTAAGACACCAGGGGCCTTATGAACAAACAGTGTATACACACAAAAACCATGCTTGCAACTTTTCCCACACAAAAACTGGTGTTTACCACTGATAATCCCCACCATTACGAGGACAAGCATAGGATTAATAGAGTCACTTGGAGAGTGAGTGAGTGAGTCAGCGAAATTTCTGTACCTAACTTCGCAAAACGTACTGCATATTCAATTTTGATATTTTATGTTCTGATAGACAGATACAGGAGAGGGCCAGGAGACAGGAGAGGACCAGTGACCCTTCTGTTCTGGGTCATGATGACATCTTTTAGCGTACAAAATGACCTTCACATAAATAAAGTAGCTTGTGGAGCCTTGTTGCTAATCGCTAGGTCCCGGGGGCCACTAAGACCACTGTTGCATTTGGCAGAGAGGAAATTAAAAATAAGATGAAACAGAATTGAACATAAAACATATGGTTATAATGATGAGGTCAAATCTCAAGCAAAATATAAGGTCTACATGTTTAGTGCAACCGAGAGTACAGAAGTTAGCGAAGATAAAAACTAGGTTGTTTTTTCATAAATCTCACCTGCCCCAGTGAACAGCCAGGTTCTGTCCAATCGACATGAGCAGGTCCTCAGGTCCGTGGTCCCACTGGCAGTGCTCCGCCCACTGAGTGGCAGAATCCTCTAACTCTTCATCCCATTCCTGCAGTAAACACAGCACAGTTTCTCGCCTGGGACGGTAAAAGCAGTGTTTTAAACACATCACAATACGTTTACCTGCATGATCCTCCACTTCTTCTCCTGAATCACTCAACACTTAACTAAAGCCTGTGGGAGGCCTCTGATCCTAGACTTCCTTCCTTGCGTGAAAACCGAGCTTCATGCAAGTACAGCATTAATTTTATGCGGTGACATCTGAGTGGAGCATCTGGCCCTGCTCCACTACAAACCTGCACCAATCACAGCTGAATTATCCACATTTCCTGAGAGGGTTTCTTTGCACCGGTAAAGAGGAGGATGGAAAAAGAAGAAGACACCTGATTTCCACTGAGGGGGAACAGAGCGGAGGAGGCTGGATGCCATATACAGCGTGGCCCCTCAGAGCACATCTCCTCAGTAACTTTCCACCCTTTTGGTGGTCACTGAATCATGCACACAGACACACTGCAACCCCAAGCACTAACACACACAGCTTGTTCACTGGAATTCAGGACAGACAGACACTTTCCTCCACATCTGACCGCACAGCAGAGGCCACACAGGCCGGCACTGTCTCGCTCAACGTAAGTGCTCAAGAGGCTTTTCAAGATCTTCGACTCAACAATAACCTGTCTCCGATTTTACAAAGTCATGTGCAGCAACATAGACCCATTTGAGATTAGCCTCTGGTGTCCTGTTTGTATAGGACACAATCTTGTGTACATAGTGCACGTTTCCAACATAGAGACAGGCGGTCTTTATTAGAACCTAAAAGCACCAGAGATCAGTTCTGCTGAAGTTAAAATGAAACTGAGACAAAACTAAAGATGAGATGGATTCATGATCATTGTTGACTTATTTTATGTCTACATACCCATAGTGGCGTGTGGGGTGTTGCACCATTTGCACTCAATGACACAAGTTGTTGAACAATGACACATTTTTTGTTTTCTCTGTACACCACCTCAGTGGAGTTATAATTAAACAATACAGACTTTCAGGTCTAATTCTCTTTAGAAATTACAGCCTTTTTTCCCCACTGCCTCCATTTTCAGAAGTCATTATTGATGTAAACTAAGTAAAAAACACATTTATTTAATTGGAAGTGTTCAGGTATCCATCCCCTGACATGTCTAAAAGAAACTTACTCATAGTGATGATTTTTTTAATCTTCTCCATCGTTTTTGTGGGAAAATTTACGCTGGATGTCTTTCCTGATGCAACCCTACTCATTCATCCAGAAAGTATTCATAGTGTTTCACTTTTTCCACATTTTGTTATGTTACAGCCTGATTGCAAAATGGATGAAGTTAATTTTTTTCCTCAGAATTCTACACACAATACCCATAATGACAATGTGAAAAAGTTTTTTTTTTTAGATTTTTGGAAATTTGCTAAAAATAACAAAACTAAGAAATCACATATACCTAAGTATTCACAGCCTTTGTCATGAAGCTCAAAATTGAGCTCAGGTGCATCCTGTTTCCACTGATCATCCTTGAGATGTTTACACCTCAAAGATACTCATATAATTGGAGTCCACCTGGGGTAAATTCATTTGATTGGACATGATTTGGAAAGGCACACACCTGTCTACATATAAGGTCCCACAGTTGACAGTGCATGTCAGAGCACAAACCAAGCATGAAGTAAAAGGAATTGTCTGTAGACTTCCAAGACAGGACTGTCTCAAGGCACAAATCTGGGGAAGGGTACAAAAACATTTCTGCTGCTTTGAAGGTCCCAGTGAGCACAGTGGCATCCATCATCTGTAAATGATGGCCACCCGTCTAAACTGAGCGATCGGAAGAGAAGGGCCTTAGTCAGGGAGGTGATCAAGAACCCGATGATCTCTCTTTCAGAGCTCCAGCATTCCTCTATGGATAGAGGAAAACCTTCTAGAAGGACAACCATCTCTGCAGTAATCCACCAATCAGACCTGTATGGTAGAGTGGCCAGACAGAAGCCACTCCTTAGTAAAAAGCACATAGCAGCCTGCCTGGAGTTTGCCAAAAGGCACCTGAAGGACTCTCAGACCATGAAAAACAAAATTCTCTAGTCTGATGAGAAAGATTGAACTCTTTAGCGTGAATGCCAGGTGTCATGTTCGGA
Organism: Thalassophryne amazonica; assembly: GCF_902500255.1. Lineage (NCBI taxonomy): Eukaryota > Metazoa > Chordata > Actinopteri > Batrachoidiformes > Batrachoididae > Thalassophryne > Thalassophryne amazonica. The sequence continues at coordinate 97,351,499 of NC_047104.1, read as the reverse complement.
GGAAACCAGGTGCCATCCCTACAGTGAAGCATGGTGGTGGCAGCATCATGTTGTGGGGATGTTTTTCAGTGGCAGGAACTGAGAGAGTAGTCAGAATTGAGGAAAAGATGAATGCAGCAATGTACAGAGACATCCTGGATGAAAACCTGCTCCAGAGTGCTCTTGACCTCAGACTGGTGCGACATTTCATCTTTCAGCAAGACAGTGACCCAAAGCACACAGCCAAGATATCAAAAGAGTGGCTTCAGGACAACTCTGTGAATGTCCTTGAGTGACCCAGCCAGAGCCCAGACCTGAATCTGATTGAACATCTCTGGAGAGATCTGAAAATGGTTGTGCACCGACGCTCCCCATCCAACCTGATGGATCTTGAGAGGTGCTGTAAAGAGGAATGGGCAAAACTGCCCAAAGATAGGTGCACCAAGCTTGTAGCAATTGCTGCCAAAGGTGTATCAACAAAATATTGAGCAAAGGGTGTGAAAACGTATGTACATGTAATTTCTTAGTTTTTGATTTTTAATTTAAAAAAAAAAATGTTGTCATTATGGGGTGTTGTCAAATTTTGCAGGAAAATTGGAGTTACTCCATTTTGGAATAAAGCTGTAACTTAACAAATTGTGGAAAAATTGAAGACTGTGAATAGATGCAGTGTGTGTGTGTGTGTGTGTGTGAGAGAGAGAGAATGATTCTGTTTCTCACAAAAACTATCAAAACTTATATCACCCACTCCACCAGGTGACTTCATTGACTGACTGATTCCATGTGTTTGTGATGTTAATTAGTGAAATCACCTAGTGGAGTGGGTGGTTGCAAAGAAAACCTGAACCCTCTCAGCCCTTTCTGGAATGAGTTGAAGACCTCTGATCTAGACCCTGGAAGCAGTTCATAGCCGGAGGGGTTGTGGTTGTATGATATTCTCATGCACAGACAGACACTAGGTATAATGCTCCTTGGTCAAAATGCAAAAAGATCCCAATAATAATGTCTCACCATATGCTCCATGTTGGAGGCGGTGGGGTACACTCCACCCCTCAGTTTGTTGTGCAGCTGGAGGATCTCCTCACGGTCTGACCAACGGATAGCTCTTCGGATCCTGTTGCCATTTCTGATGCTGGCATTGTTGTGGTCCACTTCATTCTCATAGTGGCTCAGGAGTTGCCTGAGCCCCTTGGAGTCGGGGAGGAAGAGGGAAGCAGAGTCCCTGACACACAGCAGCAGCAGCGTCAGGGACAGACCGAGGACAGGGAGCCAGGCCTTGGCAGCACAGATCATCCTGACACTTTCAGGCTGCTTCAGAAAAGACAACTGCTGATGAGACGGTCCTGGAACAAATCTAGAGAGGAGATGATAATTCATCAGTATGAGCCAACACCAGTTACAAATCATCACCAAACAGATCAGTGGACCAATGAAGGAGGCACTTTCCCAAGATATGTGCAAAATTTATGTGCCAGCTCAGTAAGTGTTGCTCAGCACGTGCATCACTGATCCTGTCAGTGGGATTTCTGAAAAAACTCATATGGAGGAACTATGTTTGTTTTCAAGCATTCACTATCATTACTGCAGCTGCCTGAGCTTTATGAGCTTGAGACGCAATCTTACTTTTACTTTCTGTTCCCGAGAGTCAAAAAAGAGGATAGCAGGCTGTAGAGTTTCTACCTTCTGGAACAGTTTGCCTGTGGATGTTATAAAGTCCTCTTCTTACCTACACTTATTAATTTGTACACAAAATTACATAAATATTTTATCATTCATTCATATATTTTTATTCAACTTTTTGTAATAACAATATTCCCAGCCCAGGTAATAGCATATAAAGCTTGTACAGCAAAAATGTAGATGAGTGGGTGAGTGTGTTCACCCCAGTTTGAAACCTTTCCAACACCCGTGTTTCAGACCATTGTTCTGAAGTCCTTACTAAAAGGAAGACATCACTGGCTGTGCTACCACAGGCTGAATCTTAACTGATGGGTGGTTCATGAATGTTCATCTGTATAAAATTATGAATTTCATATGTAAAGGTGACAATCAGTGCAGGGTCTGTACACGCAGTACCATGAACATTGCTTGTATCAGTCATTACATCCGGCCAAGGACGCAATAAAATCATTGGCCTTTATTGATTTATTTATTTATTTGTCTGTCTGATAGCAGGATTATGTCAAAACTACTTCATGAATTCTCACAAATCTGCACCACAGACAGATGGTCATGAAAGACTCCACTGACTTTTGGAGGTGATCTGGATCCGGATTGGCGGATGTTAGAAATCTCTGATTAGTCTTGCTAGCACATATTTTAATTTAAAGCCATGATCACTATTTTACAGTTTTCTTTAAAATACTGTGAAACAAGTACAAACATACAAGATAAAAACACAACATCATAACAACACATTTAGTGGTCTAATGACTAAAAAAAAATGAATTGCTTAAATCTGGTTTTGGTTTCAGTGTGCAAGTATGGCATTTTATCTCGAGAAACACTTGAAAATGTCTACATGCCTTGCAATAATTTTGTATTAAGAGCTCTACTTATACTCAAAACGTGATCTGTAGTTCCATTTGGGTATGTCACATGAGTCACAGAGTAACTCAGCAGGTTAGCACAAGCAGGAGTTTAATTTTGGACTGTTGTGCACAATTAAACCATTTCAGTCATTTCAACATTCACAGACAAAGAAGTGTAAGGTATATTTAACCATATTTAACCATTAAAGATTACAAGAAAACATCAGAAAAACAATTTAATCCTACATCCATAAGAACAGTTAAAATTAAAAATTAAATTAAAATGAAACAGTTAAAATTAAAATATCAAGCACAAACAAGAGCAAACAAAAATTTCTGACGAGAATGAGCTGGATCAACTGCAAAATTCAGTGGAGTCTTCATACGCTAATGTTTATCGCTGGTATAAATTTGGTGAGAATCCGTGAAGTAGTGTTGACGTAATCTTTCAAAGCCTATGTAAAGTGAATCTTGATCCAGAATCTGGATCCAGATCACCTCCAAAATTTCATGGGGTCTTCTATGCTTTAAATATCTATCTGTGGAGAAAATTTCATCAAAATCCGTGCAGTAGTTTTTGCATAATCCTGCTAACAGACAGACAAATAAATAAATAAATAAACTCAGATGATTTTATTACATCCTTACCGGACGTAATAAAATGTACGGACCAGCAGAACTGTACAGACCAGCAGGACTTGTGTGTTGTGACAGCTCTCTGTTACACATTCACGGGCGCACACACATAGCCACTGTCTTATTTTAATTTAAAATAAGACAATAAGTCCCTTTGGCTTGTTTCACTCTGGATGGCCACAGCAGATCTGAGATTTGGCACGTTTTACAGCAGATGCCCTTCCTGACACAACTCCACATTACATAGCGAATGAGCAGCGGTGGCCTTGAACGGGGAACCTGTGACACAGCAGATGCAAGCACACTAACCGCTTGGCCACCTGCCCATAATCAAAATAAGATAAAGGCATAAAACCAAAGGTAAAAGATGAAGTTATACAATACAACCCCTTTAAACTCAGTTGGTAAATGTACCACTAACTGACTCTGGAGTTGTTGCAACAGAAATATACTAACACGTGTGGATGTTTTTATATAATCATCATTATTAGTTTGTAACAGAAACTGAGCAGTAGAATTTTATAAAAGTTGTGAAATTGCTGTAATTTCAGCTCAGCTTGATAGGATCTGTTTTTCAGCACTCAGAGACCCTTGTGTCAGTGACCCTGTATCTGAAAAAAGGTGATTTAAAAAAAAAAAATCACAAACACAGAGAGAGGTGCAGTCGGTCAGTGTGATGAGAAAAGAACGAATAAATAAACCAATTTCTAGCTGGCTCTGGCATCCTCGAATCCCTTCACCACTTTGCCTCTGGCTGAAAAGCCATCCTGAGGTCTGGCTGAGGTTCTGTCAGCATGCTGTGCCAGCTGAGCTCTGTGCCCCCTCACACCGAGCCTCAGCTCCTCTGTCTGTGCCCTTCTCATAGTGCTCATGAATTTTATACCAGAGTGACAGACAGAGCAGAAAACATACAGGACTGCATCCTCTCTGTTGTCCATATGTGATCAGGAGGATGCAAAGAAACACAAATCTCATTTCAACACACCTTCAGTGATGTCTTACTGTTTGGGTTGAAATTACACATTTACTCAGTTGCTCACAGAACTGGTGCTGTTCTAGCTAAAAATCCATGTGGCAAAGTTTGCCAGCTCAAACACTGATATTTTTTACTCATAATTGATGAAAAAAAAAAAAAAAAAATCTACCAAAACAACCTCTCACACTAAAGCTGATCTTCATGAAAGAGTTTCTTCCAAACTTCTCAGAAATGACTGACTGTTAAATGAGACTGCGCAGACAGCTGCTGTGTGCACTTTATTTCTCACCTCTGCTGGGATCCTGCGGGTTGAATTGCGCACTTTCCTCTGCGCTCTGGATTATTCCTGTCGGAGAGGACCTGCTGGCGCACAGCTCGCTGCCTGTTGGCGCTGCTCCTGAAGGAACTGTGTGCCTCCTGTGCGCCTCAGTGCCTTATATAGAGAAGGAGACCCCGGGGGTTGGGGGATGAATCCAGTTTTCTCACTCCCCGCCACATGCCCAGCCTTTCTGAAGCAGGCCACTTTCTTGGCAAACTGTGCACACTGACGCGTCAGCGGTGCGCATTAGATCACCTTCTGTGTTTGGTTGTACCAAAACATATTCTACACAAATCTTCACACCATGTCCTATATAAGAAGGAAGAATTCTCACCCTTCAGTAAAATGTAGAAAATCATAACTCATATTTTTATTTTCTTACAGTGGGACAGAACAAAATTATGAATAAATGACCTTATCTGAAACGACTTGAAAGAACTCCTGAAACTGGAAGAGCTCGAAGTCTGATCTACTGCAGAGGGCATATGACACCAGGCAGTGTGGGACAACAGGAACAGTGTGTCGTGGTTGTGGGTTCACTTTCCGTACACTGCAGCACCCTAAACCTATTTACAACTACAACCTTACCTGACATAAAATGATGACCGTGTCCTCAAGTGATCATATGGGGTTCTCTTTTTTTTTTTTGCAGCTGACACCTACTTTGTAGTAGAACCAGTGGCGGCTCCAGAGATTTTTTTTTCTGCCGGTGCTATGGGGGAGCTTGGTACTTTTATGAGGGTGCTATGAAACAAGGGCTTCTCTGCTACACCTCTGCCACATTCACGGGTGCATGCACATAGCCATATTCTGATCTGTGACAGTCACTAATAACATACAGAATGACCAAAATCACACACACAAACCTAGGCTACTACACATGTAGCCTGTAGCCTCAGGGAAAAAATGCCAACGGCAGGCGGAAAGAAAATCTTTCACATACCATTGATGTCTTCATAACAGCACAATGCGCCCGTTGTTGTCGTTAAGAGCAAAAGCATCAATGATTTGGTTGCTGTCCAGGGGTTGTGTTCTCTGAGGGGTAATTGCCAGGAGTGACACCGGGTCACTGGTTTGTCTGTGCTGTTCCTCAGGTAGTTCTTTAGGCCACACAGACTTCACTTCTTTCCAGTGCCACTCATGGATATTTTGGCAGCAAAAACCAAACCATTTCAGCAATTTGAAACTACACTCACTGCAGTATGATGTCATCATGACATCGCCAAACGTGATGTCATTGAATGTCATGTTACACTCATTTTGTGTAAAACAATCAGTTCTGTTGATGAATGTTTATTTTCTTTCATGAGTGAAATATTTATCTAATCACATAAATCTGAAAACGCCAGAAGTGTCTTGCTGTGGAAAACTGAAAGGATGATGTCATCGCCCTGCCTCTGTAACCCGTTGTTAACCATAAATAAGCACAACAATCTAATTTTTCTTTCCTACCATCGTGATACCTCCATCACGGAAATATTGAACAAGTATGTCCTGTTTCCAGCAGCAGAAATCAGTGCATAAATGAGCAGAAGGCACATTATAACAGGTTGTTTGTATTACTTGTATCCCACAATGCAGTGCATGTTAGCACTATTGGATCCCTTTGCCCTGAAAATGTGTATTTATCCACTGGAATCAATATCTTAGGTCATCTACAAGACAAGATGTTGAAAAAAAAGCCAAACATTAGTAGAAAAAGGTGCTCTGAAAATGCACCATCATAGGTCAGTGCCATCTCCTACTTATACACAGGGTTTTCTAAGTAGTGATCAAACAGTTTGCATGTTATTCTACCATGATCTTGATTTATTTCTGAAATGAGATAATTACAAGGAGAAAAGCAGGAAAGCAGAATACTAGTCACTATCTTTTAGAGCTATAAAGCACCATTTTTGTTTTGTGTAACCATGAAGATGGTAAGGACTACAACAGATAGATAGGGCAAGTGTAGCTTCAATGAGAATGTGGTCAATTCAGTTTAATTTATTTATATAGCACCAAATCACAAAATAAGTCACCTCAAGGCAATTCACCAGGTCAGGTCTAATCTTACCAGCACCTCTGAGCAAACACGTAGGCAACAGTGGTAAGGAGGTCTCTGCCATACAAGGTCACCTTGTTTAGCAGAGACTTATCTCAAAAACATCACAGTTTATTGCCTGATGGAAATCTGACTTTTCACCCCAAAGACCTTGACCCCAGTTACTTTAACCTTCATCTGAATGATTAATAATTATAATAATGAATTTTATTTATAAAGCCCTTTACATTAAAGGCAAATCTCAATGTTCTACACAAAAAAGATTTTAAAAGCACATATAAGATACATTAAAAGAAAGTAGCAGTCGCATTAATTGGCTTTCCTGAACAGAAACATCTTGAGCTTCTCCTTGAAATGCTCTACAGTCTGTGGTGCCCTCAGGCTTTCTGGAGGGGCATTCCAGAGTGGAGGGATTGCCGTGAAGGCTCAATCTCCCATTGTATGCAGACATTGGGGAAGGGGTCTACGTATAAAGAGCATATTGAGTGTCCCATCCTCTGTATGAGGCCCTCAACCTCTCTCACTGTGGTGGAGAAAAACTGAGAGAGAGACAGTCCACTGGCTTTGATGTGAACAAGTCCAGGAGTGGGGAGGCTAGAGACAGATGGTGATAAGCAGATGGTGTCTCCATGGGTGCTAGTCTTCAGTCATATGACTGATTTCAGTCAAAATCAAAATTTAGATTCTGTTATTTCCGTATAATAAATCAGCTGGACACTCGTGGTTCACCGTTGTGAATGTCGACGTGGGAAATTGTCTCGTCTTTTCCCATCCATCACAATTTCCACAGACCACTGTTATCTGGATGGGTGAGAAAAGTTACTGAAACACATTCAAATGGTAACGACTGTTAACACTTTAGTTAAATGTGTTAAATCTGTTGAAAAACATCACATAGCCCAAAAATATGCTGAATTAATAGCAAAGAAATGTCTCTCAAGTCCAAACCAGGAGAGGGAAAAAAATCAGCACAACCCTGTGTGAAAAATAAGAGACGCCCACCCAACCAGCTTGTGGATTGTTTGAAGAAGAAAAAAAAATGAGTCCTGCAAAATAAAATAATGAGTTCTGTATACATACATTTGAATTTTGACATTAAAATCCTTCTACTGTGGTGCAGTAACAGTCACTGCATAAGGTGAAGTTATACGCTACAATAAAATTGTAATAAAAGTATGCGAAAATGTATTCATATTTGGTTCAGTTTACTATAATTGATTAAAGTATGATTTTACAGTGAAGTGATTAAGATATTCTCCAGAAAATTGAGAACACTGATTTTTCTGAGTATGAATTGTGTGTCAAGAATCTACCAGAATGCACCAAAATGCACCTTTTTTTTTTTTTTAATTCTGTGGGAGCATACCTCGAACCACCCTAGAGGACTTTGCACCTTCAGCACTTCCAAGGGCAAAACAGTTTCAATCAAAAGAAATTTCTCACCAGCACCCAAGTGTCTACTGTATGAAATGTACAATGAAATTATTGCACGTCTCCTCAGTGGGATTATTGTAGTTGTGGGTTTAGGGTCTGAGCAGATGATTTATTATGGAAATTTTTTTTTTTTAGAGTTGCCAGAACTGTTTTAGATTTTGTTAGAGTAATATCATGATCTGACAGTGGCACCTGCTCTCATATAGCTTTTTTTGGTGTTCTTGATAGGCCAGTTTGGAGACAGTTAGGCTGGCTGCAACAAAACGCCTTTATCCACCGGAGCTCAGTATTAACCACGGGGCAGATTTTGAAAAGGTGACCACTTGTGATTTGACAGGACAGACGCGTGGGCCTCAAGGATGTTCTGGAGGTAAATGTTGTAATAGTCAACTAATTCACTGACTGAGGTAAAGTGGGGGACAGTAGAGAGGTCCACAAACTCAGCAGCAGTATGACTGGAGGGCATGTCCACATGGAAGTTCAGGTTACAGAGTGTTAGTACACTGGATGATGATGCGCAGAAGGATGAAAACAGCTTGTGCTTTTCTATAAGTGAAAAAGTAAAACTGGAGTTATGGGTGAGCAGGCTAAACTGTTTCTGTTTCCTAAAAACAGACTAAAAATATCATTAATGCATTTTGTCAGGAAACACTGCACAACCAAAATCTATTTTATTGCGTATGACAATATGCAATTTAAAAAAAAAAGGGGGGGGGAAGAAAGAACTAAATCAAGATGGGGAATGGTGTTTACTGTTGGATCCTTGCGGGGGGCGTGCGTGCATAAGTGAAAAGCTGAATAAATGCTACTCAGTTTGGGAACGCAACCTTTCAGTATGTAATGAAGCTAGTTAAAGATATACAGGCTTTCAAATTTCACACAACTGACTAAATTTAGTTTCTCCTGAAATCCAAGCACTAACATGTAGGTTTATTTTTGAAACGTGTTTCAAAATTACAGCTCTTTATAATAAAGAAAACATATTTATGTGGGGGGGGATCGCATAATGAATAGTTTATTTTCTTTCTCACGCTGTCTACGGGAGGGTGTACGTGTGTGCATACCTGAGTTTTTGAAAAGACCGGAAGTTACCTTTGGCGAAGGTAACCCATCAACCGAAATCAAGGTACCTTTGACCCCGGGTGATAGTGTGCATGCTGACGTCCGTGAGATGTCTTGTAAATTACTTCAGAGATGTTATCTGGTTACAAAAACAGTGTTTGTAGTTTTATAAGTGTTTATTTCTCACTAACTTTAACATAATATATAAGAAACATGTTAGATTTACACAGAAACAGCGTTTTTTGAGTGTTTTCCACCAGGATGGATTAGCAGCCAGAGAGAGACTAGTCAGCAGATGTCACTGTGCCTCTACTCTGATTGGTTGTCACAGTGTCCTTCCCAGAATCCCTCGAGCAAGTCGAGGGAAGCCCCCACGTGATTGACATCGCTATATCATAGACTCTATGCATACATTCGGACTCAGGCTCATACAGATACACTGGGGCATCATGATACAGGGTGTGCAACATAAACAGACCTGTAATAAGACATTTATCACATATTACAACAAAAATAAAGAACAAGAACCATATAATTATCATCAACTCCATTTAATAACAACTCATTTACTCACTACACCAACAATGTTCATTCAACACTTGTGCTAATAATAAATAACATAACACAGTAGGTCTGACCTATAGGTACGGTCGGACATCTGGGTCCTTGATGCGCGCACACATAGCAAAGCACGTAGTAACCAGCGAGCCGCTGAAAACAAACTGCTGTCGCGCTCATTTCCTACTTGACATCCATCGCGCTCACATCGTTCTGCCACGTTTTTTCTACTAAATGTACACCAGTTTTCACAGAGAATGCCACAATCATGTGTTGCAGTTGGCTATACCAACCACGATAAGATTGTTTTTTTTTTCAAGGTCCCAAAGCGCCACAAAAGTCCAGACAGAAGGAATAAATGGCTGGCTGCTATCAGCCGAGTAAATGAGGATGGTCATGGGAATAACGCCGTCGGATCACTAGTTGGTCAGATCGTTTATGGTCAGAACTACGATGGTATCTGATCGTCTTCAAACCTCCAACTTTCGTTCTTGATTACTGAAAACATTCTTGGCAAATGCTTTTGCTTTAGTCCGTCTTGCGCCGGTCCAAGAATTTCACCTCTAGCGGCACAATACAAATAGAACCGGAGTTCTATTCCATTATTCCTAGCTGGGGTATTCAGGCAACTGGGCCTGCTTTGAACACACTGATTTTTTCAAAGTAAATGCTTCAGACCCAGTGGGACACTCAGCTAAGAGCACTGAGGGGGCACCGAGAGGCAGGGGCTGGGACAGACGGCAGCTTGCCTCACGGCAGGCCATCAGCTCAAGATCCAACTAGCAGATTTTTAACTGCAGCAACTTTTGTACACCTATCAAGGCTTTCATATGAGGTCTGTCCAAATGATCTGGTTGTTTCAGCGGGGTGTCAGCCTGTCGGTCGGTGCTCGGAGCGCGCCACGCGCCGCGCTCTCAGCAGCTGTGGGTGGTCTTTAAACCGGCTGGAGCACTCCTTAATCTGTGTAATCCCCAAAAAATCGTCGCTGAAAGCCATCTAAATTTTCCGAATGGTGTCCAGCTGGAGGTCTCTCACAGTTTCTGAAAAAATTTGATGCAGCAAAGCTCCAAATCGCTCAGACATTTATTCGCAATAAAAATCCGACGAGAGGGGTGAACCACTGCTCACACAAAGCCTGCTCACAGGCGAATGACGCAACCAATAGGCGTGAAAAAACTCACGCATGCACATGAAGGTTCAAACTTGGCTGATGCCATCACACGTGATTCAAATCCATATGGTTTTTGCAAAAAATAAAAAGGTCCGACACTTTTTGGACAGACCTCGTACACCATTTGGCATGACAAAATCGGCAGGCCTTTGTGAATAAACAGCAGTAAAGACTACTATATCAACAATGGTTGTGAGTGCACATACAGTTTGTTTTCAGTGGCGATCACCGCTGGACTGATAGTATTGCACACCGGGCATTTGCCCGGTGGCCTGATGGCCTATGGATTTTTTTTTTTATTATTATTATTTTTTTACGAAGTAAAGCGAGCTTTTCATCCACGTTTTTTTAAGCTCAGTGCAGGTGTGCTGTTATCACCGCACTTTAAGAGCTGACGAGTCGTAGCTGCTACAAAAAAAAAAAAAAACCGCGGATGAAAAGCTCACATCTGTCAAAAAAAAAAAAAATCCGCAGGCCAGTAGGCCATCAGGCCACCGAGCAAATGCCCGGTGTGCAATACTATCAGTCCAGCGGTGTCAACAGTTAAATATGAGGTCAAGAAAGAGGTCTTTATTTTACTTTTTATAAAACAAGTATATATTTTCATTGAAGTCAAAGGGTGACTATAAAGTGAGGCGGGGACCACTACTGTCATGACAGTAAGTGAAGGTTAACTTCAGCTATTAATTGATGAACAGCAACCTAACTTGTTCATAAATCAGACATCTGTGTGTGTGAGAGAGACATTCTGATCTTCTGGTCCGAAGTAAAGTGCTGTCTAACTGGGTCACTCAGATATGAATTAAGGTTGGATATTATTTTCGTTCGTGCTAACTCTGCCCGTCACATAACCTAGCCTAGCAATGTAAACTGTGCATGGCTAGCTACCATGCTGTCGCTGCCAGGTTGTTTCTTTATTCTATTTGTGTGACGGTCGTGCGTCGGTCATACGAAGTATGCTGTTTTGCACAGTCTGCGGTGCGGTGGCGTGGTATAACGGCGTCCCTGTCTAAAATGTATTTTCCCAGGTCCTGGCATAATTTCACATGCCTAACATTTTACTTTAAATTGAGAGTCATTCTCTAAGTTGATTAGCAACACAAATTGGTAATAAAAGAAATCCTTGATGTTACTTGTAGCGAGATAGACAACTGTCTCCATCTTGTGGCCTTTTTGTGTAGTGCAGTTTCAAAAGTTCAACCTTTGTATCCAGTCATTAGTCCAGTCATTTCTTGCTTTATATGATGAATTGTATCACACAAGTAATGATATATTATTTATAGTATAGCCTACAGTATTTCTATAACAAATGTTTTTATATATTTTCTATTTCTAAATTTAAGTAACAAGGCTGAATGAAATGACGGCTTATTATTTCTAAAAAGTAATGTGACCTACTGTCAATAGATCGTACTTTTGATAAGCCTATGATAACTGTATTTCAGGAGAACTTTTCATAATGCTTCTGATAGTGTTAAAATGTATGTGTCTCCTGGTGCACATTGATCGGTTAAGGGACCAAAAAAAAAAAAAAAAAAAAAACACACTGTCACAGCAGGCTTAATTTTTTTCCCCTTCGATACCTGGTGGTGGCCTAGTCTTGGTTAAAAATGCCCGGCCTGAAAAATTTCCCCAGTCCAGCCCTGGTGGCGATCCAAAATGACGGCGGAAGTGACATAGGTCCGACCATACCTATATAATCATCAAAATAGTGAAAGAATAATCAAACACATGAATCATGTAGAACGAATAATGCAGGTAAATATGTAAATTAAGGAATGTTCTTATATCTCTCTATAAAGTCATGAGTGTCCTCTTCACTGATGTCTCACAACTTCAGTATGAGACTCAAGTTGTAAAATTTTCCCTGCTAGTGAGGCCAAAACTATCTCACCTTCATCAGACATCTTGGTTGAATGAAATGATCTGGATCCTGCACTTGTCACCAGGGTAACACAAAATGGGGGTGTGTGATTGGTGGGGCAGAGAAATGGGGGCTCCTGATTGGATGAAAAGTGAGGTGATACAAAGCCTGGTATTTTCAATGTCTTTCTTTATCGCCCTGTTTTAAGATTTGTATCACCCTGATTTTATTGCCACAGTTTCCAGGGCAGTAAAATTGACAGGAAAAGTGTCTGATTTATCAGCCCTATTTTTGTTGTATCTCATGAGGGCTGGTTTATGAGTACGTATAGGACAGATTTTTGTTGTAATATGTGATAAGTGTCGTTACCATAAGTAATTCAAGGTCGTCTGTTCTTTTGATATTTTCCCCTTCAGGGGATCTTTTTATCATTTTTTTTGAGACAATGTGAATTTTGATCATACTGGCAATGTCATTATGAATCCCCTATTTAAAAGCTAATAAATAAATTACAGTGGTGTGAAAGAAAATTCTGTTTTTGGTTATAATTAAATTTTAAAAAGCTTAGTGGCGATACACCTTTAACTTTTTTCTTTCAAGTCTGAACTGCGCAACTCACACGATCAATCCAATCTGGTCTCACGGCAAGTCGTGATTCAGCAGCACGAAATATACATTAATTTATTGGTTCATGATATTGTGACGAAAAGTGCCTCATTTTCGTCACAGCAGCACAAATTAATTCTGATTCATTCTGTGATGGATGCACGAAACTAAAAGTGAAGCGGGGGGGGGGTGGTTATGGTTAGGGTTGGGGGGAAGAGTAAGATTAGGTTATGGTTAAGGTTGGGGTCGGGGGTAGGAGTAGGGTTAGGAATAGTGAATTAAAAAAAACGTCACGAAAATTTGACTCATTTTGTCACAGGAGCAGGAAAAAAAAAAAAACGTGAGACTGGGCTGATCAATTAGTTGATAACAACATGATTAAATAATCCCGGTAACATTTGGTTCATTTTTGGCTTTGTGCAACATTGAGCATGCAGGACCCACAGTTTTGAAGCTCCTGTTTTTATAAAGTTTGGAACTGGCGTCAACTGCACAGTCTGTTGCAAACACAGTCCATGCAGCGCTGCTGCACATAAAGGCCACAGTTTATTTGGATAGAGGCTTTCAGAGGTTCTTGAATCATTGGCTGCCATGTTTACGTTCCTCAAGAAACTGCTAGTAAAATCTACACAAAAAGAACTGACACAAAGCTCGTTTGAACAAAACTGACATGCAGGAAGAAAATGACGCTAAATGAAAAGACAACGCATGTTCTCGACTGAGTGCAAACACAAACCAACATGCAGAATATAAAGGAACAGAAAATGCAATAATCATGTCCGAGCACAAACACACAATAGAAGGTCGATGACTGTGCACGTGAGCTGAGAAGAAAACTGGGGCTGTGTACTGTTCAGGAAGGTCTGTGGACCATCAGTGGTTAGAAACGGCTGAAACGGGAGACTGGCACAAGCAGAAAACATGCCAGACATTCCAGGCTCAAGGTCAGTTATTTCACCAAAACACACTGACGAGAAAGATACAAGACTAAAGTTAAAGCAGTGACCAAAACCTTAAAGTGTGACAGCCACTACTGCATGCTGTACGAGTACAGGGGCTTCATTCAGCACAAACAGCCATGTTCTGGATGCTAAGCAGCCAGTGGTTGCTGCAGCAATCAACACACAGCACTGTGATTTTAAAAAATAGATGAAAACACTGCTTCACTTTAAATATGTAATAAGTCTCTTTTTGGACAACAATGGTGCGCATCCGTCTCACTCTTTGAAAGCGTGGACTTGCTGAGCCAGTACAGTGATTTAAAAACAACCATCGCACACTATCTTTTCACATCTGTTCTGCAGTTCGCACCCAGACCGTGCAGGGGCGGACTTGCAGCAGTGAGGAGTGGGGAAAGCCCACCCCAAATCCCTTAAAGGTCCACTTTTGAAGACATTTTAAAGACAATTGTGCACATAATAGTAATAATATGAACCAGATTCTACTACGTTGAAGAAAAAATTAATGTATTGTTATTATTATCATTAATATGTATATGTCGCAGACATATACACTCAACAAAAATATAAACGCAACACTTTTGGTTTTTCTCCCATTTTGTATGAGATGAACTCAAAGATCTAAAACTTTTTCCACATACACAATATCACCATTTCCCTCAAATATTGTTCACAAACCAGTCTAAATCTGTGATAGTGAGCACTTCTCCTTTGCTGAGATAATCCATCCCACCTCACAGGTGTGCCATACCAAGATGCTGATTAGACACCATGATTAGTGCACAGGTGTGCCTTAGACTGTCCACAATAAAAGGCCACTCTGAAATGTGCAGTTTTATCACACAGCACAATGCCACAGATGTCGCAAGATTTGAGGGAGCATGCAGTTGGCATGCTGACAGCAGGAATGTCAACCAGAGCTGTTGCTTGTGTATTGAATGTTCATTTCTCTACCATAAGCCGTCTCCAAAGGCGTTTCAGACAATTTGGCAGTACATCCTTCCAGCCTCACAACCGCAGACCACGTGTAACCACACCAGCCCAGGACCTCCACATCCAGCATGTTCACCTCCGAGATCGTCTGAGACCAGCCACTCGGCCAGCTGCTGAAACAATCGGTTTGCATAACAAAAGAATTTCTGCACAAACTGTCTCAGGGAAGCTCATCTGCATGCTCGTCGTCCTCATCGGGGTCTCGACCTGACTCCAGTTCGTCGTCGTAACTGACTTGAGTGGGCAAATGCTCACATTCGCTGGCGTTCGGCACGTTGGAGAGATGTTCTCTTCACGGATGAATCCCGGTTCACACTGTTCAGGGCAGATGGCAGACAGCGTGTGTGGCGTCATGTGGGTGAGCAGTTTTCTAATGTCAATGTTGTGGTTCGAGTGGCCCATGGTGGCGGTGGGGTTATGGTATGGGCAGGCGTCTGTTATGGATGAAGAACACAGGTGCATTTTATTGATGGCATTTTGAATGCACAGAGATACCGTGACGAGATCCTGAGGCCCATTGTTGTGCCATACATACAAGAACATCACCTCATGTTGCAGCAGGATAATGCACGGCCCCATGTTGCAAGGATCTGTACACAATTCTTGGAAGCTGAAAATGTCCCAGTTCTTGCATGGCCGGCATACTCACCGGACATGTCACCCATTGAGCATGTTTGGGATGCTCTGGACCGGCGTATACGACAGCGTGTACCAGTTCCTGCCAATATCCAGCAACTTCGCACAGCCATTGAAGAGGAGTGGACCAACATTCCACAGGCCACAATTGACAACCTGATCAACTCTATGCGAAGGAGATGTGTTGCACTGCATGAGGCAAATGGTGGTCACACCAGATACTGACTGGTATCCCCCTCCAAATAAAAAACTGCACCTTTCAGAGTGGCCTTTTATTGTGGGCAGTCTAAGGCACACCTGTGCACTAATCATGGTGTCTAATCAGCATCTTGATATGGCACACCTGTGGGACGGATTATCTCAGCAAAGGAGAAGTGCTCACTATCACAGATTTAGACTGGTTTGTGAACAATATTTGAGGGAAATGGTGATATTGTGTATGTGGAAAAAGTTTTAGATCTTTGAGTTCATCTCATACAAAATGGGAGCAAAACCAAAAGTGTTGCGTTTATATTTTTGTTGAGTGTATGTGACTGTATCTCGTGTCATGTTCCTTTGTCTGTCTACCCTTCTGCAGTTGTCAGCACCCTAAGATGGGAGGCGATGTCAGGAGCTCCTGCCCAGGAATACATTTAATGTCACCTGAAGTCTGTAACCTGACTTTGCGGGTGATAGAATCCCCTATCACTAAAGCCGTTTCGGCCTGGAGATAGGATTGGAAGTCACCCGTGGGCTCAAAGAACTTACATCACGCATATCCAAGGGAGAAAACTGGTTCACAGTTCGCAGTGGTGAGTGTGACTGGGGTACCACAACCGGGCACCAAGCCCTATGTGAATTCCTCCGTCAAACCACAGTCTGAAAGCCATCATCCACAGCTGGCATTTATAGGCTGATGCTAATGGGCACACTAGGCGGCTCAACACTAACCTCGTCTGGAGTGCCCGTAACATCTATCTCCACTGAGCTAAGAAGCTGTTCCAGCTTACGGACACGGCTCTCTAAAAGAGCAACTCCAGCTGCCAGCGTCATGCAGGATTTACGTAAAGTATAAAGTAGTGTACTTTGAGCACCAGAAAATTCAAGAGTATAGCCAAGCAAGCGGGAGCTAACCACTAATGAATATGCTAACCATTCCTAATGTTCACAAAGGAGTAAATTAATGAGCTAAAATTCACAGCAGTTACACTGAAAAAGTACCCTTACCAAAAAATAGTACTGATAAGTATATAAAAAGTAAATTGGAAGTATACTTGAAACATACTTGCATGTACTACTTTTTGGTAAGGATAACAGAAGTATTAGACTTGTAGAAACAGTAATAAAAGAAACAGGGGGAGAAGGGGAGAAAAAAAAAAACTCCTAAAAGTAAACCACGCCTAACACAAAAGTAAAGTTATGAGATAAAATTCACAGCAGTTACACTGAAAAACTGGTGAAAGTATTAAAGAAGAGGGGAGGTCGACCTAGCTAACACAAGCTAACCGCTAGCGAAAATGCTAGCCACTCGTAAGATTTACACAGTAGTAAAATAATGACCTAAAATTCACAGCAGTTACACTGAAAAACTAACAGACGTATCAGATTGATAAAAAAGTCATAAAAAAACGGGGGAGGGCGAAGTCAACCTAGCTAACTCAAGCTAACTGCTAGCAGAAGCTAACCGCTAGCAATTCACAACAGGAAGACTATAGTTAAATAAGATTCAGAGTAGATACACTTAAAAACCAAAAGAAGTGTTAAACAGAAATAAAAGAAACAAATACAACCATGTAGGGATTGGAAGAGAGTAACAGCAAAAAACATTCTGTATATCATTCCACAGAGACAGCTCTCATTAAAATGGTGAATGATCTTTTGCTTGCAATGAATTTGGACACCACTACAGTTCTGGTGCTGTTAGATCTTAGTGCTGCGTAAACTACTCGATAGGCTGGAGAATCATTTTAGGATTACTGGAAGTGCCCTTGCATGGTTGATGTCATACCTGACTAGTGGTTCTCACTGTGTTTTGTACAATAACACTACCTCTAACCTTAGTGACATGAAATTTTGGGTTCCACAGGGGTCTGTCTTAGGCCCCCTGCTTTTCTCCCTTTATATAGCACCCCTTGGGCATATATTGCGGCATTTTTGGATTTACCTTTCACTGCTATGCTGATGATACTCAGTTCTACATGCCAATAACTGCTGGTAATCTCATCCACATAAAATCCTTAGAAGATTGCACTGTATCGGTGAAAAGCTGGATGTCTTGCAACTTCCTACTTTTAAATTCTGATAAGACTGATATTGGTCCAGTGAGACCTGGCCATCAATTTGACCAGCTAATGCTTAGCCTGGGCTCGTGTGTCATACATCACACTAACAGTGAAAAACCTTGGGGTAATTTATGATCCTACGTTGTCCTTTGACCTCCACATTAGAGATATTACAAGGACTGCTTTGTCCCACCTGCGAAATATAGTGAAAATTCGTCTTATCCTATGGCTGATGTCAAGACCCTAATTCATGCGTTTGTCTCTCCTAGATTGGACTACTGCAATGTTCTATTTTCTGGTTTACCGCAGTCCAGCATTAGGGCTCAAAATGCTGCTGCCAGATGTTTGACACAAAGCAGAACATTTGATCAGATTTTAAGGATCTGCTACTAGCTGATAAAATTGTTCACGGACTGGCACCACCCCAACTAGCTGACCTAATTTAATCCTATGTACTGGCCCAGTCTTTGCATTCTCAGGGTGCAGGACTACTTTGTGTCGCTAGGGTGAATAAAAAGTCTGCAGGTCACAGAGCTTTCTCTTATCATACCCGTCTTCTGTGGAATGATCTCCCTGTGTCAATAAAACAGTCACATTCTGTAGAGACTTTCAAATCCAGACTTAAGACGCACTATTTTCCCTTTCGTATGGCTAGCATACTGGCATAGTATGTTACTATGCTTTTTACTCTTTTAAATTCATTTTATTAGGAAATGGAGCAGGCCACGGCCTCAGCTCTATCTAAATTCTGGGTCTTTTAGTGAAGCTTAGGGCTAGTGGCCGGTGACCACCATATCTTGTTTAATGCTGACAAATTATAATGTATTTGTTGCCTTTCTGAGGCGATTGTTTTTTTTCTCTCTCTCTCTCTGTTTGAGGTGCGGCTCCACCCAGAGATGGGTGTGGTATGTTTCTGTAACCTTCCTGTCCTGTGCATCAGCAACATTTCCTGTATATTCACTTTGTGAATTGTTTCTAAACTGTGTCAGTAACATGGCCCAAGCAGAGGGTCACCCCTTTGAGTCTGGTCTGCTTGAGGTTTCTTCCTCAAATCATCAGTATTTCCTTACCATTGTCACCTGTGTGCTTGCACTGGGGGTTGGTAAGGTTAGACCTTACTTGTGTGAAGCACCTTGAGGCAGCTTTGCCGCTATATAAATGAAAATAAATTGAAACTGAAATCATCACATATCATAGAATCCAATGGACATTGACCTTGTTGGACCTTTAGTTTGGAGACCAAGCATTCAACACTGTCAAAACTATTTCATGTATTAATCCTATTAGCTCAACCAATAATTTGCATCGGTTTTTACCAAAATTGGAGCCACTTTTGACCCCTGTACAAATTGAAATTTACCTTTGTCACCATTCTTGCTGTTTTTACCCCATAAATCCATAACATTCAGTCATAGATAGTCCAAACTATACCTTTTTGGAATCTTTATGATCAGACAGGTAATGTGGTGTAGTTTTCAATTTGATTACAGCATTTTTAAATTTCGACCCCTGTGTAATTCTTCAATTGACCCCTACCTGGCTGCCTATTGAAAATTCAAGTCCGTGAGTCTGTTTTTTCAAAAGTGTCATGACTAAGGTGTATTTGCATTGAATTTGGTGCTTGTATCACCATTTGAAGGATTGTTTCAGTTATCTGTTTCACTAATAAGCCCACAGAGCATGAATCACCGGAAAACAAATTATGCAACCCGAATTAAAGGAGAAATGCCACTTTTAACAACCTGGACCTAATTTCTTGCATAAAATATGGCTGTTTACTCACCAATATAAGTTTGGTGTCATTAGGAGTCCACGGTTCAGACGTGTTCAGGTTCAAATATGGTTCCAAGATTTTTCTTCTTCTACTAAGGTGGATTATAACTTTTTGTGGTCCACAGTGTCAACTACTGTACAGGAAGAACCTAGCAGTCAGTAAGTTTCACAGATTTAAAATGGATCTTTTCAACCAGACCTGGGGTGGTACTTGGGGTGCCCAATCAGATTTCAAGGTGGTCCAGTGACACCCAGCTCCACCCATGCCAGGAAGTGTTCAATATTTGGCATTTCCTGTTTAACTGTGGACTCAAAATTTGGCACTTCCTGTTTCAGTGTGAACTTGCCACTGAGTTCCCGCGAGATTCCATGAGATCTCTGTCAGTCCAGGAAGTATTTGACATTTCCTGTTTCACTGTGAACTCAAAATTTGGCACTTCCTGTTTGGGACTCCCTGTACCATGAGTGAGCATTGCACCGCTGTGCATCGCTTCACTCGTATTATTAGATGTTGTAGTAGTAGTAGGAGTAGTACTAACATTTAAGAATAAAGTAATGCAGTTTGCACTATGTTGACACTGAAACCAAGATTGGTTTTGACTGACTTTGTCTGATGAACTGAATTGAGCATGCACAGCAGAACTGGCTGAAACTCCACACCTATGGCCAGAATACTTGTGCTATCACACATTCTCATGGTAATAAATATCTCTTGAAAAAACAGTATCTGCATTTTCAGATGATTTGCTGGCAATCTAATGATTGTGAAGTTGGAATCAAAAAGACTGCACTATATCCCTTGAGGCTGAGGACTATTCCACCAAGTGCACTTTATAATTCTTGATAAAACATAAGTTATGTCCATCATGCCAGCTTGTGCTGTGAATGACTTGAAAGAGAATAAAATGAGAAAGATTTTGCATCTTGTCATGTCATAAGGCTATAGAATACATTATAGTGAGCTCTAGCTCTATTGTGTTTAATATGAATTTGCCTAGACTTTAAATATTCACAGCATTTCTATCATAATTTTACCAGGCTTTGATCCTTCGGGATTCCGGCTGTGATTATTACTTGTATTGCACCTTGAGCCTTCACTGTGCCATTTATATTTATTACATTGTTGTTAGTAGCTTTAAAGGAGAACTACTGTATTTTCTGGAGGATAAGTCACATTTTTTAAAACTAGTTTGGGAGGCCCTACGACTTATACTCTGGTGCACCATATACCGAAAATTCATAATAGTAATTATAAGTATTTATACAGAACTTTCCCAAGAATCAAAGCATTAAACAAAATTAACTCCAGGAATAAAAAATACACGACAACAATGCACAAAAATCCCAAATTAAAGAGCTCATAACACAGAAAAAGGCACGACTCTGGTGCAACTTGTATATGGTTTGTACCTGAGGCCAACGGGTATTTGTGAAGGCGTCGTCTGTCCGTGCTCAACATAAGTCTAGTCCTGTTCCTGCCAGAAACTTCAAATTCACAGGGAACATACTTGGGACACAGAGGTATGTTAAGAGGTTAAAAAGTCACATTCTGTTTCAATCTGTTCAGTTTTGTTTTTGAGTGGGGGGACAATCACAGTGGAGCTGCACCGTGATGTCAGTAGCTGGTCTCTTCAAAACCACTTCATTTTGTGTTTAAATATGTTCCTCATATATTAGCGAGAAAAGCTAGCAAGAAATAAGCACTTCTAAAACTGAAACCACTGTTTTTGTAACCTGATAACACCTCTGGAGTCATTTAAAAGACATTTTGTGGACGTTAGCATGCATGCTAACTTGCGCTAACTCAAAGCTTTCTATTCACCCTACTAACGTATCCCATAATCCCATGCGTGTCAGAGAGTCGCTGCAGTCAAACAACATATAGAGAATCCACATGATGATCCACATGATGATCCACATGATACAACTGATGCAAGAACCGGTGTCACAGACCGAACAGTCCCCCCTAAAAATTGGTCCCCCCTGCTTTCACTTTGCATGCATTATTTCTGAGCATCAGCAGCAATTCAGATTATCGCCTCATTTCTGTGTAAAACTGCACTCCAGTCAAAGCTGAATTTATGTGGAAATGATTGTTGTACAAAAGCTATCTGTCGCTGAGACAGATGACTGGAGTGCAGTTTGAAGCAAAAACAAGGTGATAATCAGTGAATTGCTGCTGACGCTCAGAAATGATGCATCCAGGGTTTCATGTATCCCATAATGCCTTGCATGCCAGAGACTTGCTGCAGTCAGAGAATCCACATCATGACAATTGTAAATTAATATACTACAAAAATGTATTTTTTTTAATGCTTTTCATCACGTTAATAAGAGACTGCTGCATGATACCCTGAAAACTTGCAAAAACAATAACGAATAATCCGTGTCTGCTACGTTTAATCTGTGGAATTTAATAAACGCAAACCGAATTTCAGACACATTATATATATTAGTCTGGAACAAAGAGGACAAAGTGTTGTAAAGAACAAGAATCAAGACGTTAAAAGAGCAAACTTCACTTCCCCCAGAACGACATGATCAGGAAGCGAGTGTAGCTCACAGCAGCTCCCACTGAAAATAACGGACAGACAGCCTGTGATTGTCGCATGTTTACATAAAACAAATGCAATAACGTCTATAAACCCAGAGAATATATTCATGAGAGTTTTAGGCACAATATAAAAATAGTTTTATGTTGCGATGTTAATGCTGTTGTCCGTGTGCAGCAGTTAAAGTGCAGCGTGATCAGAGGGTCTCAATGCAGTTATCAATGTTACTGAGATCTCGCAGCGACCTCTCCGAGGTTTTGCGGGATTTGAAATGTCAATAGGGTGAACGGCGTTCTGTGCAAATGCACAGAGTTTAGTTCAGGTGGATTTCTTTCTGATTCTCACTGTCTCGGCTCCTGTCTATCTCTCTCTACCTGTTTCGTGTGCATGATCGCGTGCTCTGACCACCCCCCGATTGTTTCTCTTTGAGGACACACACGATCAATGAGAAAATATATCATGCTTTCATGGTGAACTCGACTCCGAAGTTTCCTCCAACAGGAGCAGGTGGAGATCTGTCACGATGTTTTTCACACTTCATCTGTCAGCTCTGCTATTCCAAGAAACATCTGACTGAGGCTGGCCTGTATGTGACCCACGCTCTGTCACACTGTTTCTCTTTCCCCGAAAGAATTTTTTTTTTCTTGCTGGCTGTCATGATTATGAACATTTAAGTAATCAAGCCTTCTTTGGTTCGTTCTCATAGCTGCTATCTCACCGGTACCTCGACAGGGGAGCGTGTATGGCAGGGGTGGCCAAGTTCGGTCCTCAAGAGCCACATTCCTGACACTCTTAGTTGTCTCCCTGCTCCAACACACCTGAATTCAATGAAAGGCTCATTGGATTCAGGTGTGTTGGAGCAGGGAGACAACTAAGAGTGTCAGGAATGTGGCTCTTGAGGACCGAACTTGGCCACCCCTGGTGTATGGTGTTGTTGCAGTGCCATAAAGCAGTTTGTTTCTCGTGAAACCCGAGAGCTCTTTCACATGAGGCTCATTCTTTAACTACAGGCACTATTGGCCTTGTAAATGTAATTTCCACCACACCATTGCCTTACAATATAAAGCGCCTTGGGGCAACTGTTTGTTGTGATTTGGCGCTATATACATGTGCTCTGATGTCACTGTTTATCTCCATAGAAACTACCCAAACAATCTTTCATACAAACTGTTTAAAGGGACATTACAGTGTTGTGGTGGAAATTACAGCAATAGTGTGGCACAACTACATTTTGTTTAAAAAAAAATCACAACAGTTGTATGACACTGAATACCCCAATTATGTTTTATTTTACTGATATTTTATTCAGAGATATTTTAAAACATTAGAAAAAACATTTACCATTCATTTTTATCATTGAAGACCAAAAGTCTGGGTGTGGGACAAGCACAAAACGGCAATATTTGCATATAATGATGCTGAAAAAAGGTGAAAAGTCATCATAGACTACTAGAACAAATTTGTTAACACACTTTCATTGTAAAGATAACTATAAAAGTGTGAAATTTCCCCTTTTTTTCTGTTTTTCATACAATATGCTCAAAGGACATAAGTGCCTGTAGTCTAAGAATCACCCTTGTACATGGAGTCAACCGATCAACAGAGGCCATCTCCAGCATCTTACGTTGTCACACCTGGAGAGGAAGAACATCTACACCAGGATCCTCTTCGACTTCACCTCAGCATTTAACACAATCATTCCACAACAGCTGGTGGAAAATCATAGACTACTAGAACAAATTTCTTAACACACTTTCATTGTAAAGATAACTATAAAAGTGTGAAATTTCCCCTTTTTTTGTTTTTCATACAATATGATCAAAAGACATAAGTGCCCGTAGTCTAAGAATTACCCAAAAATGTCTTAGTAAAGCTCAGTGTGGCATCCCATATTTTATACACACACACACACACACACACATATATATATATATATATATATACATACATACATACACACACAATTGCCAAAATTGTATGACTCGAGTTATTCAACAAACATGAGAGAATAGTCAATCAATTCAATCAATTTTATTTATATAGCGCCAAATCACAACAAACAGTTGCCCCAAGGCGCCTTATATTGTAAGGCAAGGCCATACAATAATTACGTAAAAACCCCAACGGTCAAAACGACCCCTTGTGAGCAAGCACTTGGCGACAGTGGGAAGGAAAAACTCCCTTTTAACAGGAAGAAACCTCCAGCAGAACCAGGCTCAGGGAGGGGCAGTCTTCTGCTGGGACTGGTTGGGGCTGAGGGAGAGAACCAGGAAAAAGACATGCTGTGGAGGGGAGCAGAGATCAATCACTAATGATTAAATGCAGAGTGGTGCATACAGAGCAAAAAGAGAAAGAAACACTCAGTGCATCATGGGAACCCCCCAGCAGTCTAAGTCTATAGCAGCATAACTAAGGGATGGTTCAGGGTCACCTGATCCAGCCCTAACTATAAGCTTTAACAAAAAGGAACGTTTTAAGCCTAATCTTAAAAGTAGAGAGGGTGTCTGTCTCCCTGATCTGAATTGGGAGCTGGTTCCACAGGAGAGGAGCCTGAAAGCTGAAGGCTCTGCCTCCCATTCTACTCTTACAAACCCTAGGAACTACAAGTAAGCCTGCAGACAGAGCGAAGCGCTCTATTGTGTTGATATGGTACTATGAGGTCCCTAAGATAAGATGGGACCTGATGATTCAAAATAGTGGCTCTTAGAGGCAGAATATTCGGCTAACAAGGCTCATCTCAGATCGTGGCGCTAATTTCAAGAAAAACCGTGTGGGGCAGTTTGTGTATGGGGTACTACGAGGACAAATGATGTTCAAGGCATGTTTGTGGACGAGGCTGTTAGAAGCCCATTATCTGAGTACCAGGCGGCTACGAGGACAGGACAGGCTGTTTTGGCTCTTCACTCTCACGCACTTCGTCGTGACAATCCCACCCGCTTTATGTGCTAGATGCTGCATATACAACCCCTGGCAAAAATTATGGAATCACTGGCCTCGGAGGATGTTCATTCAGTTGTTTAATTTTGTAGGAAAAAAGCAGATCACAGACTTGACACAAAACTAAAGTCATTTCAAATGGCAACTTTCTGGATTTAAGAAACACTATAAGAAATCAAGAAAAAAAGATTGTGGCAGTCAGTAACGGTTACTTTTTTAGACCAAGCAGAGGAAAAAAAAATATGGAATCACTCAATTCTGAGGAAAAAATTATGGAATCACCCTGTAAATTTTCATCCCCAAAACTAACACCTGCATCAAATCAAATCTGCTCGTTAGTCTGCATCTAAAAAGGAGTGATCACACCTTGGAGAGCTGTTGCACCAAGTGGACTGACATGAATCATGGCTCCAACACGAGAGATGTCAATTGAAACAAAGGAGAGGATTATCAAACTCTTAAAAGAGGGTAAATCATCATGCAATGTTGCAAAAGATGTTAGTTGTTCACAGTCAGCTGTGTCTAAACTGGACCAAATACAAACATGAGAAGGTTGTTAAAGGCAAACATACTGGTAGGCCAAGGAAGACATCAAAGCGTCAAGACAGAAAACTTAAAGCAATATGTCTCAAAAATTGAAAAATGCACAACAAAACAAATGAGGAACGAATGGGAGGAAACTGGAGTCAACGTCTGTGACCGACCTGTAAGAAACGGCCTAAAGGAAATGGGATTTACATACAGAAAAGCTAAACGAAAGCCATCATTAACACCTAAACAGAAAAAAACAAGGTTACAATGGGCTAAGGAAAAGCAATCGTGGACAGTGGATGACTGGATGAAAGTCATATTCAGTGATGAATCTCGAATCTGCATTGGGCAAGGTGATGATGCTGGAACTTTTGTTTGGTGCCGTTCCAATGAGATTTATAAAGATGACTGCCTGAAGAGAACATGTAAATTTCCACAGTCATTGATGATATGGGGCTGCATGTCAGGTAAAGGCACTGGGGAGATGGCTGTCATTACATCATCAATAAATGCACAAGTTTACATTGATATTTTGGACAATTAAAAGGATGTTTGGGGATGATGAAATCATTTTTCAAGATGATAATGCATCTTGCCATAGAGCAAAAACTGCGAAAACATTCCTTGCAAAAAAGACACATAGGGACAATGGCATGGCACAGGGTCAATGTCAACGAGCAGATCTGATCTGATGCAGGTGTTAGTTTTGGGGATGAAAATTTACAGGGTGATTCCATAATTTATTCCTCAGAATTGAATGATTCCATATTTTTTTCCTCTGCTTGGTCTAAAAAAGTAACCGTTACTGACTGCCATAATATTTTTTTCTTGATTTCTTATAGTGTTTCTTAAAGCCAGAAAGTTGCCATTTGAAATGACTTTAGTTTTGTGTCATGTCTGTGATCTGCTTTTTTTCTACAAAATTAAACAACTGAATGAACATCTTCCGAGGCCGGTGATTCCATAATTTTTGCCAGGGGTTGTAAAATAATTTCATAGCGGATTTATCATTTTCCCTCACAAGACCTGTTGAAAGCACCTCTAACTGCTTCTGGGACCACAGAACACTGTTTCAGCAGCCGCTGATTGTTTTCTTAAAACTGGAACCCCATCACACCAAGTGTGTTGTCCCCCAAGAGCCTTATGCTAAGACAGACTGAACTGTAAAGTCTTGAAATATACAATATACTCAGGTTTGTCAGAAAACTCATACAAAATAGGATTAGAAAAAGGTCTATCCAATTTGTGCAATTTACCATCAAGTAACGCAGAAAATCCCCTTAAAAAAAAAAAACCAGCACTGTGTGACAAAATGGTTGGCTTTTGCTGAAATGTTCTTTCTGTGCAGCCAATACAATGAGGAGTCATATTTGAAAACATTATGCAGCTGTTTAATTGTGACATTTCCAGTTCAGAGTTCATAAAACACACTGTCCTGCTGTTGTCTGCATTCATGTGCCATCGCTCTAATATGCACAAATCCATCTTTTCATGTAACTGAAGCAAATGATTGACAAGTCCATCTAAATTTCACGTAATTTGCATGAGCAGTTCACATTTTTACTAGTCATATAATACCAGTCAGACATGGATGGAAACATAACATTCCGATATCCCCCTCTTCCACTCCAGAGCATGGGTGGGAGCCACAAAGTTTCTCAAAAAAAAAAAAGAGGCAAATGTAGAGCTCTTCCAACCAAGTCTACTTTCTGTATGAGTGTTCAGCACAATTACTGCTTCACATTATATGCCTGTTAAGGAAACAATACCCCCCATCCCCCACCCCAAAGATTTCAGAATGTGCATTTTATTGAATGAAGTAAAGTCTTACTGGATATGTGAGCTATAGTAAGAATATCAGAGGATAAAAACCTGACAAGGCACATTTTTCAATGATGGGTCTGCGTGCAATTAAATGTAACTTTAACTCTAGCAGTAACAGACACCACGTGGAGCAACCACTGAGACCACAGGAAGGGAGATAAGCTACAATACTGCACAAAATTGTTGACAGGAATCAGAGATACCAGTGAACAATGTGTGGTAGAACAAGACTCGGGGGATCTGGGGTTTTTGCTTGTTTTGGTTTATTGTGCACAATGTTCTGTAGACCAGTCCAAGTTGTGGAGACTGCAGATATTTCAGTATTTACTGTATTATAAGAAAGCCATGTAGTCTACTGACTACTCATTAGCAAACAGCTTTTTGCACAATCTTTATTTGAACAATTAACAAAATAGAATGCTGGAGGCTTAAAATTAAAAGACAGTATAGATTTTGTTTAGGTCAACATCCCAATAAATCCCAGCAGACAATAGTGTTAGAAACACATACTGAAAGGAGAGACATTACTTTAGCATTTCACCAGCATGTTTCCTGACCAGCCATAAGAGATCAAGATAAAACTGTACAACAGAATGCCTCAAGTGTCAGTTTCAAAGTCCCATCTTCCCAATATTTTTTCAAAGGGGATATATAAACATAAAAATATATATATATGCAAACCAACAATGTGACAATTTGTGCAGAAATGGCTACAAAGCCAGCAATGCAACTGATCTATTAATAAAGGAAGTTGTTAACTGTCTTAAACCACATGACTGCGCGACATGAGTCACAGATGAAAAATGTCAAGGCAAAATGTAAGATTGAATATCTTTTGCAGAAAAGGCAGCAGAGCCAATATTGTGTTATCCTTCGGTTTACCTGGGAAAGACTCAACTTTGAGATACCACAAAAAAAAAAAAAAAAAAAAAAAAGAGACTATGCACAATATAAAGATGTATTGTCACACGAAACACCCCCAAAAGGAATTAAAACAAATTTCAGTTTTAAAAATACGTAAATTTGAACAGGCCTAGATTTTATCAAGCGATACCATAACAAAGGAATGACAATTAATATACAACCCATTGATGAAATACACAAAATGTTTTAAGAACTGGCACCTGCTTTGACTTGAAGTGTGTGTATGTGTGGCATGGGAGGGATTTACATTACATGCATCTGTAAGTTGTTTGAATGACCATTTTGGGGGTAAACCTAATTAAAACCTTATGTGTACAGAGTTAAGACTGACTGGAGAAGAACTGGAGAAGAAACACTATTGGAACTAACTGTTGTATGTAAACTTAATACTGAGATTTTGACACTGGTTGGAATGAAAAGGGCCTTCAGAAGAAGAAAAAAAAAAAAAGATAAAATGACAAAATAAATAAAGACCTAGTATAATTTTATTAATTGTTGTGCTTTAGCCTGTGTAATTTCTTCCAAACAGCAATTCAAATGCAAGCATATTTTGAGAGGGGGTGAGTGTAAGAACATCCAATATATGATGGAGGACTAACATATTTTAGTAACTCAAAAATCATCACAATCAACAAATAATCAAAGTTATCTTAAACAAATGCAAACAATACCGCCTTTTGTGCATTACCAAAAACTAATAAGCACTGAGGAGAGATGCAGTCTCCACTTCCCGTCTTCTAAAAGGAAACACTGAGTCACAAATGAGTAAATACAGAGGTTGGGTACAGTCCGCAAAGTCTTGGGCATACGGACTTAATGTTGCCATTCTCGGTTAGGGTTAGACTCAACGGACCAACTTCACGTTGAGCTGAAAGTAGCCCCTAATTTATGCCCAACTCGGGTGGTATGCTTGTTTTTCAAAACTACATGGGTAGCTCACAAATACACAGGTAGAATCTTTAAATCAAGAAAGAAAACAGTACAAAGTTGACCAGGGCAGGTGTTGCAGTTTTACGTTTTGATTGGTTGCCTTCTCTCCAGTGCAAATACTGAATCTAAAACTTAGTACACTCCTCCAGAATTCAAACAAGCTCTGCGCTAGATTTATAGGGTTTTTTTCCTCCCTAAACAATTTAAACAAAAGCGTTTTAATCACCCAGTTTATAGCTTTGTGCACAGAAGCTTATAATCATCTAACTTCTAACACACATTAATATTTTTAGATGAACTAAATCTAAACCCAGACACCATAAGGTTCTCATAAACACAGAAGCAGTTCAATTTCCCAAACAGCGTAATACCAATCATTTTGCTTGTTTTGATGGCTCAAGTTGTGCCTCGATTTAAAATCATCATAAAAATGAGCAAACAAAGGGGAAACTGGTGTTGATGGTGGTGACAGAGAGGAGAATCTTGCCTTAGGAGAACAGACTCGTGTTAATGCTGGTGCAGAGCCTTTTCGGGGCACAACGGCAAATTCAAGCAGGCTTGCTGCAAATTAATTCGGCCAACAGTTCTTACTTAAAGGCAAACACTGATATTTCTAAAAGATTTCCTTGGAAAAAGGAAATCAAAAAGAGACAACCACTGAAGTTCACTTGCAGCCACTGGAACAGAGTTCTTCCCCATGTGTAAATCCACCGTTTGAAACAGAACCCAACTATGGGCTCAGTCAGATAAGTCTAAGGTCCCAAACCAGAACCCCAGCTCTACCTCGGTCTACTCAAAAGACTTTCCTTACTGCTTTAAAAATTAAGAGACAGAAACAGCAGTGGTGCACAGAAAAGAGAGCAGTCACAGGGAAATATTTGTCAATGCAGCTCGTTGCTCTTCAAAATTAAAAAGCCGAGGAAAAAAAAATCATGGATAAGCTGGTTCTCAGGAAAGCAGGTACAGGTGGGAAGAGAAGGAAAATCTTGCACAAGATCAAGTTGGGCAGTGTTCCTGTTCATCAGTTAAGTGTGTATGTGTCATGTGAAGATGTACGACTGTTCAGTTGATAGGACTTTGTGTATGCATGTTTGTGTGCATTTGGATACATTTGGGTATGCTTGCGTGCATGTTGGGCGTGTATCTACAGCAGGTCGATGCGGCGGTAGTACAGCAGGTAGGCAGTGCGCTCTACAGTCTGCTTGACCACCTGGAACTGGTTGATGACCTTCACTGTCTGGTCATCAATGCGCAGCCAGCCATTAAGACCGATGTGGAAGACATCCGTGGTGTAATGACCACCAGTCGCACTGTTCCCATGGTGATAAACAACTGTCAAAGTGGAGTTGGAGAAAGGGTAAGTTATTTAGTAATCTCATCAAGCACACAGCTCAACTGTTACAATGACAAACCTGTAACAGCAACAAATTTTGCTCGATAATACATTGCCTGAGAAAATATCAAAATAAATTATATCACAATATTATCAGTCATTTTAAGCCATAGGTATAGCATAAAAATTCTGTCGAAGAGGAACTTGATTCTCAAGAATATTCAACATTGAAATGTGAAATAAATAAATAAATAGGCGATCAGTGATTCATATATCAAAAGGGTGGTTTGGGTTAATGGCCCCTCAGTGCCCGCATGAATAAGTAATTTTCCCCACATGTGCCCTTCTCAAACATCGTGTCTACACAAAGTGGAATTACAATAAGGTCAACATTTGTAAGAGCTGCAAGTTCAACCAATTTTAAGTTCAAATTCAATATGATGCCAATCTCATTTCATTATATTGTTACATTTCATGTCATTCAATGTCATCCATAAAACGTAAATAATGTTTAAATGATTAAAAAGGAAGTCCCTTCGGCTGGTCCCTTGTTTGCACTCTGGGTCACTACAGCAAATCCGAGGTGGATCTGCATGATGATTTGGCACAAGTTTTATCCTGACCCAACTCCACATTAAATAGAGAAATGTGGGAGGGAGTGGGGTTTGAACGGGGAACCTTCCACATAATATTGATTGGGTACACCATTTGCTTCTCGTGAGGCAGAGAGCTTCATTAGGCATGGATGTTTGTCCACTGTGCGACAGTAAACGTAAACTTTTTTCATTAAACATTTTTGAATTGGATTACAGCCCTTGGTATTCAATCTAGATGAATTTACTGTGCAGTTTAAGTGGGTTTTTTGTTTGTTATTTTAACATGTGATGTGACTCCCTTCAATATTTTGTCAATTTTAAAGTGTTTGATTTTGCACAAATGGCACCATTTCATAAAATCTCACTCTATACAGATTTGAAATCATTTGTAGCTTTGCTATTCGTTGACCATCCCATCTGTGAAATCTTACATCAATTCGTATTGGTGTTGTCCCTCAGGCCATTAGAGTGTACAACTCCTCACTCAGGGGGAGGAGAAGTAACAGGAAGACAGAGGACAGGAAGGAGAGGAACAGTAGTAGCCAGTAAACCAGTATTGATCAGTATGTCTGGTATCTATATTTATATTTGCAAATGGTTTCTACTTTCACTTTTGTTACTCTGTGTGCTGCTATACAATGCTGCTGGAACCTCAATTTCCCTGAGGGAGTCTTCCCAAGGGATCAATAAAGTTCTATCTAATCTAACCAGCGAAAGTACAGTGATTCAGTACAAATGTGGTCAGTACGCTTTTGCTTTTAGGTCCATATTTCACCAGAAAAGGGTAAGTTAATTTAATTTATTCTTCCAAAGTTTCTGGATGGAATAACAGCAACTTCCACACAGAAAGCAGGGCTGACCCAGTCTCCTGCAACGAGGAGCAGACCGAAGCAGTGGGACTCGCTGAAATGTTGGTGGCTCATGGAAACAAACACATGTCAAGGGCAATATACTGAGACCAGCCAAATGAGCAGTTCTTTATTTGAATGGGAAGTTTTTAAAAACCTCTTGCAATACATGCAATAACATGATTGAGGAAGTTATAAAATGTAACTACTACTTACCTGCAAAGAGCCTGTAAGTTCTTTGGCCTTTTAAAACTTTGCTCCGCACTCCGGAGGATAAAAGTTCTGAAAAGACATCGAAGCGTGACTCACTGATCGTACTAAAAATTAAAGTACTGCTAAAATTGGAACTGGAGACTGAATGTGAGTGTACAGTTTCTAGAATGATACTCAAATACAGCTCCCACTTTAAAATGACAGTTCCCACTTTAAAATTAAAGAAAATCATTCTTTCAAAAGAGCAGGTGGTAGTGACACCAAAATGCAGATAACATGAGCTGATATTTCCCAATGTCAGCAGGCTGCAGATTGAGCGTACAGTTGCAAACTTTAAGGAAAGAACTGTGGTGGCGAAGGGATTTTGAACAGGAAAACTACAGCAGATGTGGTGGCAAACAGCTAGGAAGGTACTCAGTGCAACACCTGAACACAGGAAAGAAGATAAGGAAACTAGTGGTGGGATGAGGAAGTACATCAAATTATTATTGGAGATGGTCAAAGACAAAGAAAGTGGACCGGAGTATTAGGAGATCTTACATAATAAAAGAGTGGTGACAAAAGGTTTATGGTGCGCTGTTATGCAAAGCAGTGTTAGCGGTCTCGAGGCTGATTTTTTTTTTTTTTTAATGCCTTGGCCTTGCTATGCAATGACTGCCTTGGCTTCAGCCTTGTGCAGCCTCGAAGAACAAGCCGACACTAGTTCAATGCCGCTCGTTTTTACTTATTTTTCATACTATTTACTTGCCAACAACCAAAAACAAAGCACACCGTCCAGGGCTGGACAGTAATGCTTGTCCACTCGACATTGGTGAGTGAACGGTGTTGGACTCGTGCTCCAATCTGGTTTAAAAAAAAAAAAAAAAAAAAAGTCAAAGTCATTTCAGTGATGTTCCTGTGGCAGCAGAAGTAGTTTTCACATTCAGGGTTCACATTCACGCTGTCCTGGCATGAAATCAACAATGCTGGACGCAATCTATTATATGCACTATGTCCCCTGGGATATACAGGGGAGAGGTAAGCCTCATATCTCTGTTTCACAACCTAGTGGTAACATGGGCTTTACAAACATATTTACACTTTGTTTTTCTTTTAAAGTCTGTGTCTCTCCTCTGGCTGTGTAAAAAACAGGACCTGTGGTTTGAAAAAAAAACAAAAAACTAGCTCTTGGCTTTTTCCCCATATATGCCCATATTCTGTTTCTAAAGATGGCACAACACATACATGGCAAATGGACTGCAATTATATAGCGCTTTTCCATCTGCATCAGACAGTCAACGTGCTTTATAATGACGCCTCACATTCACACAGACACACCGATGTCAGGGTGCTGCCATGCAAAGTGCTCACTACACACCTGGAGCAACTGGGGATTAAGGACCTTGCCCAAGGATACTTAGTGATTTTCTGGTCAGGTTAGGATTTGAACCGAGGATCCTCTGGTCTCAAGACCAACGATAAAACCACTAGACCATCACCTCCCATGGATAAAACCTTCTTACCTGTCGAAGTAGCACTTCCCACACAAGTAAACAAGTTTGTGTGTGTGTGTGTGGGTTTTGTTCCTGCTCAGACTGTGACCATCTGTGACATGGGTGTGGACAGCAGGGTAACTTAACAGTGCCCCCCCATCCCAATTCCCCTTAGAGACTAAAGATCCACTTTTGAAGACATTATGCACATGTAGGTAATGAATTTAAACAGGTGCAGAATAGGAGGGCTTCTTAAACAAAAACTAAGGTTTGTGAGAGCCAGAATTCTTGCTGGTTGGTAGGTGATCAAACACTTATTTCATGCAATAAAATGCAATTATTTAGAAACCATACAACGTGATTTTCTGAATTTTTTTTTTACATTCTGTCTTTCATACTTGAAGTGTACCAATGATAAAAATTACAAACCTCTCCATTCTTTGTAGGTGGGAAAACTTGCGAAATCGACAGTGGATCAAATACTTATTTGCACCTCACTGTGTCTTCGGGCAGTGTTGCTCATTCCTCTTTGCAGCACCTCTCAAGCTCCATCAGGTTGGATGGGGCGCGTCGGTGCACAGCCATTTTCAGATCTCTCCAGAGATGTTCATTCAGATTCAGGTCTGGGCTCTGACTGGGCCACTCAAGGACATTCATAGTTGTCCTGAAGTCACTCCTTTGATATCTTGGATGTGTGCTTTGGGTCATTGTCCTGCTGAAAGATGAACCATCGCCCCAGTTTGAGGTCAAGAGTGCTCTGGAGCAGGTTTGCATCCAGGATGTCTCTATACACTGATGCAGTCATCTTTCCCTCCATCCTGACTAGTCTCCCAGTTTCTGCTGCTAAAACCATCCCCACAGCATGATGGATGGTGCCACCACCATGCTTCACTGTAGGGATGATGCCTGGTGTCCTCCAAACATGACACCTGGTATTCACACCAAAGAGTTCAATCTTTGTCTCATCAGACCAGAGAATTTTATTTTTCATGGTTTCAGAGTCCTTCAGGTGCCTTTTGGCAAACTCCAGGGAGGCTACTTTGTGCCTTTTACTAAGGAGTGACTTCCGTCTGGCCACTATACCATACACGCTTGATTGGTGGATTGCTGCACAGATGGTTATCCTTCTGGAAGGGTCTCGTCTGTCCGCAGAGGAATGCTGGATAAGATTAGGAACGAGCATATCAGAGGGACAGTGCAGGTGGAGCAGTTTGAAGATAGAGAGCAGTGAGATAATTTGGGTTTGGCAGAGGAGGTGCATCAGGTATAACAGATTAAGGATGCTGAGGATGGAGCTGCCAGGCAGAGGAAAAGGGAGGCCAAAGAGGAGGTTTGTGGATGTCGTGAGCAAGAACATGGAGGTGGTTGGTGTGGCAGAGGAATATGCAAAGGACAGGGTGAGAAGGATGATCTGTTGTGGTGAACGCCAACAGGGACAGTGGATAAAAGTACAGTTTTTCATGATTGAAAATGGGATGCAATCAGTTGTCAGTTTCACATGTCTCCATTATAAAGTGACTGCAGTATGGGCTATATCCCAGTTCATGTACTGGGCAAGAGGTGGACTTTTGCATTTCCGACCTCTGAAATCAGCTCTTGGCAAATATTAAAATCTATTTTTAAATGCTAGTGCCCAGTATTTCATAAAGATAAAGGAGAGTTGAAGGTCTTGTGGTGAAGCATTGGGCTCGAGACCAGAGAATCCTTGGTTCAAATCCCAGCCTGACCGGAAAATCACCACGGGCCCTCGGGCAAGGTCCTTAATCCCCTAGCTGTCGTGAGCGCCTTGTATGGCAACACCCTGACATCGGCGTGAAAGTAAGGCATTATTGTAAAGCACTTTGAGCGTCTTGATGCAGATGGAAAAAGTGCTATATAAATGCAGTCCATTTACCATAAACCATTTATCAAGCCCGGTCTTGCCAATACCTTTGTTGATTTCCAGGTCAATGGGGTAATCAATGTTCTTGGTCAATTTTTGGCAGCCTCCAGTCTTCTCAAACACAAATCTCTTAAGATGGAGCACCAGCACAGGGGGCAGTTCCTCAAGAGTCACCCTCCGACTGATCTCAATCTAAAAGACAGGGCAAATAGACAAGGCGATGAGAAAGTCAGAGAATGCACTATTACAGCTTGCAAGGTATTACCTGTGGGGGAGGGGAGCAAAGCAATGCAACCATTTGATGAAACTTTCAAAGGAATAACTATTAGTACTGCAGAACATTTAATGTATGGCATTTATAAGATGCTATTTCTACTAAAGCTACTTCAGTAGATTTATAAATTTCACCTTTAGAGTTCTGCATTAATACAGGACAATCATGGCAAGAAACGAGTAAAAGTCAAAATCATTATGTTAAGGGAGAGGAATAATTTAAAAAAAATTGGAAAGTGGGAATCCATATATTTTCCAAGTTGCTGAGGTTTGGCCACAAGCCTGATGGTCTCAGCTGATGCATTCAAAGGCCTAACTGAATATAGGTAACAGCAAATGGTTATTGCACTGTTAATTTTAAACTCAATAATATAGCCATTTGGAATCCTACATTAAAAGTGGCATTACTGTCCAGCAGAAACCAACTAAAACAACCTCAAGCACTTTCATCATACCTCCTGCTTAGTTTTAGAAGTGTAGCCCTGCACTGATTCGCGCGCCACCAAGGTTTCTAAAGCGTCCTGAACAGTGCGGATCTTTTCTGATTGGATATCCAACTGCAATGTAAAGAAAGGCTGCAGAGTGGCTGACTCCTTAGAATTTTGCTGGTACACCACCGATCTGAAAAGAAACACATAATTCATGTTGTTAAATCTGCTGTGGAAAAATGAGCAAGATTAAGGACATCAAAAGCAGTTGCAAGAAGCAGCTAACCAAGAAGTTAGCATTGATAACAGCTACTCAGCTAACTGAAAAATGATCTTTTATAAAGCTAAACTGATAAGCCACCCCAAAATTTATCGGAAGCTACAGCTAACCGCTAGCTTTCAGTATTGTCTCCGGGAACACTCTCAGCTACTAAAAAGCCAATTTTGAGTTTTAACACCACGATCACAAACCCAAACAATGAGTTAGCACTTCTGTCTTTGTGCGCCCTGCCCACTGCTGGAAGCTTCTGCTTGCTATGTATTTTGCAGCAGTGAAACAGTTGAGGTGTTAAGCTCAACTCTACCCCAACAAAAGGAGCCTGACCGCCAGGTTGCCAAAAAAACAAAAAACAAAAACAAAAGTCATTATTCTTTAACAAGCATACAGCAGTCCCGGTGTGAGGCAGAGGCCTTAGAAAATA
Organism: Thalassophryne amazonica; assembly: GCF_902500255.1. NCBI lineage: Eukaryota > Metazoa > Chordata > Actinopteri > Batrachoidiformes > Batrachoididae > Thalassophryne > Thalassophryne amazonica. Next base: position 97,314,253 of record NC_047104.1, on the reverse strand, counting down.
AAGAAGTTTGGACTTATTGTTTTGATTTATAAATCAAATTAATCTGGAGAGAATAACTCCATTAACTCTCTGGGATCCGAGGGTATTTTTTGGACAGTTCACTCGCCTGGCATAAATGTTTTATTATTGCTGTTAACAGCTCTCCCTGCATCCCACAATCAAGTTTTATATCTTTTTGCAGGACAACCTGTGCTTTCAGAATATATATGTTTTTGTTGTGTTTTATAAGTGTAATAAAGGTTTATAATCAAAAATAGGCAAGGAAAAAATAAAGCGAAAAATAATTTTCCACACAATTTATTCAAAACACAGCAAACTATAATAAACAAACTGTTTTGACACTTTATGAAGGTAATCTGAGGTCTTGTGTGAAAGAATGTACAACAAAAAGGTTCAAACAAACACAAATGCACATTTTGAACAATATATACAAAATGGTCTATGCATTTTGTTATTCTGAAATGGTAAACAGTGCTTTACACAGAGAGGCTGCAACAACTCTGGTGCACAAAGGATTATGAGATATATCTCAATACTTTGGGCAAATACTGCCATGAACACTACTGGCCAGTAGATGGCAGTAGAGACCCTGAAAACTTGCTAAAACAAATATCCCAAATAAATAATCCCTAACTGCTACGTTTAAGATGCATGGAATTTAATAAATGCAAACCGAATTTCAGACATATATTACTCTGGAACAAACAGGAAAAAATGGTGCAATTTGGTGCATTCTGAGAGCACTTTGGTCAGTTTTTCTTGGTTAAAAACAGTGTGAGTTGAATCTTATACTCAGGGATGAGATTGGCAAATTCGATTTTCAGAGGAAAATAAGACAGGTCCAGGGGCCGCAGGCCCCAGCGGGTCCAGGGCAGAGCCCTGGCCAAGGGGTCTGAAGCCAAAGCATTTTTGCTGTTTTAAAACATGTAAATTGCACTAAAATGATATTAAAAGCTACTATAAATGCCAGGTGTTCATATCTATAATTCAAACTGTAAATCCTTACTAAGACCATCTACCATTCAGAAGATTCAGACGGCTTTCGGTGGCTTTTCGGTTGTGTGACTATCCGTGAAATTGTGGAAGAGGTGGGCATGTCACAACATGTCCTGTGAGGCTTCAACACGGTGGCGCTTTTGTTCCGCCATCAGCTTCATGCCCAAGACATCGGCATGAATTTCGCTGCAACTCTTTTCATGGCAAAATCTGTCACAGTGGAATGTGCCAAAAAAGTGCTCATGTCCACCTCTTCCACAATTTCTCAGATAGTCACACGACGATCCCACATCACCACAGCATTCACTTTGGAAATGATCTGGTCATTTCAGCATGTTGATGGACGACCGGAGCGCGGCTCACTCTCCACCGTTGTGCGGATGTCTTTAAACCGGTTGTTACCGCTCCTTAATCTGTGTGATGCCCATAGCATCGTCACCAAAAGCTGTCTGAATAATCCAAATGGTTTCCACCTGGCTGTCGCCCAGTTTCCGGCAAAATCTGATGCAGTCGCGCTGCTCCAGTCGTTACGCCATTTCCTTGCAAAGAAAAGACGAGACTACACCCATCCTCACACAAAGGCTGCATACAAACAAATGACGCAATCGACAGGCGTGAAAAAATTCACACATGCGCACGAAGGTTCAAGGTTGGCTCATGCAAGCACACGTGATTCAAAACCATCAGGTTTTTGAAAAACATAAAAAGGTCGGATACTTTTCTAACAGACCTCGTACATGTGATTTCTTAGGTTTTTAGTTGTATAACAAATTGGCACAAAAACGCTTTTGTCTTCTTCTTAATATGGAGTACTGAGTAGAATTTTGAGGGAAAAAAAATGTACTCCATTTCGGAATAAGGCTGTAACATAAAATGTGAAGCACTGCAAGTACTTTCCGGATGCACTGTAAAATGATTAAGGACTAGTGACAGCAGGTGGTCAAATGCATTCTAGTGTCATGAGCAACTCAAAACCTTTGGGTCTGAGGCTGTGTAATCAACGCAGGAAGTACAGATAATGACAACTTTATTTGCTACAGCTTGTGTCTCAGAGTATGAAAATTTAAGTATGAGCATGCAGATACTATAAGTTTTTTTTTTAAGGAAGTGTTTTCATGGGTGCAAGCAACTGAAAATTTTTTGACTGAACATTTTCTGTGAGCAGACAGCTGAGCGCCAAATGCGCAAGGTCCCCTAGGGGTTCCGGGAGATGGTCCCTTGTGAAATTTTGGGGGGGGGGGGAATCGTGCAATTTGGTGCATTCTGAGATCATTAACATTTTTTGGCACAATCACCCAACAACTTACCTGATATGCCCACCAAATATATCAGTGATTGGGGTGCGGACAAAATCCGCTTGCCGAGTGATGGAAGTCTTGTTTCGGGGTCCAACTTGCTCCCATTCCTCTTCACTATTTTCTTCCTCCTGATCACCAACTTCTTCCTCCACTCCTGGCTGACAGTCTGGGCCATTAGGTGTGGGTGGTTCTGTTTAACAGACAAAGAAAAAAAAAAACCCTTTAGTGATCACAGTAATGCAACTTGTACTGAGATACGGACATCAGTATGGAAAGGTGCACTGACACTTGCATGACTGATTCACGCACTTGCACGACCTGTGTCGTGCAGGAGAGTAAACTGGTTTTTAATAGGTGTACACTGAACGTGAGGGGGTGCCGGCGTGCAATTATTTTATATATGCAGCGTCCAGCGCAGAGAGTGTGGCAGGCAGTGGAACAAAGCACAGCATCAAGCTGGGAACACAGCAGATGGGATCGTCATGACGGCTTACGTGCATCAAAGTCCTGCAAGTGTCAGCGCAGCTTAAGTGATAGTTTTCTCTTGCTGAAGACATCTGGCTGAAACTATTTTTTTCCTTTATGCCCACCTGCATGTTGAGCTACCATTATGTGAAGTTTCAATGAAATCCATGTTCACAGGGAGTAGGGTTTACAAGGCTCACAGACAGACTGACATGGTGATTCCTGTACACCTCCGACCACCCCAACACAGATTTCTGCTTGCAGGGGCTATAAAAATGGCATGTACATAAAATCTCCACTGAATTGTGGCTAATGACATCACTGCCAGATTATGTGAATACAGTACGGCACTGGGCCTGTCTACATATAAGGTCCCACAGTTGACAATGCATGTCAGAGCACAAACTAAACATGAAGTCAAAGGAGTTGTCTGACCTCTGAAACAGGATCATCTTGAGGCACAAATCTGGGGAAGGGTACAGAAACATTTCTGCTGCTTTGAAGGTCCCAATGAACACAACGTCTATCATCACAATACAAGTTGTATGAAGACTACTTTCCCATATTGGCAAGACGACAAAACAATAATACAGTGTCATATGGATTACAATACAGTGTTATTACTATCTGATGGGACCACACATTTGCATTGGACTGTTACCGTTCTCTCTGTACATTTATCTAAACATTTGACTTCAGCAATTTGTTGACGCTCAACAAATTGTCAACTTTATCCTTAAGTCTCGGATCAGGATGTGAAAATGTGAGACCGTGACATCTCAGAGATGTTTCCAAACAATTGTTTGTTTTGTTTGTTTGATTTTACAACTACAAATATCGTGAAGACAGACCACAGACTAAATCCGATACAAGCCAGGAAAACGAAAATAACCTGAAAACCTTCACCACGTAAGTAAAAACCTGGATTTCCGGGAATGCCTGGAAAACTTTCATCACTGTCCAAAGAGAGCCTCAACCAATTACTGAGTGCATAAATGAACATACTTTTTAAAGGTTCCACATTTCTATTTTTTCTTGATGTAGGCAAGTTATTTTCTTTTTTTCCAGCTACAGCCTGTAATTATTATCAGAATGTACTAAACAAAGCTTGAAACATTTCAAACAATGAAATGAAGTTACATAAAATTTTCACTTTCTGAAATTAAAAATATTGAACATTTTCACAATATTTTATTTTTGTGAGATGTAGCTGTATACTGATGGTGGCAGTGTGCATGTGTGTTGGGGGGTTTTAACTCATACAAATTGTTTGGGTTCAATTTACACACTCATTTCCACAGCCTCCATTTCATTGCCACAGTAGTGCAAACAGCTTCAGAAACTGCTTCGTGTGCCCAACTGAGCCACCCATATGTGTGGCCTCTACCCACATCCTGAAATATTTGAGTGCATCCAGCATTACAAAAAACAAAAAGGGGGGGGGCTGTAAAGATAATATGTTCCACATGATTGTTTTGAAAGGTAAGTGGGAGAAGGACTTACTCTCTTCCTGAGGTGAGATAAGTTTTTTCAATGCCAGCATTTCCTCATGCAAGCCATTGAGAGTGAAGCCAAGATATTCTTCAGCATCTTCTTGTCGACCCTGACAAGGACAGCAACCGTGATTAAACATTATCAAGAGCATGGCCTGCCTAAATAAAACTGACTCAAAACATGTGGTCAGGCATGAATGCAAGTATATGAGCAGGGAACTTTTTTTGTTTTTTTTTTAGGTGAAACAAGAGGAATCTAAACTATTACACCAAGTATTTTTATTTTTATTTAATTCATTAGGTTTGGTTGGACTCAGCACCTGCAATGCATAACCTCCCTTTAGTTGTTAGCAAATTTGGTCCTCAAAATGAAAGGTTTGCATTTCTGAGCATATTCTGAGTACTACCTGTTCCAGAAGCAACACCCTAATGAATTACCAGTTTCAAAGGAATTCTCCCTCGCCCACACCCAAACACTACCTTCTCAGAGAGACTTGACTTGATTAGAGTGAGCAGCTTATAAATGTACGTTGGTTCAAAAGGTGCACCAGGCCTAATGTCTTTCATGACTTTATCGCCAACAGCTGTAGGCACAGTTACAAAGAACACATTATTGACACAAACCTCAAATGAAATCAAATTTCTGGACATACAGTGGCTTGCAAGAGTATTCAGCCCCTTGGTATTTCACATATTTTAATTTGTTTATGGCATTTCAAATACAAAAAGTAAACCAGGGTTCTCAATATAAAAATTTTTAAAATCATCTTCCTTAAACTCAAACTGAAAGTAAATCTCTACAACTCGATATAAATTTATTAAAAATATAAACGCCAAGATGATTGGGTTGCATAAGTAATGGGCCCCTTTGGTATAATGCCTGTAAATCAGTTTTATTGACAGTGGTGGCCAAGTGGTTAATGCGCTTGGTTTCAGTGCAGAAGGTTCCGGGTTCAAATCCCACCCCTGCCACATTTCTCCATGTAAGGTGGAGTTGCGTCAGGAAGGGCATCCGGCGTAAAACCTGTGCCAAATCAACTTGCAGATCCACCTTGGATTTGCTGTGGCGACCCCGAGTGCAAACAAGGGAGCAGCCGAAGGGACTTACTATTGACAGTTTTCTTCAGACAAGCCAGGGGATGGATACATGAACATTTCCAAGTCACTGAATATGTCTTGGACTTTATTTACATCAGTATACAAGCAGTATGATACTCTATGGAAAATCTGTGTGGAGTAGACAGTTCTCAAAAACTGAGTGACTGTGCAACAGGGCTGTGAAATGAAAATTGTGAAATCCGAGGAAAATTTGCAGGGGGTCTGAGGGGTGCACAGCGTCCAGGAGCTGGGGTCTAGGGCCCTGTGGGGCTCCAGAATTAAATTTTTATCTAACAATACTTTTTCAGCATCTCCTGGAAGAACAAATCTCAAAATTAGTGGATATTTAAATGATCCTACATTCGACCTTTTATTTGACCTGTCAGTGATGATGTGGAAATAACAGAATATGACATGGAAGTAGGACCTGGAATGATTTTCCTTTTAAATGTAAACCAAATTATGCATTAACTCAGAACAATTAAACTACATGAAATTTATGAAAACTGAAAAGACTGTTACAGCATTTCAAAAACCATAGCTAAAACTTGTAGAATATTTGGAAAATCATGGTAAAATATCAATAACATACCTTATAGTAAAAAGTCACATTGTAAATTCATGCAGCCTAAATCCATTCAAAGCCACAATGTCTTTTTTTTACAATGAAAGAAAGTCTAGATTAGTGAAAAAAAAGTCAATCTTGTCTAAAATCCTGTTTGAACAGCAGAATGTTTATTTTCCTGGGAGAGAAAAATTCTTACCATGTTTCCTGAGAGGGCACAGTTCACTTTTCCCGTTTCTTTTATCTTTCAGGTGTGTTGATGAAGCCAGTGACGATTCCACGGATTCTTGTCCTTATAAGACTTTTTCAAACCGTTTTTCTCACCATCTTTTTGTGCGACGTCGGTCCATGACAGAGACATGCTGCACAAATCTTTTAAAAACTTGAAGGCTCTAAAAGTTTGGGATGTCCACACGCTACATTTAGCTTAAGCGCCGCACAGGAGCCATACAGCGTCGCCGCAGCAACCAACCAGTCCTGCTTTACAACAACTGTCGTAACAGCTACACTTTGAGTGGCATTTTTCCTCCGCGGATCCAAGGAAACTGATTTGTATTTGTAACACACAGATCAGTGTCCGTAGACTTATAAAACTTACACGATGTAAAAAAAGAGAGCGCTTTGCGATAAGCATCTTAAAAACTCAGTAATGTTCACGATTAAAGAGTACATCACTAACACCCCACCCCCCTCCCCATGATGAAATCCGCGGAATTCCGCGGAGTTTTCACAGCCCTGGTGCAAAAGGAGAAGAGTGAGCAAAGCCACCAAGACACCTAGACAACCCAGAAGAAGTTATAGGCTTCTGTGGCTGTGATTGGAGAAATTGTGCACAGTGCAAGTTTTGGATTTTATATCCCCAGTTACACAGCTTCACGATGAAGTGGAGCAGAGGAGGATTTTCTTAAAAAGAAGATCTGAAAGTTCACCTACAATTTGCCAGAAGGTACATCTGAGATGCAAGCCTACATTTGATGTTTTAGTGAAAGAAGACCCTCGTCTATAACACTTCATCATGAAGCTGTATAAATGGAGATACAAAACACAGAATTTGCACTGTGCACAATTTCTTCAATCACAGCAACGAAGTCTAAAACTTTTTCTGGGTTGTCTAGGTGTCTTGATGGCTTTCCTCACTGTTCTCCGCTTTGCACAGTAACTCAGTTTTTGAGAACTGTCTACTCCACACAGATTTACCACAGAGTGCCATATTGCTTGTATTTCTTCATAACTGATGTAAATAAAGTTCAAGACATATTCAGTGACTTGGAAATGTTCATGTATCCATCCCCTGACTTGTCTGAAGAAAACTGGCAATTAAACTGATTTACAGGTATTATACCAAAGGGGCTGATTACTTATGCAAGCCACCATCTTGGCTTTTATATTTTTAATTAATTTATATCAAGTTGTAGAGATTTGTTTTCAGTTTGAGTGTAAGGAAGAGATTTAGAAATTTTTATATTCAGAAACCTGATTTACTTTTTGTATTTGAAACACCATAAACAAATTAAAATGTGTGAAATACCAAGGGGCTGAATACTTTTGCAAGCCACTGTAATTGGTAACATATTACCTTGTTGTTTCACTTTGGGTGGCACAGGCATGTTGTTGAATTCATTCACCAGTCTCACACTGTCAAAGAGACACAATGGCTAACGTGAGAGGAAACAAAATGCATTTGGGGGACACACACACCCACCCACCCACCCACCCAGTTGGATGTACTGCCATTCTCTGAAATGCCTTTGGAGATGGCTTACGGTAGAGAAATGAACATTCAATTCACGGGCAACAGCTCTGGTGGACATTCCTGCAGTCAGCATGCCAACTGCACGCTCCTTCAAAACTGGTGCTATGTGTGACATTGTGCTGTGTGATAAAACTGAACATTTTAGAGTGGCCTTTTATTGATTGTGTGCTGTCTAATCAGTATCTTGATATGCCAAACCTGTGAGGTGAGATGGATCATCATGGCAAAAGAGAAGTGCTCACTAACAGATTTAGACAGATTTGTGGAAAATATTTGAGAGAAATACATATAAACAGAATACTTACAAGTTGTCGATCATGGGTGTAGAGGTACATGGTCTCTGTTGTTCACTCTGCAGAGGAAATGACTTCATCAAGTGAAACATGGGAGGACATGCAATCAGGGCCTGCAAGGTCTGAGTACTCACAGTCAAGAGGAAAAACAGTTTGAAAGAATTGCTGCAACAGTCCTTTTGTGATGAATAGATTAGACTGAAATTGTTGTAATTTTGCCCATAACAAAATAACTAAAAAGAACAAACTTTGTTTTTAAAGAGTAGATTAATAAAGCAAGTGGAATTTATTTCACACAAACATATGTTCACTGCATGTTGCCGCTAATATAAAGACTATTACATGCTACACAAAGGAATGAATTTCCATTTAACTCTGTTAAACTGTTTTTGCCTAATTGTGTTTGAAAGTTTTTAGCTGAGGTGAATGTAAATTTTACACTCTGTCAAAGGTGCACTGAATCAAAACATCCAATTTTTCCCCCCAATATTACTCCTACATGGGGGTGTCAGGATTTTTGAATGTGTGGTCCGAAGAAAGGTAGCAATGCTGGATTCAGAATCCTTGGACATTCGGAAAGACCAGACAATATATATATTTTTTAAACCTACTTCTGGACAAAGTGTGTTCATGAGCTCAACTACTGAACCTATATCATAGTAGAGCTAAGCTAAAATGATCTTTTAAGGTAAATGAAGTGGTCAAAGATGATAACTGGTAACTTAAGTAGTTGTACAAAGAATGTGTTACATATCGCAGAAATGTCTTGTTAAAAAAAATGTATTTAAAGATGCATTTTCAACATTAGTAACATTGTTGTCTCAGCAGTCTCAAAGGGGGCTGTCATGGCTTTGACGTTTACTTGGGTACCTCAGGTTGCTCAATTTCCTCACGTTTCCAAACTAAATTTCTGGCCTGACGTAGCGTTAAAGGCATTTTATCCTGAACTTATGAGGGTTCTGAAAGCAGCATTAAAGACTTGACAGGAAGGTACAAACAAAAGTCTCTGAGTGCATAAGCTACAATGAGTGAATCGAACTGTGAAAAGTGGCATACTAATAGAATGACTGAAACCTAAAGTAAATGGGAAAGGTCAACAGCAACTGGTGCACACTTTCAATCAGCAAATTAGGCAATACAGTGAGGTCACTGCACTGGACTCAAAACCAGACAGCAGCTGTCAAAAATAAACTCTGCATATTTGAAGTGAAGCAGAGTATCGATCATATTAAAATTATTCTAAAAAATGGCATGTAACTGCTGGTCAGCTAGCGCAAACAAAAGAGTGGAGACTATCAGCGTCATGACAGATTGGGGTGAGAATCACGTTAATACAATAATAATAAAGCAGCTGTTCAGTCATATACAGTGCATACGGAAAGTATTCACAGCGCTTCACTTTTTCCACATTGTGTTGCGTTACAGCTTTATACCAAAATTCATTCATGCCCCTCAAAATTCTACTCAACACCCCATAATGACAACATGAAACTTTTTTTTTTGGTCGATTCATCTTTGGCAGCAATTACGGCCTCAAGTCTTCTTGATTATGATGCCACAAGCTTGGCGGACCTATCTTTGAACAGTTTTGCCCATTCCTCTTTGCGGCACCTCTCAAGCTCCATCAGGTTGGATGGGGAGTGTCAGTGTACAGCCATTTTCAGATCTCTCCAGAGATGTTCAATCGGATTCAGGAACGGGCCTTGGCTGGGCCACTCAAGGACATTCAGCATTGTCCTGAAGCCACTCCTTTAATGTTGTTCTTGGCTGTGTGCTTAGGGTCATTGTCCTGCTGAAAGATGAACCATCACCCCAGTCAGTCTGAGGTCAAGAGCATGGTTTCACCCAGGATGTCTCTGTACATTGCTACATTTATCCTTCCCTCAATCTTGACTAATCTCCCAGTTCCTGCCGCTGATAAACATCCCCACAGAATGATGCTGCCACCACCATGCTTCACTGCAGGGATGATGCCTGGTTTGTGCTCTGACATGCACTGTCAACTGCGGGACCTTATATGTAGACAGGTGTGTGTATTTCCAAATCATGTCCAATCAACAGAATTTACCCCAGGTGGACTCCAGTTAAGCTGTAGAAACATCAAGGCTCATCAGTGCAAACAAGTTGCACCTGAGCTCAATTTTGAGCTACATGGCAAAGGTTGTGAATACCTATGTACAGGTGATTTCTTAGGGGTTTTTTTTTCTATTTTATAAAACATTTAGCAAAATCCCCCCAAAATCTTTTTTCACATAGTCATTATAGAGTATCGTGTGTAGAAAGAAAAACTGAATTTCATCCATTTTGGAATAAGGCAGTAACACTAAAAAAAAGTGGAGAAAGAAGCCGAGTACCTTCCGGATACACTATGTATACACACACACATATACATATATATATATATATATATATATATACACACACACACACATATATATAAACAGTACAACAAACAGCTGAATAAAAGGATACAGCATTGATATAGCACCAGTTCCCCTTATTGATCAGTCCTCTTGGCTGCAAAGACACTGGTTTATGTATCAACTTCACATTCTCAATAAGTTCTGTGGAGTTAAGCAGAAAATGTTCTTTAACAGGAACCTCTTTACTGCAATAGATGACACTGGCTGATACACACCATATTTAACAGTTTCAATGTCAATTTTCTCAAGTAGTGGGACTATAATACTCCATTAATTTAAAATAAATGTACCTTTTCCCTTCCTGTCTAATGTGACTGTAGCACAAGAGACTGGATGATTTAGAGCAAGAAAGTGATTTACCACGCCTAGGAAGGGAGTCTGTCACTCAAAAACACAGCTCCCATGGTAACGTGGACAGAAAATTTAACAAGATTCTAAGAAAAAACAAAAACAAAAAAGAAACGTGATTTAGAAGGACTTACAATATACGACGAAATATGAACTCTGAGCATAATTGCTCATGTTCTTCCATGCTAAATTCTACAGTTTCCGTGAAAAATCTCAGATCAAGCATTTACTAACATTTAACAATGGAACAGTCACAGGAATCAAGCTTACAGTTATCATTAGAAATCAACAGAGGCCCAAAAAGCCCCATCACCCAATTCTTCCAAAATCAACTGCCTCTACCACTGATTTTTTAAAAATTTCATAAAAACTGAGCCTTTCAACCATCTTGATAAAACAACCCATATAGATCAATTTTATCATCTAATACTTTTGCCTTCAGGTTAATTTAGTCCCCTCAGTGACTTAAGGTTCTATTCTTTGAGGTGGTTAAAGTTCATCTTGTTGCCATCTAATGTGCAAGCTACATCTTTGCAACATTTACAAATAACCATCATTTGCCATTGTTAGTTTTGGGTCACGTTTTTTGTGAACTATGTCAATGCTAAATAGGGAACATAACATTCATCACGCTAGGTTGCATGTTGAACTGAGGGCAACAGAAGAGGAATATCAAAGGCGGCCATAGAACTGCAACTGTCTGGACTGCAGTGCGAAACCAACGATCTCTCGTGGAACCATATCGCATTTTTTTTTGTTCCCGATCTGCCATCTTCATATTGCACACCCCTCATTTCAAGACTCGTACTAACGTATAGTAGCTTGCTGAAAAGCTGCATATTATGATCCTTGTAAGATCACATCCCTAGTGTGCTACCACTGTGTGAAGCTTGACACACAAACAAGCTAAGTGAGTTGTATTTACAAGATTCAGACAGACTAGGCAGGTACATGGATGGGCGGACTGATGAACACAATGATACCTACATGCCCCAAAGGTTTGTTTCTGTGTGTGTGTGTTAAGAATGTTGGCACAGCGGGACATGAATGGGCTTGTTCTGACAGTTGCACATAAAATGGCTATTTGTTAGCAAGTCATTTATGCCTATTTCATGCATGTTTGTCCAATACACCTGAAACAAAACAACTCATGGCCGAGCATCCTGCGCCAAGGGTAACTCAAGCATTCATTTATAAGTCACACTGATAGTCAAGAAGGATGAACATATGGCGCACAATGCTATGTGGGCTGAGCGTTCATTGGTTGAGGAAACAGTATATTATGCATACAATCACTTCTGAAATAAACAGAATAAGGTGTTATAAGTTATAGCGCTGGAAAAAAAAAAAGGCTGACACACACACACACACGACTGTAGCTCCTGTCCTGGTAAAGATCTCAAAAACACAAACACTGCTGAAAAATGATTATGTGCTACGATATTAACAGTTTGTGTGCTCCAAGTGGTCAGTGTAGACTCCAGGGCCTAACGATAGGCATCTATGGGTGGGTTTCAATGGGGCACCGCAATCTCGTTTGAACCTTGTGTGATATTGCGGGATTTGACCACTTATGGGGACCTCCCCTCCCATTGTGCAATATATACACAGTATAACTTCACATGGACAAATGGTGTACTGTTTTGTTTTCGGCTGCAATCACTGAAGCAGTCGCGAAAAGGAAACAGGAAGAAAAAGCGAGTGGGAGACGTCGTGTCAGTAAGTCATAGCCTACACAGCTAAACAGAGTAGCTGCATTCTCTCGCCTGCAAAACTGCCTCGACATGTTTGTGCTCCGGGTCAAACAAACAACACAAGTCCACTTTCCCACCACATCGTCACTTTTTATTTGCATTTTCAATGTTTTTGTGTGATTTGCCCAAAAACTCAAAATTCTGTGTTTTTTTTCCCAACCGAAGTAGAGAAATTACATCATATGCGCCATATTTTATCCCTTTAGTGCCTGCCCTCAAACGAGACTGCGGTGCCCATTTAATTACTGACAACATCTAACTGCACAGCAACATGATGTATACAGTTTCATCAAAAAACAGACCTGTAACAGTAAAGGAACTTGAATGGTACACGTACAGCTCATGACGACAATGCGGTAAAACATTTGTAGTTTGTGTCCTTGTGTACACGAAATCCAGGTCTTCTCAAAACACCCAATATGTCTGGTCATACAACCCCTGGCAATAATTATGGAATCACCGGCCTCAGAGGATGTTCATTCAGTTGTTTAATTTTGTAGAAAAAAAAGCAGATCACAGACATGACACAAAACTAACACATGCATCAAATCAGATCTGCTCGTTAGTCTGCATCTAAAAAGGAGTGATCACACCTTGGAGAGCTGTTGCACCAAGTGGACTGACATGAATCATGGCTCCAACACGAGAGATGTCAATTGAAACAAAGGAGAGGATTATCAAACTCTTAAAAGAGGGTAAATCATCGTGCAATGTTGCAAAAGATGTTGGTTGTTCAGTCAGCTGTGTCTAAACTCTGGACCAAAGGCAAACATACTGGTAGACCAAGGAAGACATCAAAGTGTCAAGACAGAAAACTTAAAGCAATATGTCTCAAAAATCGAAAATGCACAACAAAACAAATGAACGAATGGGAGGAAACTGGAGTCAACGTCTGTGACTGAACTGTAAGAAACCGCCGAAAGGAAATGGGATTTACATACAGAAAAGCTAAAGGAAAGCCACCTAAACAGAAAAAAAAACAAGGTTACAATGGGCTAAGGAAAAGCAATCGTGGACTGTGGATGACTGGATGAAAGTCATATTCAGTGATGAATCTCGAATCTGCATTGGGCAAGGTGATGATGCTGGAACTTTTGTTTGGTGCCATTCCAATGAGATTTATAAAGATGACTGCCTGAAGAGAACATGTAAATTTCCAGTCATTGATGATATGGGGCTGCATGTCAGGTAAAGGCACTGGGGAGATGGCTGTCATTACATCATCAATAAATGCACAAGTTTACGTTGATATTTTGGACACTTTTCTTATCCCATCAATTGAAAGGATGTTTGGGGATGATGAAATCATTTTTCAACATGATAATGCATCTTGCCATAGAGCAAAAACTGTGAAAACATTCCTTGCAAAAAGACACATAGGGTCAATGTCATGGCCTGCAAATAGTCTGGATCTTAATCCAATTGAAAATCTTTGGTGGAAGTTGAAGAAAATGGTCCATGACAAGGCTCCAACCTGCAAAGCTGATCTGGCAACAGCAATCAGAGAAGGTTGGAACCAGATTGATGAAGAGTACTGTTTGTCACTCATTAAGTCCATGCCTCAGAGACTGCAAGCTGTTATAAAAGCCAGAGGTGGTGCAACAAAATACTAGTGATGTGTTGGAGCATTTTGTTTTTCATGATTCCATAATTTTTTCCACAGAATTGAGTGATTCCATATTTTTTTTCCCCTCTGCTTGGTCTAAAAAAGTAACCGTTACTGACTGCCACAATTTTTTTTTCCTGATTTCTTAAAGCCAGAAAGTTGCCATTTGAAATGACTTTAGTTTTGTGTCATGTCTGTGATCTGCTTTTTTTTCTACAAAATTAAACAACTGAATGAACATCCTCCGAGGCCGGTGATTCCATAATTTTTGTCAGGGGTTGTACATTCACATACAACTTCACTCCATGAGGTCAAGTAGTCAATCTACAACTGATACAGATGCTTTTGTAAAATTGTAGATGGCTGAAAATAAAATTCTTGGGCCATTTTCATAAAGCAGTATTTCTAGTTTAGTCGAATAAACTCAACTGACTAGTTTACTGACATTAGTTGTTGCACAAGGCGCTTAGTTGACTTAGGTTTTATGTTACCCGACTAAACTTTTTTAGCCTGGTACAGAGGAGACTAATCTTATTTTAGTTGATAATACTTCAATGTCTTACCTCAAAAAATGGCAGCTACCATGTACCAAAAGCACCCCATACATCGCTCATATTACTTCAAAAGGAGAGCTTCCTCTGTTTTTGGTCATGGCTGCAGCAAATGACCGTCATGTTTGTGACAGTTCTCACTCCAGCCACCGGGCGTCGTTGTTACGCTGAGCAATGTGTGCATAAAAAGGTTGATGAAAGTGTAGAAGAAGAAACTGCTAGGCTAAGTGCTAAGCACATCGTTCTGCAGTTTGTATAGGTCTGTAAATGTTAATAAAGCCAATTAAGAAAACAAAGGCTGGATAATTCATGACAACGACCAACCTGGAAGTAAACAAAACTGTCGCGCATGGAGCCATCTCTCAGCAACGGCAAGTGCGAGGCCATTATGCCTTTGAAAACAGTCGACTAAGGTAAGACAGCTAATCTACAAGTTTAGCCATCGGTGTGAAACTAATTAGATGGATAATATTGGGTGACTAACTGTAGTCCACTAAGAATGTTTAGGAGACTGAAAGATTAGGTTGCTTTATGAAACCAGGCCCTGAAACGCAATTGTTTTACTTATACACCTTTCAGATAAACAGGACAGCACAGCTCAAGCCTCTGTTAAGTTTAAAGGTTACCGTTCTTTCAATATGGGTACATCACATGTTAAAATCTGAATGGGTTATGTGACCCAGATCTTGGCAAAGGGAACATCTTGACTCATTGTGTCTGTTTCATGGCCTCTGGGACAGTATTCTTAGAATGCACATTGGTTTTAACAGTTTACACAATCTCCAGGTTACTTTATACACTCAACAAAAATATAAACACAACACTTTTGGTTTTGCTCCCATTTTGTATGAGATCAACTCAAAGATCTAAAACTTTTTCCACATACACAATATCACCATTTCCCTCAAATATTGTTCACAAACCAGTCTAAATCTGTGATAGTGAGCACTTCTTTGCTGAGATAATCCATCCCACCTCACAGGTGTGCCATACCAAGATGCTGATTAGACACCATGATTAGTGCACAGGTGTGCCTTAGACTGTCCACAATAAAAGGCCACTCTGAAAGGTGCAGTTTTGTTTTACTGGGGGGGGATACCAGTCAGTATCTGGTGTGACCACCATTTGCCTCATGCAGTGCAACACATCTTCGCATAGAGTTGATCAGGTTGTCAATTGTGGCCTGTGGAATGTTGGTCCACTCCTCTTCAATGGCTGTGCGAAGTTGCTGGATATTGGAAGGAACTGGTACACGCTGTCGTATACGCCGGTCCAGAACATCCCAAACATGCTCAATGGGCGACATGTCCGGTGAGTATGCCAGCCATGCAAGAACTGGGACATTTTCAGCTTCCAAGAATTGTGTACAGATCCTTGCAACATGGGGCCGTGCATTATCCTGCTGCAACATGAGGTGATGCTCTTGGATGTATGGCACAACAATGGGCCTCAGGATCTCGTCACGGTATCTCTGTGCATTCAAAATGTCATCAATAAAATGCACCTGTGTTCTTCGTCCATAACAGACGCCTGCCCATACCATAACCCCACCGCCACCATGGGCCACTCGATCCACAACACTGACATCAGAAAACTGCTCACCCACAAGACGCCACACACGCTGTCTGCCATTTGCCCTGGACAGTGTGAACCGGGATTCATCCGTGAAGAGAACACCTCTCCAACGTGCCAAACGCCAGCGAATGAGAGCATTTGCCCACTCAAGTCGGTTATGACGACGAACTGGAGTCAGGTTGAGACCCCGATGAGGACGACGAGCATGCAGATGAGCTTCCCTGAGACGGTTTCTGACAGTTTGTGCAGAAATTCTTTGGTTATGCAAACCGATTGTTTCAGCAGCTGTCCGAGTGGCTGGTCTCAGACGATCTTGGAGGTGAACATGCTGGATGTGGAGGTCCTGGGCTGGTGTGGTTACACGTGGTCTGCGGTTGTGAGGCTGGTTGCATGTACTGCCAAATTCTCTGAAACGCCTTTGGAGACGGCTTATGGTAGAGAAATGAACATTCAATACACGAGCAACAGCTCTGGTTGACATTCCTGCTGTCAGCATGCCAATTGCACGCTCCCTCAAATCTTGCGACATCTGCGGCATTGTGCTGTGTGATAAAACTGCACCTTTCAGAGTGGCCTTTTATTGTGGGCAGTCTAAGGCACACCTGTGCACTAATCATGGTGTCTAATCAGCATCTTGATATGGCACACCTGTGAGGTGGGATGGATTATCTCAGCAAAGGAGAAGTGCTCACTATCACAGATTTAGACTGGTTTGTGAACAATATTTGAGGGAAATGGTGATATTGTGTATGTGGAAAAAGTTTTAGATCTTTGAGTTCATCTCATACAAAATGGGAGCAAAACCAAAAGTGTTGCGCTTATATTTTTGCTGAGTGTATTTCACTTTCATTCTTACTTGGATAGGAATATCCCACTGTGTGCAAATGCAAACCTTTCATAAAAGACATTACATACGTATAGATGAACTTGAGTAAAATATATTTTTTTATACTCTCTCCATTTGTAACTCTTCTCTTAATGTATCCAGTTAACTATTAAAAACTACTGTATACTGAAACGCCCTTTGTGAACCCAGAAAAGAACTGTGTGCCTTGTGAAAGATAACTTGGGTTTTGGCTTGTGAAAGGTCCAACATGTACTTAACATAATTTAAAATAATCAATGCAAATCCTTGTCTCTAGTATAAAGGGGGTAACACATTCTGAAGTTCGTGTTGTAAATCTGTAGTCTCAATCCTATTAAAAATAATTAAAATAGAGGTTCTCATTCCTGCAGCTGATTTTAGTGATTAACTGATTTCCTAAAGTGTTTGTGATTCCACCAGGTCTTCTACGGAGTACTGCACTGCCCTTCGCCAGTTCTAGCATCCAAGCACAATTTGTTTCCACCAGGCTAGAAAGACCCTGATCTGTGCGGTGTGTAGTTAGTATTACTTTCATTTTACTTTCAAAAACAAAGGTGACTTGTTCAAATATGTCACTACAAGGGAATAGCTTAATTTTTGTTGAGAAGTTACAACCATATTGCGTTCATTGTTTGTTCTGAAAAAAGTTAATCAGCTGCGGTTGGGTTGCTGCAAGTGACTCAGCATCTGAAAGCTATTGTGTATATTGTACCACCATCTAGTGTTCATTAGCAGAACATGATCATTGGAATATGCCTAACATGTTTTCACCAAGGCAAGATGATAATCTAAGAAGCCCAAACTACAAAGATTATCACCACTTAAGTTTTTGGTCATTTAGTTCTAATCAATCTAAGCTTAAATATGCCAACATTAGTCAAGTAGTTACACTGTGCATGAAGGAAGGAAGGGTAAGTTCCAAAACACTGTCACAAGTAGTTGTTAGTTTACCAGAAATTCAAACATATACTTCCTCAACCTTGCATAAAAACAATATAAAGATAAAACCCAATAGTGTATGGCTGTTTTTTTTTTTTTTTTTTTTTTTTTTTTTTTTTTTTTTTTTTTAAACAGTATGAACATCTTTATATATATATACCTGCAAGCTTAGGGGCCATAGGATCCTCTGAGACATGAACAGGACCATCTTTCACCTCTGCAATTTTGTCAGGCTCTTCTGGCACAGGAGGCGAGGGAGCCACCACTTCCACAACATTCTTTACCTCTACAAATGCCTGAGGGCCCCCAGGCAGGGGTTTGGAGTTGTGGAAGAGGCTTGCCCAAGACTTGGGGAGGTTGGCAGCAGGTGCAGCTGGAACTACAGGAGAATGAGCCTGCTCTGTCACTAATGGCTGGGTGACAGAGTCTAGGGAGACCTGCTGAGCCTGTTCCCCAGTATCACAGTCTTCTTTGTGTTCATCACAATTAATAGGAGTCTCTGGTTCTACAAGCCCATTGGCCACCTCACCGTTACTTGCCTCCTTCTCCACCAGTTCAGTAGTCATAAGAGAAGGGGCAGCAGAGAGAGTATCATCAACAGCCACTGGAGGAAGAGGTGATTTGGAGCGGGGGCTTTGTGTTCCACTATCTATGAGTTCAGGGCTCTGTGGGGACAAATAATCTGGCTGCTGGTCTGCAGTCCCTGACCCCTCTGTCATCCCTCTGCTATGAGAGGAGGATGAAGAGGGAGAAGTTGCATTGTTGCCATCTGACAAAGAGGTTGCTCCACTTGTTAAGTCTAAGGAAGAGTCATCAGGGCTATCACAAGTCCTCTGATTGGCAGTGGGTGTGGGGACAAAGATAGCTGATGTCACGACACCTGCTGATGATTCCACAGGAACAGGATCAGGGGTAGAAAGTTCAGCCCCTGATAGTGTCTTACCATCCAGATCATCAGCACTGTTCTGCAGGACACCGAGTGCATGTCCATTCACCAATCCTGCCACAGGTGTTCCATCCACTGCATTACTGTTGTCACTGCCAGTCGACCCCTCTAGGTAGTTGTAGTACCCTGGCGGTCGCTTTTTCTTTTTCTTCCTCTCCCGCTGCCCCAAGCTACCAGACACTCCATCCATATCCAGGCAAGACTGATGATTGTCCAGAGCTAAACCCTCAGAGTCAGGTCCATCCAGTGAGTTGAAGTGTGTTCCATCAGGTACATCATCTGCTGAACAATCTGTCTGATGGGCCTTCTGAGATGACTGGCACCCCAGAATGAACTCTGGAGCCTGGGGGTTGAGGGTGCTGGATACTTTACACAAAGGATCATTCACCCCGACAGATGCAGACTCCATCACTTCATCAACGCCAAACTCAATGTGCTGATAGTCTTCAGCTGCAAATGAAATTACAATTAATTACAAAAACTGAGATTTGTTAACACACTATTCACTCACTGGACTAAATACACAAACAGAGATCTGTTTTCCAGAACAAAACTGCCTAATTTCACACTTATGAATAACTAAGTACAATCAAAAAATCTTGCGGAAGCACTGATAATACAGATAGCCATGTTTTCACATTTGAAAGCTTTTGCATAGTTTTTGGGCTCCTTTACTGGAGCATAGTAGCAGTGTTAACTATTTACTGAACACACAAAATACACACAGTAGTGTTCAGAATAATAGTAGTGCTATGTGACTAAAAAGATTAATCCAGGTTTTGAGTATATTTCTTATTGTTACATGGGAAACAAGGTACCAGTAGATTCAGTAGATTCTCACAAATCCAACAAGACCAAGCATTCATGATATGCACACTCTTAAGGCTATGAAATTGGGCTATTAGTAAAAAAAAAAAAAAAAAAAGTAGAAAAGGGGGTGTTCACAATAATAGTGTGGCATTCAGTCAGTAAGTCTGTCAATTTTGTGGAACAAACAGGTGTGAATCAGGTGTCCCCTATTTAAGGATGAAGGCAGCACCTGTTGAACATGCTTTTCTCTTTGAAAGCCTGAGGAAAATGGGACGTTCAAGACATTGTTCAGAAGAACAGCATGGTTTGATTAAAAAGTTGATTGGAGAGGGGAAAACGTATACGCAGGTGCAAAAAATTATAGCCTGTTCATCTACAATGATCTCCAATGCTTTAAAATGAAGAAAAAAAAAAAAAAAACAGAGACGTGTGGAAGAAAACAGAAAACAACCATCAAAATGGATAGAAGAATAACCAGAATGGCAAAGGATCACCCATTGATCAGCTCCAGGATGATCAAAGACAGTCTGGAGTTACCTGTAAGTGCTGTGACAGAAGACGCCTGTGTGAAGCTAATTTATTTGCAAGAATCCCACGTAAAGTCCCTCTGTTAAATAAAAGACATGTGCAGAAGAGGTTACAATTTGCCAA
Source organism: Thalassophryne amazonica (assembly GCF_902500255.1). Classification (NCBI taxonomy): domain Eukaryota; kingdom Metazoa; phylum Chordata; class Actinopteri; order Batrachoidiformes; family Batrachoididae; genus Thalassophryne; species Thalassophryne amazonica. Next base: position 97,293,824 of record NC_047104.1, on the reverse strand, counting down.
AATAAAAAAATAAATAAATAAACAATTATAATAAAAAATAAAATAATAATAAATCAATTGGCCTAAAGAGAAATGGAGGAATATTTTGTGGACTGATGAGTAAAATTGTTCTTTTTGGGTCCAAGGGCCGCAGACAGTTTGTAAGACAACCCCCAAACTCTGAATTCAAGCCACAGTTTACAATGAAGACAGTGAAGCATGGTGGTGCAAGCATCATGACATGGGCATGTTTCTCCTACTATGGTGTTGGGCCTATATATCGCATACCAGGCATCATGGATCAGTTTGGATATGTCAAAATATTTGAAGCGGTCATGTTGCCTTATGCTGAAGAGGACATGCCCTTGAAATGGGTGTTTCAACAAGACAATGACCCCAAGCACACTAGTAAACGAGCAAAATCTTGGTTCCAAACCAACAAAATTAATGCCTCGCAGATGTGACGAAATCATGAAAAACTGTGGTTATACAACTAAATACTAGTTTAGTGACTCACAGGATTGCTAAAAAAAGCAGTTTGAACATAATAGTTTTGAGTTTGTAGTGTCAACAGGAGATGCTACTATTATTGTGAACACCCCCTTTTCTACTTTTTTTTTTTTACTAATAGCCCAATTTCATAGCCTTAAGAGTGTGCATATCATGAATGCTTGGTCTTGTTGGATTTGTGAGAATCTACTGAATCTACTGGTACCTTGTCACATAGCGGTACTATTATTCTGAACACTACTGTATAGCCCTGGTCATAATTATTGGCATAATCACCCACATTTGTGTGTGTGTGTATTTTTATACTGGCCTAACCCTATGACAGGTGCAAGAAGCTTCTAAATGTTTACACAAAACCTTTACAGGCTGCCACTGTTCCCACAGCTTTAGTAACCAAACATTAACGCTGTACAGCCATTCAAATTTCACAAAACTGACAAATTTACAGCTCATTTTAATGAAAAGAATGCATTTGCCAGAGGAGATTTCCACAGTGAATAATTTATTTTCCTTCTTATGCCATCTTGGAGAATAAAGCCTTGGTCTCACCGAATAATGAAGGATGAATAATGAGCCACGTAGAATGTTTTTTGTACGAGTCCAGTTATTCAACAATCGTGGGATAATAGTGGCTCAGAGGCAGAAGATTCTGCTGACAAGGCTCATCTCTGAGCGTGGCACTAATTTCAAGTTCAAAATTTAGCAACACCACCATAGGGTAGTTTGTGTATGAGGTACTACGAGGACAAACAAGGATTTTAGAGGCATGTTTGTGGCGAGGACGAGGCTGTTAAAAGCCCATTATCCAACCACCTGGTGGCTACGAGGACAGGACAGGCTATTTTGGCTAAGCCCTCCTGCACACTAGAATCTCAGTTTGTGCGCCAGACGCTGTTTATAAAATAATTATTTTGTAGCGGATTAGTCACTTTCTGTCAGAGCTTGGATGTTGAAAACACTTGTAATCGCTTCTGACCGCTGAGGCGGCGAACATATTTGGAACAGCCTAAAAGCTAATTAGTTAGAATGTTTTCATAGCTTGGTAAAACAGTTGCATATTCCTTAGGGGTGGCTAAAAAAAAAAAATCGATTCAAGTCAGAATCGCGATTCTTATTTATTATGATTCTGAATCGATTCAAAATGCCCAAGAATCGATTTTTAAAAAGCATTTTTTAAACATTTTCTTACTTACTCGCTGCGTGTACTGTTTGTCAGGCAACGGCTTCCGTACTACAGCGTCCCTGCGAGGGGAGGGTCCGGTGTGCTTCAAACATTCGTGAGCTGTAGCTTAGCATGGCGGACGAAGAGCTAATTCAGCCAGCACCGTCTTTGCTGAAGGCAAATGTCTGAGCGCATTTTGGATTTTATTATTTTCTGTGTAAGAAGGAGCTTGACATGACTTATGCAGTGTGCAAATTCTGCAAAATGAAAGTCAAGTACTCCGGAAACACTTCAACTCCGCAAGCCCACATGCTACGCTATGACCTGGAGCTAAAAGAAGCGGAGCAGCGGTATCTGCCGACGACTGACCAGCGCTTCGCTAAACCGCCAGCCAACTCTGAACGAGCAAAGCAGATAAGTAAATTTACACCTAGAATCACATGATTAACCTTGTAAAGCTGCATTTTCTTACACATAAACATTTTTTCCGTAATATAACTATTTCTCAGAGCTGTTTGAATCAAAAATCGATTCTGAATTGAATCGTCATCGAATCGTGAGTTGTTGTACGATTCACATCCCTAATATTCATTCCTTCTTTATAAGCAGCTGTAAAAGTATGTTTATGATAGATTTAACATCGTTATAATGGATCAGATGAGACGTACTTGTGTGCATTTGCGCAGAATGCGAGTTCGCCAAACTGCGTTGTTGCAGACAATAACAGCTGGACATACGGTGTCAAAATAACTAAGCCGCGGAAGAAATAAAGCCAGTGAGAAGTGCAGAGGTGAACGTCCAGGAACTCGTGGTTCAATTCTAGCTGGTCTGGTTATGAATGTGTTTTTTTTTTTTTGTGGGGGGGGGGGGGGGGGGGGGAGCGATCCACACAGTTGTGGGTGTATATAATTAAAGTGGCCACCTCATTGTGGTGTCTGGTCACATAGAGCTGGGTGAACATAGAACTGCTGCATTTAATGACTCTGTGACACAGGTGAACAGCAGCCTGCTGCACGGATGTGCACACTGGCTGGACTGCAGGAGCGTCTTTTTTGGACTGCGTTTAAAAAATGTGACATCTTGAATGGATGCTGTGAATTGAAAACCCACACTTTAAAGGAACCAGGTGTGGGAGGACTGAAGGGTTGGACCAAACCCATGCCTAAACGTGCACCAACATCACGTTACATGGTGCTACATGGATCACATGTGGCTTGACATGGATCATATGCGACGACACGAGCCATTCGAGACTGGATGGGGCTCAAATGACAGGTCAGTCGTGGCTCACTGGAGGCCGATACGTGGAACATGTGAGGTACAGAGAGGCACATAGAGGCGCCTAAGCAGCAGATATGCGATAGCGTAAAATGTGGATCATTCTTCGAGTAATTCTTCGTAATTATTCGGTGGGGCTGAGGCTTTACTGCAGGAGGAAGCATGTGTGCTAATGTGAGGTTTTGAGATTATTTGTGACCTGACCCACTTGCTTAATGCCCGTTCCTGGGGCATGCACAGTAACAACCTAAGATGTCTTGTGAATCACTTCAGAGGAGTTATCTGGTTTCAAAAACAGGATTTTTAGATTTCGAAGTGTTTATTTCTCACTACAGTTTGCAAAATTACATGAGAAACATATTCGATATACACAGTAATAAGCTGCTTCAGAGCATTTTGTTTGAGTGAGCAGCCAGCTGAAGTCACGCTGCCTTTCTTTACTCTAGCAGTCAGTGTCCTTCCCAGCATCCCTCGCATAGATCGGGGGAAGACCCCACGTGATCTGACATCACTACCAAATGTAGGTAGGTCATGGCCGTCTGATCACTTAAGTTTCTTCTCTTCAAGAACAGAAATTCTAAATAGTTTCAACACAGCAGAAAATTTTATTATATTGGTAATATATTATGAATTCCATATTTAAATAGTGTTGCCACAGTAACAGAAGTTACTTTAATTTTTACAGTTACTTCATTAGCAGCTGTGGACAACTTGTCAGCAGCTACCGAATGTAACAAAGGAACTAACTACTAATCTAACTTGGTTATTTTTAAGATTGAGTAACACAGCAAAGTAACGAGTTACTCAATGTTTGCTCAAGTTACTCAATGATTGCTGTTACTCAATCTTAAAATTAACCAAGTTAGATTAGTAGTTATAAGTCGTCAGCAGCTGCTAATAAAGAAACTGCATAAACCTAAGTCATACAAAGATAATAATTTGCATCACTTTTTACCAAAATTACAGCAAATTTAACTTTTGACCACTGTGCAAACTGAAATTCACCTCTCAGCATTTTTGCTGTTTTTACCCCATAACATTCATTCAAAGATAGTCCAAACTATACCTTTTTGGAATCTTTATGATCAGACCAATAATAATACAATAACATGCTTTTGGAGGGTGGTAAACATTTTCAGAGGCCCGACGTTCACGCCCAGTCGCCAAAAATGACTGCTATTCGCCCGAGTTAAATGGGGGCGAATAGCTGTCATTGCGGGCAGTGAACGGAGGGACACAGAAAATGCATGCCACACGACAAAAGCATGTTAATTGCATTATTATCACTTTTTACTGAGAAACAACACGTAATGCATACATAAGTTGGCTCACTTAACTTCTGCCGCCTGGCGCGCGCGCTGCTGTTGAAATTCAGCAGTGCGTCCTCGTCAAGCTGGCTGCTGCTGTTCACTGTCGACCTACCCATGAGAAAATCATCCGGAATATCCACATTGGGACCAAAACACACTTCTCGCCTTTTAATCTTTTTCTCTGCGGACAGTTTTCTTTTTTCCCCCTCTGCGGACAGTTCTTGGGCTGCGCGCGCACTATGACGTCATTTGTTTACACACAGCGGGCAGGTATAGCCAGATAGCATCAACGTAAATCTACGATACTGGCCTAGCAACGCACCAGTAAAGTGATAATAATATGGAATACCTTTCAATATGATTGGTGCATTTTTAAATTATGATCCTGTGCAATTCTTCAAGTGACCCCTACTTGGCTGCCTATTGAAGGTTCATCTGGCTACTCAGCATTTTTAAAGAGTAATGTCTAAGGAGTATGTGTGCCAAATTTGGTGCTTGCATCACCATTTGAAGCATTTTTTTCAGTTATCCGCTGCACTACAGATGTATGGGCATGTGACTGTCATCCTTGACAGAATTCTGCCTGCTTTGCAACATACCTGCATGATATCTGCATGTTTCTGTGTTTGTGGTTTGTTTCTGTGCCAGACATCTGATGCCTTCTATTGAAATCTCTGACTGCAAACTTTAACCGATGCAGACAGGAGTTCAAAGTTGCGCTGCAGCCAGCCATGTCAGAATTCCCTTTGTGAGTGTGCACGTATTTTATATATATAAAAATCCACCCCCTCCTCTTTCTTCCAGGTTTTGAGCCACCCCATATTCAGTAACTTAACTTTGGAAATTTATTTAAAAAAAAAAAATTCCCACTCCCATATTTTCCAAAGTATAAGTCACAGCAGGCAAAAAAAGCCTCTTGAAGAAGGGGGAAAAAAAAAAAAAAAAAAACATATATAAGGCACACCAGAGTATGAGCTCTTTCATTTGGGATTTTTGTGCATTGTTGAGGTTTTTTTTGTATTACTGGCATTTATTCTTTTATTGTTGGAGTTTATTTTGTTTACTGCTTCAATTATTGAGAAAGTTCTATATAAATAGTCATAATTACCACAGGTGGGAGTAAGTCACTGTCAAGTCATTCTCAAGCAGCGGTGGGCACTGTTCAGCTAATCTGTTAACCAATAATTATCAAAGCTAATGCTTTTGTTAGCGGATTAGCTTTTCAGATAAGTTTTAAAACCATCATCGGACCAATTATCTTCCGATAAATTTAGTTCCGATAACTTTCAGTCCACTAACTTTTGTTTTGTTTTTTTTTTTGCTGGTAAAATGAGCAAAGTTTAACAGTCAAAAACATTTGTAAACCCTAAATTCAAACATGTTAATCCCTGTTGCGTGTAGATCAGTGGTTTGTGGCAGACTGGGTGTCGCTTGCTGATATCATTAAGCGCAGGCGTGATTGGCCGGTTGACGCATGGAGCATTGTGGGTAGAGTAGTTCAGGTTCACTGAACATTACACTGTTACCGTCCGCTCGACACAAACAAAACGGACTAATTTTAACATTAATTTCTTTGTGGCATGGGATAATTTAATTGCCAAGACTTGGTGGGACAGAGGAGATCTCACGGCGCAGCCGTGAGGGACTTTTCTTCACTGTTTATGTGGAATATTTTCTTCAGAATTCAATGAATCCCACAGAAACTAACAGGTAAGAAGTTGTATTTACTACGTGTCTTTTACTCTGCCAATCAACACATTAATGTACGTATTTTGGTTGTTTAAGCCGCAGGGTTCAAAGCGTGTGAAAAAAGCAACAGCTTTTAGTTCATAAATGACGGTGTATATAATACTGCGATAAACTGACTTCTAATACTGTGTTTTATTGCTTTTGAAAGATGACAGTGTTTGGGGTTTTATTTTTTGTGCAGTTTTTTTGTGTGTGTGTGGGTTTGTGATTCTTGAATTTACCCAGCAGCCACTACGGAGCTTAAAGTGAAACTGGCTTATCAGAAGCCAACAGTGTAATCTGATGTGGCCGTGTCCGAATCAATACTAAAAGTTATCGGTTGTTTGTAACAAAGATAATTTTTTTTTTTTTTTGTTAGCAGTTTATCAGTTTAGGGTCATAAAAGAACAGTTATTGGATTAATGGTTGTCGAAGCTAACTTTATCGTTAGCTGTGCCCACCGCTGTTCTCAAGTCATCAATCTTCAAGTCCCAAGTCAAATCACAAGTCAGCTTGCAAACAATTGGTCATTATGACTCGAGTCTCGACTAGGGGCTTGCTGATTCATGAGTTGATGGTGACTTACTCCCACCTCTGATAATTACTATTAACAAATTTGTGAATTTTCGGCATACAAGTCGCACTAGAGAATTAGTCACATGGCCTCTCAAACTAGTTACATAAAAAACAAATGACCTACTCTGGAAAATACAGTATATAAAATTGTTTCTTTTGCATTTAACCTATTTTCTTGATAACCACTAGTGCTATTAATATTGACCAGAAACCTAGCAATCGTCAGTCTAGACAATGATCACATCTTTATGCATGTCTGTACTTTCAGGTGCCATAGGATCCTCTTATACACAAATAGGATCAATTCCCCCCTTTCTCAAGACTGAAAGTCCTAGATGAAAAAGTTAGTTTGCTGCAATTAGCTGCAACCTGTCAGAAGCATTTTTTTTTCCAACACTGCATATCCTTTGCCAAGATGTCATATTTACACTCAAAATAGCAGTTATAAACTACTATTTTTGTAGCTTTTGCTGAATTTGTTTTTAAATAAATGTTAATTATATCAGGTCCTTCAATGAACTTTCAAGGGACACCTGGAACAATGGCAGCACAGTAAGTCAGGTTTTGTATAAAAACATCATGAAACAAAGCTTAGCTAGATTTAGTCAGCAAGCACAAGCTCAAATGTTGTAATAAGTGCGCCAAAAGGTCTAAAATATCCTTCCCACCAATGTATGAGACACCTATGACTACCAATAGATACACTTATGTGGAATCAGTCCATTAACTATCAGAATTGAGAATCTGAACAGAAATGTCAGGAATAACGGCATTTCAGACCAGGGCAGTGCAACTCTAATATGCAGCTCATTACATAGGAAAATATTGGCATCTATTACACATGTAAATGGTTGAACAGACTGTCATTTGTAGATGTAACTTTGTGTACACATTCATAATGACATGATCAGTGATGTTATCCCAAGACTTTTCTGATGTCAAGAAGCTGAAAAGTTCTGCAAAGCAGCTGGAAGAGAGAGATTATGCAGTTTCGGAGAATTTAAAATAACACGTTGACAGTGGAAAACAATGGTTGTTCATTAATGTATGTGAATCACTAGGTCTTCTTGTGGATGACATGAATCTGATCTGAGGTGAAGAAAGAGGCGAAAAAAAGAATGTGTGCAGAATAACTGTGGGATTCTACCTCTGATGTTGCTTAGCCTCATCCCTGCAGTAGTTTGTGCAGAAAAAAAAAAAAAAAAAAAAGAATAATTATGAACAGGTTCGCTGTGATATGTGGGTAAATTCTTCAAATGAAACTGCACGGATGTGCTTTCTATGCAGCCAACAATGGCAAATCCAGCCGTACTGAGCAATACAAAGTCGTATAAACGTGCATATCATTCTGATCTTGGCAAAATTGTACTGTACATGCATTAATTCTATTGAACCTGTATTAATGGTAAATGTCCACCAGGTGGAGATATTCCATTTTAAAGAACCTTGGGACACTGATGACCAGTCTGTTGCTTATAGTATTACATAGTAAACTGTGTGTATATTATCATACTGCAACTATTCCATACAGTATGGACTGCATTCCAATTGGAGGCTTTCATATAAATCAAAGGTCTCAAACTCATTCCAGAAAGGGCTGAGAAGGTGCAGGCTTTCTTTGCAACCACCCACTCCACCAGGTGATTTCACTGATTAACTGATTCCACCTCCTCAAAGTGATGATAATCAGTGATATCACCTGGTGGAGTGGGTGGTAGTAAAGAAAGCCTGCACCCTCTTGGCCTTTTCTGGAACAGGTTTGAGACCTCTGATGTAAATGTACCTAATTAACCTAAATGTTTCATACAATTCTTCAGCAGAGGACTGAGTTGTTGAAGAGGATTGTGAGATTTCAGATTCTAGAATCTCAAAACATGTGGGGAAAGTGAAAATTTATATCCAAATATGTATATTTTCTCTGAAATCTGGAAAGGACGGAAACAGTAATAAAACTGAAACTTGAAAATAAATTGACAGTATCCAAAAATACACCATAATTCACAATTAGTGCATTGAGTGTTATATTGGGAGACATTCCATTACCCCCCCTCCCCCTTTTTGTTTTGGCAGAATTTCCAAATGGTCCAAAAATAACTAGAATATGATACAAGCAAGATGAACAGTTATTGCAGTTTGAAATTAATTTCCTCACAACCATTTATCATCAATACATTTTGCACTACAATAAGAACAAAAATCCTTACATGAAATTCAGAGAGGCATAAAAGACCACAAATAAAAGTTGAACAACACACTGAAGTGATCCAAGTAGTAGTAATTGGATCTTTTAGAGTTGCTTATATACAGTGGGGTAAAAAGTATTTAGTCAGCCACTGATTGTGCAAGTTCTCCCACTTAGAAAGATGAGAGAGGTCTGTAATTTTCAACATAGGCACATTTTAATTATAAGAGAAAATAAGGAAAAAAAAAAATCCAGAAAATCACATTGTAGGATTTTTAAAGAATTTATTTGTAAATTATGGTGGAAAATAAGTATTTGGTCACCCACAAACAAGCAAGATTTCTGGCTCTCACAGACCTGTAACAGCTTTTTTAAGAAGCTCTTCTGTCCTCCTGTTACCTGTATTAATGGCATCTGTTGGAACTCATCTGTATAAAAGACACCTGTCCACAGCCTCAAACAGTCAGACTCCAAACTCATCCATGGCCAAGACCGAAGAGCTGTCAAAGGACACTAGGAAGAAAATTGTAGATGTGCACCAGGCTGGGAAGAGTGAATCTACAATAGTCAAGCACGTTGGTGTGAATAAATCAACTGTGGGAGCAATTGTAAGAAAATGGAAGGCATACAAGACCATTGATAATCTCCCTCGATCTGGGGCTCCACGCAAGTTGTCATCCCATGGGGTCAAAATGATCATGAGAATGGTGAACAAAAATCCCAGAACTACACGGAGATTACCTGATGAATGACCTGCAGAGAGCT